>NC_141877.1:174407846-174710876 GCF_056163025.1 Triticum urartu | reverse complement strand
CATGACAAGCTCTCACGATCAACGAAGGAAAATACCTCCTCCCAAGACGTTCCGATCAGACTCGGTATCTCGGTAACTCAAGACACTTCGACAGGTTAAAACAAGACCAGCAACACCGCCCGAATGTGCCGACAAATCCCGATAGGAGCTGCACATATCTCTTTCTCAGGGCACACTCAGATTGTCCTAGGTACGGGTAGGCCAGCCCAGAGTTGCCCCTGGTGGCCACCGGTAGCTGACAGGTGGACCAACACTCAGAGGAGCACTGGCCCGGGGGGGGGGTTAAAATAAGATGACCCTTGAGTCTGCAGAACCCAAGGGAAAGAAAAGGCTAGGTGGCAAATGGTAAGACCAATGTTGGGCATTGCTGGAAAAGCTTTAATCAAGGCGAACTATCAAGGGGTTCCCATTATAACCCAACCATGTAAGGAACGCAAAAATCCGGGGACATAACACCGATATGACGGGAACTAAGGCGGCAAGAGTGGAACAAAACACTAGGCGAGAGGCCGAGCCTTCCACCCTTTACCAAGTATATAGATGCATTAAGATAACATAGCAATATAATGATATCCCGACAAGTAAATAAATGATGTTCCAACAAGGAACGGCCTCCGAACTTCACCTGCAACTAGCAACGCTATAAGAGGGGCTGAGCAAAGCGGTAACATAGCCAATCAACGGTTTGCTAGGACAAGGTGGGTTAGAGGTTTGAAATGGCAATTGGGAGGCTGACAAGCAAAAGGTAGGCATCGTAGCATTAGCAAAGCAAGAGCGAGCAAACTAGCATAACAAAGATAGTAGTGATTTCGAGGGTATGATCATCTTGCCTGCACAGTTGTCAGAGTTGACTGGATCCTCACAAGCAAACTCAACGGGCTCCTCGATAGCGAACTTGTCTCCCGGCTCTACCCAACAAGACAAACAAGCAACAAGGATACAATCAACCACGTGCAAGACCAAGCAATATGATGAAATGATGATATGCTATAAGGAATGCGATGCGGGATGCAAAATGTAAGATATGACAGGAAATGCATGAACCTGGCCTCAACTTGGAATTACAAGGGTGCCACTGGATAGAGGGGATGAAATCGCTTGAAAACGATATAAAGATCATTGGAATCGGAGTTACGGTTTGGAAAAGGCAAGCGTTTTAAGATATGACACCGGTCTGCAATTTACAGCAAGTAGGCATCTAAATGTAATGAAATGAACATGCTACAGCCACCAAACAAGACAACAAAAGACATGGCAGGGATTCACACAAGATGCTTAACAAAAGACTAGCACCGAGCCATGGCCAATTCATCCATTATGAGGTTCAAACAAGCATGGCAAAAACGCAAATGCAAAACAGATTCCAGACTTTGTGAAATTAACACTTGTCTGAAATTTCAGATCACGATGCTCTCTTCGGAGCAGCAAAACAACATGATACATGAACTAAACAAGAAAAGTAAGAACATGGCATGGAGCTACTCAACAATCTTAACAAAGCACCCAAAGTGACCTGGGGCCAAAAGGGTTCACAAAATATATTAACGGGCACACGAACATAGCTAAAACACAATCAGTTTTCAGACAGTGAAAAATGAGACATGCTGAAATTATAACTCACGAAGGCATGTAAACCAGATCGATGCACTCACCATGGTGCAAGTCACAGCAAGGCAAGCATACATCCATTAAGAAGGCACAAAATACAAGCTAGAAATGGCAAGAACAATGGCATAGCATACACGGATCAACTACAACAACGCCGGCAAAATCGCAAACGAGTTGACGATCTGCCCAGATTCACCACGAAGCAAAAGTAGAGCTCGATTGACTCAAGCTATGTTGCTCCATAATTGCAAAAAAAGACATGGATGGATAGAGCATAACATGGATAACAAAAGTCCCTTACTGATCATCCTCAAAAGAGGCACGGATCATTAGTAAACAAGCTGAACATATGGCATCACGAACTAAAATATCCCAGACTTAGTGAAAACAACTAAGTCCCTGAAAACAGATTTACCGGGTGCCTCACTTTGCAAGCTTGCACAAGTCACCACACACATCCTAAAAATGCATGGGTTGCACCTCTAGAAAGAAGACCAAATGCTTAACAAAACATATGAAGGACTCACAGGCATAGCATGCACACAATAATCATGGCAAAAATGACAAAAGTCTAAGATGAACTAGCAGATCTGACAATTAACTCACGAAGCCTCCTTCTAACAGCATTTTGGGCATCAAGATGAGCTCAAATGAAAATGATGCAATGGAATGCAATGATGTACTCGTCGAGACGAACATTTTGATATATTATATGCCCAAATCGGAGCTACGGATGCAAAGTTACGGGCAGTCAAAGTATGCATAAAAAACTAGGGTTAGGGACGAAAAAGTCAACCGAGAGGGATATTTCCAGATCTGGATCGGCACGCTTCCCGAGGCGGTCGCCGGACTTCACTGTTCACGCCGGAGACGTCGGGGATCGCCGGAGTTCGAAGAAGGGGCGGGGTCGCGCGGGAGAGGAGGATGGGGCGGCGGCCTTCGCGGGCGGCGGCGTTGGAGCTCGGCGGGGCGGCGGTGACCTTCGGCTCGGGCGGCGGTGTGCCCCGCGGCGGCGACGAAGTCCGGTGGCGGCGGGGTCGAGCCGGAGTCGGGGAAGAAGGGAGGCGGCGGCGGCGCTCCTCTAGCCCGGGAGTGCGGCGTCGGGGGCCGGGCGCGGGCCTCCGCGGGCCGGCGGCGGCGGCGGTCGGCGGCGCCACGTGGCGGGCGTGGAGTGGATGAGAGGCAGCGGCGGACGTGTCCGGCTAGGCCCCGGACATGTCCGTCGGCGCGGATCTGTTTTTTTTTAGACTAGGGTTTGGACGGGGAAGAAGATCCGAATTTGGAGGGGGCTATTTATAGGCATAAGTAGAGCTAGGAGAGTCCAAATGAGGTGCGGTTTTCGGCCACGCGATCGTGATCGAACGTTCTAGGACATGGAGCAGAGTTTGGTGGGTTTTGGGCCAAAAAGAAGGGGTGTTGGGCTGCAACACACATGAGGCCTTTTCGGTCCCTCGGTTAACTGTTGTAGTATCAAACGAAGTCCAAATGGTACGAAACTTGACAGGCAGTCTACCGGTAGTAAACCAAGGCCGCTTGGCAAGTCTCGGTCCAATCCGTGAATGTTTAATCCCCACACACGAAAGAAAACTAGAAATGGCCACCGGAGGAGAACGAAGCGCCGGAATGCAAAACGGACAACGGGGAAAATGCTCGGATGCATGAGATGAACAAGTATGCAAATGCAATGCACATGATGACATGATATGAGATGCATGAAAACGAAAACAACACACGGAGACAAAACCCGGAAACAGCAAGAGTTGGAGTACAAATTGGGAAAAATATATCCGGGGCGTTACAACACTCCACCACTACGGAAAGATCTCGTCCCGAGATCTAGGACTGAAAGAACTCCGGGTACTCAGAACGGAGGTGATCCTCGCGTTCCCAGGTAGCTTCACGGTCGGAATGGTGTGACCACTTGACTTTGAGAAATTTGATTGACTTGTTGCGAGTCTTGCGTTCAGTATCTTCAAGAATAGCAACTGGGTGCTCACGATAAGAGAGATCTTCTTGGAGCTCAATGTCCTCGAAGTTGACTGTGCGGTCAGGAGTCTTGAAGCACTTTCGAAGCTGAGAGACATGAAACACATCATGAACATTTACAAAGTTTGAAGGAAGCTCGAGTTGATAGGCGAGGTCACCTCTCTTACTGACAATCTTGAAAGGTCCCACGTATCTAGGGGCAAGCTTCCCTTTGATACCGAAGCGACAAGTACCTTTCATAGGAGAGACACAGAGGTAAACATGATCTCCGATCTCGAAAGCCAAATCACGGTGCTTACTATCATAGTAGCTCTTCTGGCGGGATTGGGCTGCTTTGAGGTTATCACGAATGACTTTGCACATTTCTTCTGCTTCTGTGATTAAGTCATTACCCAGCAGCTGACGTTCACCGGTTTCAGACCAGTTGAGAGGGGTACGGCACTTCCTGCCATACAAAATTTCAAATGGGGCCTTGCCCGAACTTGCTTCAAAACTGTTGTTATAGGAGAATTCAGCATAAGGGAGACAATCCTCCCACTTCATGCCGAAGGAGATCACACAAGCCCTGAGCATATCTTCAAGAATCTGGTTGACACGCTCGACTTGACCGCTTGTTTGAGGATGGAAAGTAGTGCTGAAGCGGATGTTAGTGCCCATGGCCTTCTGGAAAGAATCCCAAAACTTCGAGGTAAAGATGCTGCCACGGTCTGAAGATATCACTTGAGGAATACCGTGCAGAGAGACAATACGAGAGGTATAGAGTTCCGCCAATTGAGCTGCAGTGATCGACTCTTTGATAGGCAGAAAGTGAGCCACTTTGGTGAGTTTGTCGATGACAACAAATATAGCATCATTGCCACGCTTGGACTTTGGAAACCCAGTCACGAAGTCCATTTCAATGTGGTCAAACTTCCATTCTGGAATGGCAAGAGGTTGGAGGAGACCAGCTGGCCTTTGGTGTTCTGCCTTCACTCTTCTGCAGACATCACATTCATTCATGAATTGAGCGATCTCGCGCTTCATTCGAGTCCACCAATAAGCTTGCTTAAGGTCCCGATACATCTTCGTGCTCCCAGGGTGGATGGAGAGGAGAGAATTGTGAGCCTCGTTCATGATCACTTTACGAAGTTCACCTTTGGGCACCACAATACGATCCTCGAAGAAAAGAGTGTCCTTGTCATCAAGGCGGTAGCACTTGTACTTGGACTGACTCTTAGCAATCCCAATCTTCACCTTTTTCACCATAGCATCAAGAAGTTGGGCTTATCGAATCTGGTCTTCTAAGGTAGGAGAGACTTGAAGGTTGGCGAGGAAACCTTGAGGAACAACTTGCAGATTAATCTTGCGGAAAGCTTCACAAAGCTCGGGTTGATAAGGCTTGAGAATCAGACTGTTGCAATAGGCCTTTCTGCTCAAAGCGTCAGCAATCACATTGGCTTTGCCTGGAGTACACTCAATACTCAGATTATACTCTTGAATCATTTCGACCCATCGAGTTTGCCTTAGGTTGAGATTAGGCTGAGTGAAGATGTACTTGAGACTCTTGTGATCCATGAAAATGTCCACTTTTCTTCCCAATAGAAGATGTCTCCAAGTCAAAAGGGCATGCACAACTGCCGCCAACTCGAGATCGTGAGTGGGGTAGTTCTTCTCATTAGGCTTCAACTGGCGAGATGTATAAGCAACAACTTTCTTCTTTTGCATCAAAACTGCGCCAAGACCTTGGAGAGAGGCATCACAAAAGACCTCGTACAGCTTGGATTCATCAGGTGGAGTCAGAATTGGAGCAGTAATCAACTTCTCTTTCAAAGTGTTGAAAGCAATATCACACTCCGGAGACCAAACGTACTTGACGTGCTTCTGAAGAAGATTTGAGAGAGGCTTCGCAATCTTGGAAAAGTTTTCAACGAATCTTCGGCAATAGCTTGCGAGACCGAGAAAACTGCGGAGTTGCTTCACGTTCTGAGGAGGTTCCCAATTCACAATTGCGGAAACCTTCTCGGGATTCACGGAAATGCCCTTGGCAGAGATGATATGACCAAGATAAAGAACCTCATCGAGCCAAAATTCACACTTGGAGAACTTGGCGTAGAACTGATGTTCCCTGAGTTTTTCGAGAACCAAACGCAAGTGCTTGGCATGATCTTCCTTGTTCTTCGAGAAAACCAGAATGTCATCGAGATAGACCAAAACGAAGTCATTGGTGTAGGCGTTGAAGATGAAGTTCATCATGCGAGAGAACGTCGGAGGAGCGTTGGTGAGGCCAAAAGACATGACAGTGTATTCATATGAACCAAAGCTTGTTCTGAATGCTGTCTTGGGAATATCTTCTTCACGAATGCGAATCTGGTGATAACCCATACGGAGATCAAGCTTGGAGAATACTTGGGCACCTTTGAGTTGTTCGAACAGCTCATTGATGTTGGGAAGTGGGTATTTGTTCTTGATGGTCTTCTTGTTCACCGGACGGTAATCAACACAAAGTTGGTCCGTTCCATCCTTCTTCTTCACAAAAAGAACACCACAACCCCACGGAGAAGTACTAGGCCAGATGAGACCCATTCTTTCTTGCTCATCGAGTTGCTTCTTCAGCTCCTTCAACTCTTCAGGTCTGAGCTTGTAAGGACGTTTGCACACAGGTTCCGTGCCAAGCTCAAGTTCAATAACGAATTTAACTGGCCGGTGCGGAGGCATTCCTGGGAGCTCTTCTGGAAAGACGTCTTGATATTCGCAAATGACTGGAATTTGAGAGACGGCATCCAATTCACCCTTCTCATTGAGAGAAAACAGACGGATAGTATTATCCCGAGCGGCAAAGATAATTACATCCTCAGACGAATGAGTCAATTGAATCTGCCTGGCTGCACAATCAAGATGTGCCTTGTGCTTAGAAAGCCAATCCATGCTGAGAATAAGGTCAATATCCAAGTCACCGAGAACCGTTGGAGAAGATAGAAATTTGTAGTCACCCAAAGTGATAGAAACATCCAGAACGATTGAGTTAGCCTGCATGCGCTTGCCGGGAGAGACAACTGCTAAAGGACTAGGCAAAACTTGTGAAACCAATTCATGCCTATTTGTAAACGGTCTCGAGATGAAGCAATGCGATGCACCAGTGTCAAAAAGAACTTTTGCAGGAATATCATTAACAGGAAGGTTACCCATGATCACATCTGACGAGTCCTCTGCCTGAGCTGCATTCATCAAATTGACCTTGGCATGCTTGGGGTTATGCTTGACCACAGCTGTACTTGCCGATCTGACAGGAGGAGGAGGAGGAAGACGCCTCTGGTTGAAACACTTGTTGGCATAGTGACCCTTCTGTTGGCACTTGTTGCACGTGACCTCTGAAAGCGGACGGTGATACGGAGCACTCGGTCTTGGAGCTTGAGACGAAGTCTTGTTCTGAAAGCCTGGGTTGGGTGGGTGGGAAGAACCACTACCACCTTTGCTCTTCTGCTGATACGGCTGACGGAACGGAGGAGGAGGAAGCCAAAACTTCTGCTGCTTGGCCACTTGAGTAGAGGAAGAAGGAGTAACATCTCTGACTCGCTTCCTGGAAGCATCACACCTCAACTGAGCAGCCTCTTGCTTCAGTGCCATGTTGTAGAACTCATCGTATCTCAAAGGCTCAAAGAGAACAAGAGCGAGCTGAATATCTTCTCTGAGACCACCCCTGAACTGATATATCATGCTCTTCTCATCAGGCACGTCCTGCTTGGCAAAGCGGGCAAGCTTCTGGAACAATTTGTTGTAGTCATAGACAGACAAAGAGCCTTGCTTCAGATTGCGGAATTCCTCACGCTTGCTTTCAACCACGCTCTGCGGAATGTGATGAGCTCGGAAATCTTGACGGAAATCATCCCAAGTGATAACACGTCCACCTCTGGAATCCTTGTACTGCTGGAACCATTCTGCAGCTTGATCTTTGAGTTGGAAGGAAGCGAACTTCACAAAGTCCTCAGGCCTGACGTTGCTGCACTCGAAATGCTTACACAGATCCACAAGCCAATCGTCAGCATCGGTTGCCTCAACACAATTACTGAAAGTCTTTGGCCCGTTAGCAAGGAACTGGTTGAGTGTAGCAAAGTGACTCTAATTGCTGCCTTGATTCCCTTGACTGCCTTGATTGCGCTCTTGGAGAATTTGCATGATCAGCTGAGTGTTTGCATTGGTTGCGGCCATCACAGCTTGCCATGCCTCTGGAGGAGGTGGAGGTGGTGGCGGATCAGGATTCGGAGTCGTGTGCGTTGGAGGAGCCATCCTGAAGAGGTTGACGTCCATTAGCACATTGATAGACAATTATCGAAGCTGAATCCAACGGAATGAAAAATTGCAACATATAGTCTTCACATCTGAACAAAATGAACGAATGCATTCCTCTTCAAATGGTCACATACCCATAAATTGAGAAGCCACGTAGAATTAAGGTAGAGAAATAAATCAACAAGGTACGGATCAAGAACGAATAATCGGTAAGAAATCCCAATCTCAAACCAATATCCGTGGAAGAAGAACTAGAGCTACTAGAATTCCCACCTATGAAACTCCCAAACCTTTCCGGTTATGCAATCAGGTGTTGGAGATACAGGGGAAGCATAATATCTCACCCAAACTAGCAAATCCTACATCCAGCTGTATCCATCCTTCAACACATAACCAAGAAAACATCGGAAACCATCTACCTCAACCTTCGAAAAGCATCCGTTATACAAGTTATGGCGATACTCCCGAACTCCCGCCCAGTACTGGGTGGCGTCGAGGTTATCTCACCAACGAACTGGATAAAAGAGATTTTCGATGTCGGCGAACATATCTCAAGTATTCCAGAATTGCAACGATAAAATTATGATGACAACACCTCAGAGCTCAACTCCCCGGGAAACTTCCACTAAACCCCTGACAGGAGGCACCAAGACAGTATTCTCATCATAAGCCATCGGAACAAATCCAAGATACTCGCGTGATCCTAAATTTTTTTTTAGTGAAATTTGAGAAGAGAAGAGTCAAAACTCTACGTCAGGATGCCTTACCAGAGCGATGAGGAGACTGGGAAGTAAAAGAATTCCTAAGCTCTCCGATATATAATTCCTAAAGACTCAAAACATTTTTTTCTAGACACAACTCAGCTGCTAAAAACGATCAAGCAATGGGGCTCCTAAGGTCGGGGAAGGCTCTGATTACCAACTTGTAACGCCCTCGATGCGGCTATAGCTCCCACGTATCGAGGCACGACTTAGAGACATAACCGCATTGAAAGCAATGTCGCAAGTTAGGCAATCATTACAACATCCCATGTAATACATAATAAAAGGGGGAGATAACATAGTTGGCTTACACTCGCCACGACACATCAGGGTACATAAATAACATTCATCAAACAAACACTCATGGCCCGTCTACGGCGCCAAAATAGAAAAGAACCCAACATGCGACAAGGCCCGAATCGATCCCCAACTAAGCACCACTACTGATCATCGGGAAAGGAAACATAATAACGCTGAGAGTCCTCGTCGAACTCCCACTTGAGCTCGTACTCGTCACCTGGAGCGGAATCACCTGGACCTGCATCTGGAATTATAGTATCTGTGAGCCACAGGGACTCAGCAATCTCGCACCCTCGCGATCAAAACTATTTAAGCTTATAGGAATGGATAAGGCAAAGATATGTGGAGCTGCAGCAAGCGACTAGCATATGTGGTGGCTAACTTATACGCAAAAGAGAGCGAGAAGAGGAGGCAAGGCGCGAGCGAGAAGCTATAGGAACAACCTGCGCAAGCATAACTCCAACACCGTGTCCACTTCCCGGACTCCGCCGAGAAGAGGCCCTCACGGCAACACACTCAGTTGTTTCATTTTAATTAATTAAGGATTAAGTTATCTACAACCGGACATTAACAAATTCCCATCTGCCCATAACCGCGGGCACGGCTTTCGAAAGTTCAATCCCTGCAGGGGAGTCCCAACTTAGCCCATGACAAGCTCTCACGATCAACGAAGGAAAAGACCTCCTCCCAAGACGTTCCGATCAGACTCGGTATCTCGGTAACTCAAGACACTTCGACAGGTTAAAACAAGACCAGCAACACCGCCCGAATGTGCCGACAAATCTCGATAGGAGCTGCACATATCTCTTTCTCAGGGCACACTCAGATTGTCCTAGGTACGGGTAGGCCAGCCCAGAGTTGCCCCTGGTGGCCACCGGTAGCTGACAGGTGGACCAACACTCAGAGGAGCACTGGCCCGGGGGGGGTTAAAATAAGATGACCCTTGAGTCTGCAGAACCCAAGGGAAAGAAAAGGCTAGGTGGCAAATGGTAAGACCAATGTTGGGCATTGCTGGAAAAGCTTTAATCAAGGCGAACTATCAAGGGGTTCCCATTATAACCCAACCACGTAAGGAACGCAAAAATCCGGGAACATAACACCGATATGACGGGAACTAAGGCGGCAAGAGTGGAACAAAACACTAGGCGAGAGGCCGAGCCTTCCACCCTTTACCAAGTATATAGATGCATTAAGATAACATAGCAATATAATGATATCCCGACAAGTAAATAAATGATGTTCCAACAAGGAACGGCCTCCGAACTTCACCTGCAACTAGCAACGCTATAAGAGGGGCTGAGCAAAGCGGTAACATAGCCAATCAACAGTTTGCTAGGACAAGGTGGGTTAGAGGTTTGACATGGCAATTGGGAGGCTGACAAGCAAAAGGTAGGCATCGTAGCATTGGCAAAGCAAGAGCGAGCAAACTAGCATAACAAAGATAGTAGTGATTTCGAGGGTATGATCATCTTGCCTGCACAGTTGTCAGAGTTGACTGGATCCTCACAAGCAAACTCAACGGGCTCCTCGATAGAGAACTCGTCTCCCGGCTCTACCCAACAAGACAAACAAGCAACAAGGATACAATCAACCACGTGCAAGACCAAGCAATATGATGAAATGATGATATGCTATAAGGAATGCGATGCGGGATGCAAAATGTAAGATATGACAGGAAATGCATGAACCTGGCCTCAACATGGAATTACAAGGGTGCCACTGGATAGAGGGGATGAAATCGCTTGAAAACGATATAAAGATCATTGGAATCGGAGTTACGGTTTGGAAAAGGCAAGCATTTTAAGATATGACACCGGTCTGCAATTTACAGCAAGTAGGCATCTAAATGCAATGAAATGAACATGCTACAGCCACCAAACAAGACAACAAAAGACATGGCAGGGATGCACACAAGATGCTTAACAAAAGACTAGCACCAAGCCATGGCCAATTCATCCATTATGAGGTTCAAACAAGCATGGAAAAAACGCAAATGCAAAACAGATTCCAGACTTTGTGAAATTAACACTTGTCTGAAATTTCAGATCACGATGCTCTCTTCGGAGCAGCAAAACAACATGATACATGAACTAAACAAGACAAGTAAGAACATGGCATGGAGCTACTCAACAATCTTAACAAAGCACCCAAAGTGACCTGGGGCCAAAAGGGTTCACAAAATATATTAACGGGCACACGAACATAGCTAAAACACAATCAGTTTTCAGACAGTGAAAAATGAGACATGCTGAAATTATAACTCACGAAGGCATGTAAACCAGCTCGATGCACTCACCATGGTGCAAGTCACAGCAAGGCAAGCATACATCCATTAAGAAGGCACAAAATACAAGCTAGAAATGGCAAGAACAATGGCATAGCATACACGGATCAACTACAACAACGCCGGCAAAATCGCAAACGAGTTGACGATCTGCCCAGATTCACCACGAAGCAAAAGTAGAGCTCGATTGACTCAAGCTATGTTGCTCCATAATTGCAAAAAAAGACATGGATGGATAGAGCATAACATGGATAACAAAAGTCCCTTACTGATCATCCTCAAAAGAGGCACGGATCATTAGTAAACAAGCTGAACATATGGCATCACGAACTAAAATATCCCAGACTTAGTGAAAACAACTAAGTCCCTGAAAACAGATTTACCGGGTGCCTCACTTTGCAAGCTTGCACAAGTCACCACACACATCCTAAAAATGCATGGGTTGCACCTCTAGAAAGAAGACCAAATGCTTAACAAAACATATGAAGGACTCACAGGCATAGCATGCACACAATAATCATGGCAAAAATGACAAAAGTCTAAGATGAACTAGCAGATCTGGCAATTAACTCACGAAGCCTTCTTCTAACAGCATTTTGGGCATCAAGATGAGCTCAAATGAAAATGATGCAATGGAATGCAATGATGTACTCGTCGGGACGAACATTTTGATATATTATATGCCCAAATCGGAGCTACGGATGCAAAGTTACGGGCAGTCAAAGTATGCATAAAAAACTAGGGTTAGGGACGAAAAAGTCAACCGAGAGGGATATTTCCAGATCTGGATCGGCACGCTTCCCGAGGCGGTCGCCGGACTTCACTGTTCACGCCGGAGACGTCGGGGATCGCCGGAGTTCGAAGAAGCGGCGGGGTCGCGCGGGAGAGGAGGATGGGGCGGCGGCCTTCGCGGGCGGCGGCGTTGGAGGTCAGCGGCGCCACGTGGCGGGCGCGGAGTGGATGAGAGGCGGCGGCGGACGTGTCCGGCTAGGCCCCGGACATATCCGTCGGCGCGGATCTGTTTTTTTTAGACTAGGGTTTGGACGGGGAAGAAGATCCAAATTTGGAGGGGGCTATTTATAGGCATAAGTAGAGCTAGGAGAGTCCAAATGAGGTGCGGTTTTCGGCCACGCGATCGTGATCGAACGCTCTAGGACATGGAGCAGAGTTTGGTGGGTTTTGGGCCAAAAAGAAGGGTTGTTGGGCTGCAACACACACGAGGCCTTTTCGGTCCCTCGGTTAACCGTTGGAGTATCAAACGAAGTCCAAATGGTACGAAACTTGACAGGCGGTCTACCGGTAGTAAACCAAAGCCGCTTGGCAAGTCTCGGTCCAATTCGGAAATGTTTAATCCCCACACACGAAAGAAAGCTAGAAATGGCCACCGGAGGAGAACGAAGCGCCGGAATGGAAAACGGACAACGGGGAAAATGCTCGGATGCATGAGATGAACAAGTATGCAAATGCAATGCACATGATGACATGATATGAGATGCATGAAAACGAAAACAACACACGAAGACAAAACCCGAACCCGAGGAAATAAATATAACTTAACGCCGGAAACAGCAAGAGTTGGAGTACAAATTGGGAAAAATATATCCGGGGCGTTACACCCATGCAGGGTCGACGAAGGTCCTCGCAACAAAAGGATCCGGCAAGACACCTGCCGTGTACGTCGGTGTCTCCTCCGCGGTGGCCTTCATGGGACCCAAGCGGCGGCGGCCTCCCATGTTCTACTTCTCCTCGATGATGGCGGCGGACGAGGAGGCGCTGGCCACCGACTCGCCGCTCTCCGCGCACCCGGCTTCTGTCGCTGCTTGCATGGCGCGGCCGCCGGCATGGGAGTCTCGGCCACAGAAACGGGAGACGCGGCACGAGGCGGCGGCGTGGACGGTAGCATACTGGGGTGGCAAGTTGCTTCGTCGGGCGAGGGGAGGAAGGTGGATCAGCGAGCTGCATAGCTCGTATCTAGCGGGCTACCCAGCCGGCTTGGATGCGGAATAACTACTCTTCGTAAGCCATTCTAAGAGTGGACAAAATGGTGGAGGAGATAGGGGAGCGGTGGAGGTGTGCGATTCTTGGTCGGCGTTTGGCCTCGTTTAAATAGGATATTAAATAGACGGCGGACGGGAGGAGCTCGGCCGGCGTTGCGTTTAACGTTGGCCCGGTCATGAACGGATGTGTGTCCAGAGTGGGTTTCTCGGCTTCCACACGGGCGGGTTTCATGGAGGCATTTGAATGCGGCACGGAGGCGTGTTCAGCCAGGCGTGCCACGTGTGGCGCCCTGGACTCTGACCTAGGACACCGCGCCGTTCTTCCACTGACGTGTGGGCTCTTTGGGTGCATGGCCTGCATGTCAGTGACCCAACGCAGGCAACGCACAGCAGAGGAACCTTTGGTGGGCCAGGGCGGTCAGAAGCGGGCATTTCATAAACCGATGATTGTTCATTGAGTGTGACGTCATCTTTTTCATGTAGATAAGCCTATTATGTTGATAGCCCGTTTGATACGTTGTGATTCATAAAGACCGCTGCAAACATCAATGTTCTGCTTATCACAGATAAGATTGATTAATACCCATAACAATCCATGTCCTTAACAAAGGGCGCATGCACGTATAGGTTGAACGTGTGTCTTGCGTCGTGTGCTGTGTGCATGCAGGCGTGCGGGTGTTGCGTGCATGCAAGGGTACATTTCAGTGTTGCATGCATGGGTGCATACGTGCGTGTGTTCGTGAGTGCATGTGTACGTGTTAGTGTTGCACGCCAGCGTGCATGCGTGTGTACTTGTCAGTGTTGCACGCCTACATGCGTGCGTGTCTTGCGTGCGTGCATGTGTACATGCGGGGTGAGGCTACACGTCAGTCGACTGACTTTTTCATCTCTGGTCATTAGATTTTCCAGCCGTTGGATGCGAAATCAAGGGCCTCCAGTAGTCCAGTTTATCATCAAACTCCACCCCCCGGAGCCGCCAGCCACCACCGGCCGAACCGCCAACCCCCGCCACCCGCGGCCGGCCCGCCCTCCCCGAAACCACTTCCCACCGTCGGTCCGCTGCCACACCGGCCATCCCTCTACCCCCCCCTCGCCGAGCTTTTTCTCCGGGGATCCCCACCCCACCGCCCAATGAACGCCCCCAACCGCCGGTGACTGCCAACCAGAGGTCTCACGACTTCGAATACCCGCCGACCACTAATTTATAACCATTTCTGTCCTTCATATACGCGCTGATAGGTGGGCCCTATGGTAATGTGTGCTGCAGAGTGTGGACCGTTTGACTGGTCTATTGATCGTGTTATCAATAAATTACGGAGCTTTATGGTGAGCCAGTGACCGTACGATCACCCTAAAATGTACTCCTATTTTATTAACACAGTACAAACTCAAACTACCATTTCTTTCTTTCATATACGGCCTGATAGGTGGGCCCCACGGTTACGCGCCCCGATGGTGCAACACTAGTTGCGCCGCGTGGAACGTTTGACTGGTCAATTGATTGTGTCATCAACAAAATACGGAGTTGTACGGGTGAGCCAGTGACCGTAAAATCATGATATGTATTTTTTTAACATGGTACAGACGCGAGGGCTCATATATACGCGCAAGCAATCACCGCTATAAGCGCACACACGCGAACCCGACCCCTATGAGCACCTTCGAGAGAGTGGGCCAGCATATATGATCTTGAGATTTTACGAAGTCACCATAGGTGCCTCATAGTCGAGTGGAACATCTCCTCCCACTGAACGTACGTCGCCGGAAAATACTGAAATTAACACAAGATAAATGCGAGCACCGGGACTTTAACCTTGGTGGGCTCGAGAAACCACTGCCTCTAATCATCCAACCACATGTTGGTTAGCATGACAAAATGTATGCGGTGACCACGATGACCTTATTCTGAAGTCCAGTGACCATATCGTGCTTTCGCTTCAAATACAATGACTGTAAGTGTCGCAACAAAATACGGAGCACGCATCAAATGCAAAGTCCGCCAATTTCATCAACAAAATATGGAGACGTATCATGAGCTAGATACCGTTGTACTATTGTCTATGCTTATTCTCTTAGTGGCCGATTGCGTGTGTGGTGTGGTGGGCACATCATTTCTAGTTGTGGTGGGTCAACATGAAGACTCATGGGTTGGTTCCATCCTGTGCCACATATAGGTTGGACCAAGACGTGTTATACAAAGACCCGTGTGGAGGACTCGGCGTACAACACGATGCTACCAGAGTCGCGGAGGACTATATCCCCACTGGTGATAAGCCGACTATATATGATTGGTAACCCTAGGCCCTAAGTATGTTATACAAGCTTGGGGGCTAGTTCGTCGATAGTATCCACACACGCACAATGCCTTGTATTCACGTGTACTTTGTACACACCGCTATCACTAACATAAAGTACCAGGAGTAGGCTCTTTCTTCAACTGCAATTGAATTCTAGCATGTGCATGTGTTTATTTCATATTATCGATCCATAGAGTGAGAGCGGTTTGAAATACAGGCAATGGATGCTTTTGCAATTCATATATAAACATTAATTAGTGCACTCCATGTTATTAGTGTAAAGAACTTTATACATTTGTCACTTGCATGGATACATTCCAAATTTCTAGCTACGAAATAGAATACATGTCGAATTCAACATAAAGGGGGTTTCGAAGATTCGAATTCATAGGAAGTGAATTCATCTATTTGAACCCGAGATAATGGCATTTGTAAATCAGATGTAAAAGGGGGCATCAATATTTGTTGTGAGTTTGAACATGCTATATATATATTCATACACATATCTAACTTTTTTTGCAACCAATCCCTAATGGACGTTGTTTCGGAAACAAGAATAGTGGTTGAGAAATGTCGTCAAGATATGAATGGTTTTGAAACCAGACTATCAGACATTCGCTTCGTTGTTCAAGAGCAATGGCGGAAAAAAGGTGGAGATCGTGCTGCTCCATCAGATTCTATAGCCTGAAACATTAGCACTCAGGTCAAATGATCTGTGCTTCTATACATCTGATGGTGCTTTTATCTGGAAGGACTGTAAACTTTATGCCAATAGGCCTTTTGTTGTATGGTTGGAATTTATTTTGTTGTAATACAACATTTATGATGCTGCCTCAGGCTGCAGTAATTACGACGCTATTTTTGTATAGTGTAGGTATATCTTAGTAATGTATTCGGCTGAAACCTTCGTAGGAGCCCAACATGCCAACATTAATCGGGCCCATTCCAATTGGCTAAAAACGATTACAGGCCGAAATTGGCATGTAGCCCACTAAAAATATCTGGGCCTAAATCAGCATAAGCTTTCATATTTTCTGGTAGGCCTGTGCCCATAGTGGGCCTTTAACAGGCCTAAACATAATTTGGGCCCTCAGTAAAAATAGGCCGTTTACAGGTGTAAATATCTCGAGCCCATAAAATACATGGGCCTTTAATAGACCGAAAGTGAGATTGGGCCCTGATTGTGCAAAATAACCCACTGGACTTTAACAGGCCGAAATTCGGACGGGCCGTAAATGCGCCGACCTAATACACGGGCCTTTAACAGGTCGGAACTTCAGTCGGGCTAGATTATCGTCATTTTTACATGGGCCGTTAATGGGCCCGATATGATATTGGGCCACATATGGCCCATGGTTTACGTCCGACGTTAACAGGCTGAAAATGACAACAGGCCGAAAGTGGCCCAAAGCTATAGTGGGCCTCTAACAGGCCGAATGTCAGACATGGCCGAATATGACCCAAATCCTTCACGGTCATTTATGGGCCGAAAGTTTTGATGGCCTGTAAATGGGCCCAAATGAAGCCGGACCTTTAACAGGCCGGAAATACACCGGGACATAATTCGGCCCAATTACTTAGTGGACTGTTAATGGGCCAGAAGTGACCATGGGCCACGTTGATGACAAGTTTAGGACAGACCGTTGACGGGCCAATTTGACAGAGAATGTTGGGCCTTTAGCTGGGCTGGCCCATTATGGTCGGTAGAATCTAGTGGGCCTTTAGCTGGGCTGGCCCATTGTGGTCCACAAAATCTTGTGGGCCTTTAGCTGGGCCGGCCCATTGTGGTCTGCAAAGTCGTGTGGGCCTTTAGCTGGCCGGCCCATTATGGTCCGCTAAATTTTGTGGGCCTTTAGCTGGGCCGGCCCACTATGGTCCGCTAAATCTTATGGGCCTTCGGTTGGGCCAGCGCATTTAATCTTTGTGGGCCACTTTTGGGCCAGTCCACGTGTCAACATATCATAGGCCCATCTCGACCGTTGGATGAGTGACACCTGTGCCAACGCGAAGCTTATGCGTGGATCCGTCAGCCAATGAGAATTTTACACATGGAAAATCGGCATTGGTCGTGGCTGTTAACGGGTTATCGGATCCAAAATCCGACCTGATAGCTTAACGGTGTTCCGTTACGATGGATGCCACGTGTCGGTCACCCTTGACGAAAGCACTTCTGTGATGCGTGATTTATCGTCATGGAAGTGGACTCTTCCGTGATGATAATTTTGGCAATGTCACGGAACATTTCTACAACAGCACATGTATGACTATCTTGATTCTGTCATAAATTTGTCATGGATGTACACGCATGACAGAAAA
Organism: Triticum urartu; assembly: GCF_056163025.1. NCBI lineage: Eukaryota > Viridiplantae > Streptophyta > Magnoliopsida > Poales > Poaceae > Triticum > Triticum urartu. Next base: position 174,693,061 of record NC_141877.1, on the reverse strand, counting down.
CGCGACCTACTGTGACAAACACGTATCATCATGGAAGTGTATTTTTTGTAGTGTCTCAAGGGGCATCAACTTGCAACTATGGCCATGCCGCGCTGGAGAGACCCCCAAGGAAACATCCTCGTGCTTTTCACAGAACATCAAGATGCATTTGTATGAGTAGTTTATCTTGTGAGAGAAAAGGATGAACGAGGGAAGGCATAATTTGCAAATGTGGAGAGGGGTGTAGGTTTCTTTTTGCAAAATTTCCACAATTTTATTCCTATCCATCAGATATAAATCGGACGACCTCTAAAAAAACAGAGTTGGTGATGATGGTGTGCCTGCCATCCTGCAATATGGGCCGTCCGATCTATATCTAACGGATAGGAAGGAAACTATGACAATTTACCCGCACTCCTCTCCACATTTGCAGATAAGGGCTTCCTTTGTTCATCCTTTTCTCCCACAAGATCTTGATGTTCTGTGCAACGCACGGGCATCTTGCTAGTATAAGAGGGGTGTGGGTATTTTTTTGCAAAATTGCCATAGTTTCCTTCCTATCCGTTAGATATAAATTGGATGGCCTATACTGCAGGATGGCAGGCACACCATCATCAACAACTCTGTTTTTTATAAGAGTAGAGTAGAGATAGAGATAGAGACTACTACTACCAATGTGCTGACCCGTGCGTTGCAATAGACCCAAAGTAGTAGAATAATACTTGTTCACAGGCTAGAAATATAAACACTCTAGTTTTGATATACATATATCAGTAAAAGTAAATCATGCTTCACTCAAAATATAATCCTTGGCCTATTTTGATGGTTTGAAGATAACAAGTTTTAAAAAAATTGGAGCTATTTTTTTTTTACATTTTGTAGCATGGCACGACATGAGGTGCACCTAATCGTCCAAAAAGAAAATTGAGTTTGGGTCGGTGGCACACCCTGCGGCAAGATGCCCGTGTGGCCTTCTTCTATAACTAGCAAGATGCCCGTGCATTGCAGGGAACATCAAGATGCATTTTTTTACAAAACACTTGTTGTGATTGACCCTTGCAGGAGTAATCCCATGTGTAAAAACTAATGATATCTCGAGAATTTTATCGGAAAAATGGTATCATTGGAACATGTTTTCTCTATTACTGCTCCTTGCAGTGAGCGGTATGCAATGCGTGTGTCAGCAGATATAACAGCTTGTCCATGGAAGTTGAACCACGGCGACCATCATGTTTCTTATTTCTACCACTGCCACACCCACATGTGATTCCCACGACGTCGCTCCAACCCACGACACGACGTCCCCTGACGTGCGCCTCATCCCTCTTGGCCCCACCGCTCCTCTACCCTTGTGTGCATGACATGCGGGCCAGCTGAGCTGCGGTGACAATCAACTTTCTACCACAGCCACACCCGATTGGACGCGGTTTGCCTCCTCCGATCCGTACTCCCACACCATCGAATTTTCATCCAGGGCATCAATCCTCAGCTGGAGTACTTTTGTACTACAGGTAGTACCCGCCGCTGTGGCCATCTACGCCTCGTAATGCCTCGACGCCCAACTGTGGCACCCTCACCACGGCCACGCCACCACTAGTCAGTTCATCTCGGACGAGTGAGTCGCGAACCACGGCACCACCATGAGAATGACATGTAGGCCAGCCGCATTTAAGGTCCGCATGTCATTGACTCATAGGTCGATGCACCAAGCCACTGAAGCTCGGTCCCATGGGCCCCGAGAGGGAAATGGTAACTCCCGGGACAGGCCTTGTGGTGCTCCCGTAGTACGAGCTCGTGCCGAACTCGCATGAGATTTGGTAACCAACTAGTAAGCTACACGTGCATTGCACGCATGAGATTTGGTAACCAAATCTCTACTCTCTATATCTATATCTATATCTATATCTATATCTATATGTATATCTATATGTATATCTATATCTGTATCTATATCTATATCTATCTATATCTATACTCTTATAAAAACAGAGTTGGTGATGATGGTGTGCCTGCCATCCTGCAATATAGGCCGTCCGATTTATATTTGATGGATAGGAAGGAAACTATGGCAATTTTGCAAAAAGATGCCCACCCCCCTCGCCGCATTTGCAAATAAGGCCTTCTCTTATTCATCCTTTTCTCCCACAACATAAACTACCCATACAAATGCATCTTGATTTTCCGTGCAACGCATGGGCATCTTACTAGTTATGAATAAATAACACTCCATCAACGAGCCCCATCAGACACCAAATTTCTTGGCTTCCGTGCTACAACTAGATCTTCCCCTCATTTCTGTTTTCCAACCCGGCGGCGGGTGGGGTGCGGTTTTCCAATGGTCGGTTTGCTCAACGATGGTCCTACATGAAAGTGAAAATGCTAGGCAACATGCCTTCCCTAGCTATGTGGCGTGCCAGACGCGCCGTGGAGTACTCCCGATTCCCGGGCATGTGGGGGTGCGACGCCAATGCGGCAGAGCTTTTCCTTTTACTGGCAACGTGCCCGTGCGTTGCGACGGATCCAAAGTAGTACCATAGTAGTTCTTGTTCACAAACTTGAAAGAAATCACTCTTATTTTGATATACTCCTAATATATTACTTTTCACTCAAAATATATTTCTCAGGCTGTTTTGATGAGGTGAGGGAGGGATGTGGTTGCTTTCAAGGTAATAAGGGGTTTTCTGCAAATTGGAGCATAGAAGTGGGCTATTGTTGCAAAAATGCCGCAACTTATCTCATAGCCGTTAGATGCAGATCTAATGGTCAGAAACGACGGATGGAAGACACACCACAATCACCAACTAAGTCTTTTATAGGAGCAGGAGTAGAGAAAAATGTATAAATTAGAACATTTAGTTCTGCTCCTTGGCACGATCGATAGATAGAAATAACAATTGGAAATGCTAGGGCGAGGCTATTTCCGCCAGATAAGTAGGGTACGTAGTAGCAAGGTTGGCGCATCATCGGTTTGGTCACATGCGGTCCGACATGTTCTAGTGTTTCTAGCAAGATGTCCGTGCGTTGCATGAAGTTGATTGAAAAGGTAAGCACAACTTATAAATTGACGGATGGTGTACTAGTTACAGTGATGTATATAATTAAGCAAAGGATCGCACATGTCGGTATTGACTGGAACGATAATGCAATAGCACAATAAGAATTAAGGCCACGATGATGAGATCGCAGTGGTGGTTATAGGAGGCAAGAAGAAAGATGCATCCATCATTGTACGACCTCCTCCTCCTCAGCTTAGTGCGCCGAGCCACCGACCGGCGGCTAAGGAGCGGCGGCTTTTGTGGCGAGGTCAAGGTGCTTCTCAGCAAAGGCATGCAAGGCTTCCAGCCGGTTGAGGAAGGCCAATGTCGTAGCGTCCTCAATGGCCTTGTAGATACCTATGTACAAGATTTGCTTGTACATGTGGATGTGTAGGTCGAAAAATTCTTGCAGGGCGAGGCACCTCGCGGCGAGCGCGATCTCCAGGTGGACATTCTTTGTGGCGTCAGCGGGCAGTCACAGGGTCACCAGTGCTTGAAAGAGGTTCCGGCCATGGAGGCCTATTAGGGTGACAGGCAATGAGAAGCCCGGGCGTGCGGGCCGGAGGAGTACGACGATGTCGTCCCCGAGCTTCTTGAGGATGCTGAACTTGTTGGTGGTGGCAACGATCATATGGTCCAACTGAGAGTCATAGTTGGCGTCGACGGCGGCCATCCACTAGCCGGTCGCAAACACCGTCTGGAGACGATCCTCGGCACCATGCCGCAGGCCGGCGTCGTGGATCATCTGGCACAGGCGCTTGCCGCTCACGCGCATCACCACCATGTGTCTGAGTGAGCACTTTTTGCGCTTAGTGTAGGTGCTTAGGCAAATGCTTAGGTGCGTACGATGTGGTAGATGCATTGGAATGGAGGGGCGCCTTTATATTAGTGCAAACTACATTGCATTCACATCATGCAGCCTCTTTTCCCGGTCCTCCTCCCATTACTTCCCTCATGCATGCATGATGCTAATTGAAGGAGGATGCATCATTGGCCGTTCAACATTTCAGGAACCTCTACCCCTCCCTTGTCTGCATTAAAGCCGTATCGGGAAATGCATCGCCCGCTGTCAAATCGAATAGTACTGCGTCGCCCACTGCACGCCCAGCTGAACACGCCTCCTCGCCTCCATTAAACATGTCCGTTAAACCCGCATGCAAACTGAGAAACCTACTCCGGCCACACATCCGTTCATGAGGAGGCCGGAATTAAACGCAACACCCGCCGAGATCCTCTCGGCTGCCCTCAGTTTAAACTAGGCCAGAAGACGGCCAAGCTCCTACCGTTCGCCCTTTATTTAAACATGGCCAGACAGATAGCGGGCAAGAATCACACCCCTCCACCGCTCCCCCATCTCCTCCTCCACCATTTTCTCCACTCTTCCAATGGCTTCTCAGGAGCCATTCTCCGGCATACTACCTGGCTGGGTGGCCCGCCGAGCCCTCCGGACACGGCGACGCCGCTCGGTGCTTCATCAACCTTGCTTGGCCCGACAAAGCCAGTTGCCGCCCCAATCCGGCGCGTGGTTCAGCAACTCGCCGCTCCGGGTTAGCTCGATGAAGAGTGGTGAGTTTCTCCACACCAGCATGGCGGCGAACACGCCGGTACGGGCGTCGTCGCTACCGCGTTGTACCGCGCCACCAGTGTCTGCGGTTGCCGTGCCTCCCATGTCTGTGGCGCGCCTCCCATTCCTGCGGCAACGCCATGCAAGCAGAGATAGAAGCCGGGTGTGTGGAGAGCGACGAGTCGATGGCAAGCTGCTCCGTGTCCGCCGCCATCATCAAGGAGAAGTGGAACACAGGAGGCCGTCGCCACTTGGGTCCCATGAAGGCCACCGCCGAGGCAATAACTGCGCATTCAGGTGGTTTCTTTGCTGCTTCGTCTCTTCCGAGGACCCTCGTCGACCCCGCAAGTGTCTGCCGGACATGAGGAAGACAATGGGATCTGTGGGCGGCCATTGAGATTAGGTACTCCCTCTCCTGCTAGCAGGAAATATTTGTTCTAAGAATGGATAAATTGGATGTGTCTATAACTAAAATAAGTCTAGATACATCCATTTCTAGGACAAGTATTTCTGGACGGAGGGAGTATTAAGTAAACCAAGAGAGCCGGATTAGCACGGCTTAGTTCATGTAAATGTAATGAAATCCATAATGTTTATATGAAGATCCGACTTTTTTATATGAAATCCTACATGATTATATGAAAATAGTCCGTGTTTGCACGAATTTCATCTGGTTGGTTAGAGTTGTGAAACTGTATGCCGCTGGCCTTTGATGTCGTCCTCCGCGGAAGGAAGCGAGAGGAAATTTGTCGGCTGCCTTTGGAGAAGCTCTTATGATGGAAATAAGAGAGTCACATCCTATCCATATGAGTTAACTTCATGTATGGTTCTCCCTCTATAAAAAGTTAATTGCATGTACAGTGCACACGTGACTTGTAGGGTGGCTACAGCTTCGTACAGAAAGTTAAAAAGAAACAAGTCCATCCTTAATCTTGTATTCTAAGTACTCAGTGGGTTCCACTGTCAGTACAGTAGCGAAAGAAGTATATATTAAATAAGTAATATATAATATAAAAATCTAAAGTTAAAGACATAATTCGAACTCAAGTCATCGCGTTGCGAGCATCTGGCGCTAACTAGTCCAACACATTTTTTTTGTAGACCATGCTTGAGATATATCTCCATATCTACTCTTAAACTCCATCCGTTCCTAAATATTTGTCTTTTTCAAATTTCAAATGGAGTACCACATACGGATGTGTATGTAGATATATTTTAGAGTGTAGATTCACTCATTTTGCAGCGTATGTAGTCACTTGTTGAAATCTCTAAAAAAACAAATATTTAGGAATGGAGGGAGTAGAAAACAGAGTTGGTGATGATGGTGTGCGTGCCATCCTGCAATATAGGCCGTAGGATTTATATCTAACAGATAGGAAGGAAACTATCACAATTTTGCAATAAGATACCCACACCCCTCTCCACGTTTGCAAATTAGGCCTTCCCTCATTGATCCTTTTCTCTACTCTTACTAGCAATGTGCCCGTGCGTTGCAACGGATCCAAAATAGAATAATACATGTTTACAAACTTGAAAGAAAAACACTCTAGTTTGGTGTATATATCACTAAAAATATACTCGTATTAGGTTTCACTCAAAATATATTCCTTGTGGCTGTTTTGATGAGGTGGGGGAGGGATGTGGTTGGTTTCAAGATACTAAGGGGTTTCTACAAATTGGAGCAGAGAAGTGGGGTCTTGTTGCAGAAATGCCACGACTTACATCATAGTCGTTAGATGCAGATCTAATGGTCAGAAATGACGGATGGTAAACACACCATCATCACCAACTGAGTCTTTTATAGGAGTTAGAGATAAAAAAATAGAGTTGGTGATGATGGTGTGCCTGCCATCCTGCAATATAGGTCGTCCGATTTATATCTGACGGATAGGAAGGAAACTATGGCAATTTTGCAAAAAGATACCCACACCCATCTCCACATTTGCAAATAAGGCCTTCCCTCGTTCATCCTTTTCTCTCATAAGATAAACTACTCATAAAAATGCATATTGATGTTCCCTGCAACGCATGGGCATCTTGCTAGTCTCTCACAAGATAAACTACTCATACAAATGCATCTTGATGTTCCATGCAATGCACGGGCATCTAGCTAGTTTGTTTTAAACTAGTTACTGCGATAATTGGGTTGACGTGATATATTATATGTCTGCCCCGTATGATTTCAGATTCACTAGTAGTAACAAAGAAAAGTTTGTAATTAACAGAAAACAGGGTGAAAACTATCACATGAGGCTGGTGAAAACAAGGCACATTGGGTTCAGCATCATCGTCACTACAGCAGTGCGCACGCGAGAAGTCTACATATCGAGGGGGCTACGGAGAAAAATACGTATCTCGTGTGTTTGAGTGAGGCATAGAGACACAATGTTTGAGAGAGAAATCGATTGACAGATTAAGATCAGATCGAGTTGTCACCCTTCTGCTGTCATTGTTGGGGTTGGGGGATGGGGAAGGGGAGGGCGAGAAAGACGTATCGAGAGTGTGCGCGGTAGGCACAAACGCACAACTAGCGAGTGTGTGTGTGTGTGTTTGAAAGAGGATTAGATAGATTACTATCAAGATCGAGGTGCCACCCTACTCCTTCGGTGTTGGGTAGTGTGTGTGTGTGTGAGAGAGAGAAGCCATTCGATAGATTAGTATCAAGATTAAGGTGTCACCCTACTCCTTCGGTGTTGGGAAGTGTGTGTGTGGGTGGGTGGGTGGGGGGCAGTGACACTTACATATCTCTACTCTTATAAAAACAGAGTTGGTTATGATGGTGTTCCTGCCATCCTGCAATATAGGCCATCCAATTTATATCTGATGGATAGGAAGGAAACTATGGCAATTTTGCAAAAAGATACCCACACCCCTCTCCACATTTGCAAATAAGGCATTCCCTCGTTCATATTTTTCTCCCACAGGATAAACTAGTTATACAAATGCATCTTGATGTTCCGTGCAACGCATGGGCATCTTGCTAGTAGGGAGAAGGAGTTTGTGTGACCCATATCTATATTAAGGGATAGGTAGATAAGATGTGTGCGAGGCATACTTAAAGCATCACGGAGACAAACAAATGGTGTGCATGCAAGTGCCAGAAAAATGAAGCTATAAACATTGTCTACGCGCGCGCGTGTGTGTGTGTGTGTGAGAGAGAGAGAGAGATCTCAAAACAAAGGGTGCTCTACTGGAATCCCATTGTATGTATTTGCTACCCTTTGAGCATGCGTTGGTTTTCCCTTGAAGAGGAAAGGGTGATGCAGCAAAGCAGCATAAGTATTTCCCTCAGTTTTTGAGAACCAAGGTATCAATCCAGTAGGAGACCACGCGCGAGTCACCTCATACCTACACAAACAAATAAGAACCTCGCAACCAACATGATAAAGGGGTTGTCAATCCCTTCATGGCCACTTGCAAGAGTGAGATCTGATAGAGATAATGATAATAAGATAAATATTTTTGGTATTTTTATGATATAGATTGAAAGTAAAGATTGCAAAATAAAATAGATTGGAAACTTATATGATGGAGAATAGACCCAGGTGCCATAGGTTTCACTAGTGGCTTCTCTCAAGATAGCATAAGTATTACAGTGGGTGAACAAATTACTGTTGAGCAATTGATAGAAAAGCGAATAATTATGATAATATCTAGGTATGATCATGTATATAGGCATCAGGTCCGTGACAAGTAGACCGACTCCTGCCTGCATCTACTACTATTACTCCACACATCGACCGCTATCCAGCATGCATCTAGAGTATTAAGTTCAAACGAACAGAGTAACACTTTAAGCAAGATGACCTGATGTAGAGGGATAAACTCATGCAATATGAAATAAACCCCATCTTTTTATCCTCGATGGCAACAATACAATACGTGTCGTTTCTGTCACTAGGATCCAGCACCGCAAGATTGAACCCAAAGCTAAGCACTTCTCCCATTGCAAGAAAGATCAATCTAGTAGGCCAAACCAAACTGATAATTCAAAGAGACTTCCAAAGATAACCAATCATACATAAAGGAATTCAGAAAGGATTCAAATATTGTTCATAGATAATCTTGATCATAGACCCACAATTCATCGGATCTTGACAAACACACCGCAAAAAGAGTTACATCGAATAGATCTCCAAGAGAATCAAGGAGAACTTTGTATTGAGATCTGAAGAGAGAGAAGAAGCCATCTAGCTAATAACTATGGACCCGAAGGTCTGAGGTAAACTACTCCCACATCATCGGAGGGGCCATGGAGTTGATGTAGAGCCCCTCCGTGATCAATGCCCCCTCCGGCGGAGCTCCGGAAAAGGCCCCAAGATGGGATCTCTTGGGTACAGAAGGTTGTGGCGGTGGAAATAGTGTTTCGTGGTGCTCCTGGATGTTTTTCGAGTATGTGAATATATATATAGGAGGAAGAAGTAGGTCGGTTGAGCCACGAGTGGCCCACGAGGGGGGAGGGCGTGCCCCCTGCCTCGTGGCCACCTCATTGGTTTCTTGACGTCCATTCTAAGTCCTCTGGATCACGTTTGTTCCAAAAATCACGCTCCTGAAGGTTTCATTCCATTTGGACTCCGTTTGATATTCCTTTTCTGCGAAACACTGAAATAGGCAAAAAAACAGCAATTTGGGTTGGGCCTTCGGTTAATAGGTTAGTCCCAAAAATATTATAAAAGTGCAAAAGAAAGCCCATTAACATCCAAAACAGATAATATAATAGCATGGAACAATCAAAAATTATATATACGTTGGAGATCTATCAGTATTCATATGGTTCCGGAACTCGAGTTAACCTTTGGCATATGTGTGAGAGACATAATTATCCTTTGAAGCACTTAGTGACTGTGGGTGGGTGGAATTAAAGGGTGGGCATGTTCGACAGAGAGAGCATGTGTGTTTCTGTGTGAGAGACTTGTAGGATGGGGTATAAAGACGAATTCTAACCTTGACGGAGGGAGAGAAATACACGAAGTGCATGTTTGTGATTTCGATGCCCATGGGGAAATGAGATATGTATGCTTGTGAGATAGATTGCACAATTCATTCACGTATCACTATCTAGCGATCGTGGACGTGCATCGCTTGAACATAAATCAATATCTACTTCGTATCATGGACAAAGGTACACTATCGATTCAACTCTATAAAGATTGGACACTCACATATCACATTTTTTCTATCTAAACTAGCAAAAAGGCATGTGCATTGCAACGGGAGAAAAACATTTCTCTCATATCTCTAGCTGGGTCAGTTGGGCAAACTATATGTGGTCGGTTGGCGGGTTATGAGATCGAGCCCTGTCATCGGCTATTTTATTTTTTGCCAGCTCTCCGAATGTGAGCCACAGTGCGCCGTCAGGTGGGCTTCCTCCGTTGGGCCAAAACGGGTGGCAAGTAACGAAACCAAATAGCTTAGGTGAAATTAATTGAAGTGGAATGAAACCAAGAATTTCACCTCCTTTTAATAGTAGGTATAGATAAACCTTTTCAATTGTGCATGCCAAAGTTACAGTGATGTTTATTCAAACAACCAATGTAGCTATCATGTACATGCACCATTGTTGCTCTTGCATTCAAATTCATTAGTCTAGGATGATTTAAGGTTCTATTATGAAGTAATATATGTAATATTTATATATGAATTCAACGGGTACGCAATTTATGAAATGGAGGCTATGTAATCATATGAGGTAACACTTTTAAGTAGCTCACTACAATATCCATTTCTTTTGTGGGACTACTATATCCATTTCTTTTTGTGCGCCTCTACACTAACACGTCAATGCATTATGTTTAAAGTAAATAACCAATCGCACTAAATTATCTATTTACACGAGAAATACATAGGTTGAGCGTTTGATCCCTTTTCTGTGAATGCGCCTCTACACCCGTATGATTTTTTTGACTATGTACTGCAAGGAAACAACCTCACAGTATTTTATTAGATAAAAAGGTCTACATAATTACATCTACATAATTAAAGAGAAACTAGAAGCAAAGAGAGTAATACTTACATGAGATCTATGAGAGAGAGGCTAGACTATCCCTATATTTACATTTGATTCTACGAGCTAATAAGGAAATATCATGTATGAAGTTCCTCCTCCAAGAAATGAAGGTAGGTCTCTCATTTCTAAAGATTTTCCCATTCCTTTGAATCCAGATGTTCCAAGTAGCAGTAAAAACCACCTCAGTGAAGAAAGGATAACCAAAGTCCCTCCTAGCAGCAAGAGCCATGTCATATGTATTCTGGTTGCGTTGAGCATTCCAAGAAATCCCAAGGTAATTCCAAACCCTCTGGCTGAAGTTGCAGGCAAAGAAAAGGTGTGCATGATCCTCATGTGTAGCAGAGAGGCAAAGAACACACGTATCATCCTGGATGATCCAGTTCCTGCGTTAAATCATATCCCTAGTGTTTAAACGGTCCATTAAAAGAAGCCATCCAAACACTCTAAACTTTAGCGTGCAGGCACACTTCCAAATCCATTTGAAGATGGGATCGACCACCAAATGTGAGAAGCAAGACTCATAATATATCTTTGATTTGAACTCTCCAGATTTGGAAGGCCACTTCCATATGTCCTTACCCTCCTCATTCAAGTTGACTAAAGTGAGCAAGTCTTGGAGCCGAGTTAGTTCAGTATATGTCTCTTGCGATAGAGGCAGATGAAAGTGCTCCGAGATCTCTAGAAGCTCCAAAAACTCTCTGACCGTGATTGTGTCATTAATGACAAAAGAATGGAGCCTAGGGAATTGCTCGCACAAAATGACCACATTATTTCCCAGCTGCCATCGATCAAGCCAGAATACCACCATGTTGCCAGCATGCACTTGTGGGACGGCTAACTTGCAGAAGTTGGTGTACAATCTCATGACATCCCTCCACCAAAAAGAGCCACAACTCTGTGTAACCTGTGGCTGCGAAGCAGCATAATAAGTGTCCCAAATTAATGTGACCCAAGGCACGTCCATTCTGTTAAAAAACTTGAAAAGGTGCTTGAGTAACAAGACTTCGTTTTGGAGACCCAAATTTAGCACACCCAAACCACCACACTTCTTAGGTCTACAGACCCGATCCCAAGCAGCTAAGGATTGTCGAGGATTATCTGTGTTGCCTCTCCACATACATTGATGCATGATTCTCTCAATCTGTTGCAAGATGCCCTTAGGGAGAGATAATGTGCACATGAAGTAGATTGGCATTGAACAAAGTACTGACTGTAGCAGTTGCAGCCGACTGCCTTGATTTAGCAAACACGAGGAAGCAGACAGCCTTCGCTCAATACGATCCACAAGTGGCAGCAAATCATAGATCGTGGGTCTAGAAGTGCCCATAGGTAGACCTAGGTATGTGCAAGGCATAGATCCTACATCACAGCCTAGTACGTTGGCAACCCGAGCGCCCTCTTCATCAGTCATATTGATTGGGATAAGAGATGACTTACTGAAGTTGACGCGTAAACCAGTTGATGCTCCAAAGGTAGTGAGCATCTCCTTAAAAGCGATCAGCTGGTCATCAATCGCAGGCAAAACAATAAGTGTGTCATCGGCATATTGTATGATCGGGTAGTCATTGGAGCTTGTTGGGATTGGTAAAGTGAGAATGCCTCTTGAGCACATCTCATTGACTACAGACTGAAGCAAATCCACCGCAATGACAAATAATAGCGGAGATAGCGGGTCTCCTTGGTGTACACCTGATCTGCAAAAAAAATGATTACCTGGCACACCATTTAAGAGGACAGAAGAAGAACCCGTGGACAAAATGCTATTAATCCAGCCAGTCCAACGGGCATCAAAACCCTTGCATTGTAGGATTCGGAGGATGGCCTCATGCTCAAGTGTATCAAAGGCCTTAGTGAAATCAAGCTTGAGGAGGATGCTGGGTCGTTTAAATGCTTTGCGTTGATGAATATATTCGAAACACCAGGCTAGACAGTCTTGTATAGATCGGCAACGAAGAAAACCGTATTGGTTGCGGTGTATGCATCTCAGAATCACTTTTTGTAGGCGATTGGCTAGCAGCTTAGTCAGGAACTTTAAACACGTGTTTGTCAAGGAGATCGGCCTGAAATCACCAACCACTTCTGGACTTAGCTTCTTGGGGACCAAGGTGATTAAGGAATTGTTGAGACATTCCAAATAACACCTCCCCTCATAAAATTCATTGACAAGTTGCATAAAATCCTCCTTGAGAATAGACCAGCACCTCTTTAAGAACAGACCAGTAAAGCCATCTAGGCCCGGAGCATGGTCGCATGGCATGTTCTTAATTACAGCATCAACCTCAGAATCCGTGAACGGCAAAGACAGATCTTCCAGACCGTTAATTCTCTGAATTAAATTGGGCAGATCAAAACCCATTTGTATTCCTTTTGCATGGCCCATGCGTTGAATGAAATCAGACCAAAACATGCCCGCCAACATTTGGTGATCAGAGACCACCTCACCCGCCGAATTCTCGATTGAAGAAATCATATTCCTTCGATATCTTTCGGTGTCCATAGCATGGAAAAATTTAGAATTTTCTTCCCCAACCTTAATGCTTCGGATCGTGCAGCGTTGTTTCCAATAAACATATTGCCAGTGTAAAATAGCTTGCAGATGCAACTTAACTATTCGTCTGAAATTGAATTCAGGCAAACTTAATGGCCGGATCTCCTCCAGCTCATCAAAGTACAGAATAACTTTGTTACAATTAGAGATTAGCGCCTTAACTGTGGAGAGCTTTAAATGCCATTGTTTTAATGCATGTCTGAGCGCTTTGAACTTAGCAGATATCGTTAAAGCAGTTGTAGGTTTACGCGCCGTGCTGTCCCAAACCTATGCAACACACTCATGAAAGCCAGGTAAGTCAACCCAGTAATTTTCAAAGCGAAAAACTCTAGCCTTGGGGATGGCCGTGGCAATTGTGACAACACAAGGGACATGATCTGATGTCGATCGCACAAGAGGCAAAACCAAAGTGTTTGGATGATCGGAGGTCCAAGCAACCGAGGTGAAGAACTAGTCAATTTGTTCAAGAAGGGGCTGAGACTGCATATTAGACCAAGTGAATTGCCTTCCCTTAATTGGCAGCTCAATAAGACCCAAGTGACCTATGATTTCGTTGAACAAAAAAATGTCATTGACATTACCACCAGGCAAGTTACGGTTTTCAAGTGACCTCATAAAGTTAAAATCTCCCAAAAGAAGCCATTTGTCATCACAATTAATGTCCAGATTATATAATCACACCCGTATGATTGGCCGCGCCCGTGTGAACGCCCAAGTTATCGGCGCATCATCCCGAGTTATTGTCTTTTTTTAGGGGTGGACTTCACACCAGTTATTAACTACTAACGCGTGCCTCGTGTACACAGTCTCGCATAACCTTCCTGCTAGCACGGTCTAAAATTAGTTGAAACTAGATAGAAACGATCCCGCGGGCGGCAAAGTCTCCTGCCTCCTTCTAAAATTTCTGCACCTAGTCTTTAACATGCGAAATTCCACTTTTATCCTTGGTGCACGGAGAACAATAGTAACAATACCGCCCTCATCTACATAATAGGCCGGGGCTGCTTTGGTAACTTCCGGTTACCCCACCACACGGCACCCCCATTTCCTCTCCCCCTCCCGCAAAAACGACTAACTCCACAACACCAGAGCATTTTAAATCACGCTGTCCGTACTTCATCGCCCTTTCTACCACTCCCCTCTTGAAACCCAATACTGCTCATCCACCAGCGTACCAGAGCCCATTCACTGCCAACGGCGTCCACCTCACCGGATCTTCTTATACGGCCGCATCTACCCCTTTCACCTCCACTAGAAACAAGTAGACGGCTCATCCACCACTATACCATAGCCCATTCAGTGCCGGCCTTGTCGATGATGCCGGATCTGCTTCGCCGATACTCTCGTCAACCGCAGCGCATCTGCGGCGGCTCATTCGTACACCCCATCGGAGATGCTTCGTCCACACCCCCCCGGAGCCGCCCCACCGATGGCCTCTGATCCTCTTCGCCGACACCTTCCTTAACCCTACCAGAGCCACTTCGCCGACACCATCGTCAACCCTACCGGAGTAGCTTCGCCTATACCATTCTCAACCCTACCGGGGCCGCTTTGCCAACTCACAAGTACACGGCCATAGATCCGCTTCGTTGCACCCTCATCCAACCTACCGGAGCAACTTCTGATGCCCCGTCCACGGTCGCAGATCCGCATCGTCGACACCATCCTTCACCCAACCACCGGAGCAGCTTCACCGACGCCCTCGTCCATGGCCACAGATCCACTTTGCCCACACCGTAGTCCACCCTACTGGAGCTGCTCCACAAACACCCTACTCGACGGTTCTAGATCTCCTTATCGGACCCCGATAGCCAGTGCAGTGTCATCACTCTTGACATTTCTAACATGATTCCCACCGCCTGGCAAGATGCCAACCACGCGCCACGGCCTAGGTACTTGTCACCTTTAAACATGTCCAGCATCACCTGCCCGATGTACTTCAAATATACTAACGGGTCGGTGTTACCTTTAGGCAGCTGGCAAAAACTGCAAGGACGATGTTTCTTCTGGATCTAACAGCTTGGCCAACCAAGATCCTGGACTGAGGCATTCCTATGATCTTGTAAGTGTGTCTCTCTCTCTTGTATTATTGTGTGCCTACCAGTGTGCTTTGCTAGGATTTTCAACCAGTAATCCCTTTTTGTATCCTCGTACCTCCCTTCCTAAATATAAGACTTTCTAGAGATTCCACTATAGGCTACATACGGAGCAAAATGAGTGAATCTACACTCGAAAGTGCACTATATACATCTGTATGTGGTCCATACTGGAATCTCTACAAAGACATATATTTAGGAACGGAGGCAGTACATTACACAAAATCGTAGGTGGCATGTAGGAATTCCAGTGCACTACATTAGGCTCCCTTAGACTGCCTGCTAGTCCAGCACACAGAGTCACGGCTAGTTTATGCTACGCACACAATGATTAATAGGTGGTTTAAATATGCGCAAGGGATATGCAATGTATTATCATGTAGGGATGTCTGAAATTAGCCATGTCAACTTGTAGGTAGGGTTACATAATGAAAAAGTACAAGATGTATATGGCAATTTCATGGAACATCGCAAAAAAGGATAGGCAACGGTGAGCCTATACAATGTGCTATGGTAGGTCACTCATCCATTGCAATCATCATGACATGTTATTTGTATGTCATTTCTATTGGCCAAGTTTCTTAG
The DNA here is from genome assembly GCF_056163025.1 of Triticum urartu. NCBI lineage: Eukaryota > Viridiplantae > Streptophyta > Magnoliopsida > Poales > Poaceae > Triticum > Triticum urartu. The sequence continues at coordinate 174,677,247 of NC_141877.1, read as the reverse complement.
GGACAGTTATTACGAGTTATCCTAAGAAAATAAGCACCGGTGAATATAAACTCCAGGTAATAAGCCAACCAGTTCTTTTCATTGCCTTCCTTTTCAACTTATCTTTGGTATGATCAGTGAAAAGTATATATTGCATTATATTTTTTCATTTTGCTGCCCATATGAAAAATAATTTAACTTGCAAACATTACAAATTGAACCCAGTACAGTAATTAATATGATAGGAAAACATACCACCACTATTTGTTCAAAATGCAAATACAAAGATACCATCTACTTGGTACAATCTACTTTGGTCAATGTCTTCCATAGAGATCCCATTGCCTAATTTAAACGAAGAACACATGACCCACATTTAAATGAAGAACAATTATTTATTGAAATTCGATGGTCCAAGTGGTTGGTTATTATCGTATAGCAGCACCACCTGAAAGCACCATATAGCAAAAGCAACAACTCATAGCAACTCATCATACAGCAGCAGCAACAGTGTGCAATTCATCATATACCAGCAGCAACTCATAGCAATTCATCATATAGCAGTAGCAGGAGAAGCTCATAGCAATTCATCATATAGCAGCAGCAGGAGCAGCTCATAGCAATTCATGATACAACAGCAGCAGGAGCAGCTTATAGCAATTCATCATATAGCAGCACCACTAGCTCATAGCAATTCATCATATAGCAACAACAACTCATAGCAATTCATCATATAGCAGCAGTAGGTGCAGCTCATAGCAATGCATCATATAACAGCAGTAGAAGCAGCTCATAGCAATTCATCGTATATTGGATCAGAATGAAAATTTGGCAAAATATCAGAGATCTTCACCTTGTTGGATGAGCTCATCCTTCAACACCACCTCAAGGCCACGGCCTGGAAGGAGGGGAGAGGGAATAAGGTGCCTTCTGCTGCAATGTGGCATCAGCTGTAGTTGTGCGGCGCCCGCCGGAGTAGTGCGTTGGATGGACCATAGTGGAGCAGCTGCTGGAGACCATGAGAATGAGGGGCGACGCCAGAGGGAGGAACAGACAGGGAGATTTTCCCCTACCTACCGGCCATGTAGCCTAGTTGGACAAAGCATCGCCGAGGACCAGGCCAAATGGGACCAGAGGCGATGGCTCGCTAGAGGAACCCTAGGGCTGCAGGCAGGGGATTGAGGTAGAGGGAAAGGGTAGAGGAGATGCATGCGGATAGGGCAATGAACGCTTGTGTGTTTGTTTTTACTTGAGGGTCAGGTGTGACGCGGGCGTGAGCAGTTGCATTTTGAGTGTAATATAGGCACGCAATAGAGTCATTTCACTATTCCCGTTCCCTTCAATTTTTAGTGAGCTTCTACCCGAAACGCCCCCCTCCAAAGCGAAATAATTTAAGCCCAAGCCCATAACTCAAAAATGACTTCTTTACATCTTTTATGGCTTATTTTTACAATAAGCCCTGAAAAGGCGGAATCGAACTGGCGCTTAAGCTGCAAGTCAATTGTGCATGCAATGATGAATCACTCCTGCCTGCTATAGTATACATTTAGGCATCATCATACATGGCATAACCTAATACATGTGCATTCCATTGTAGAATCTGGAATATGCAATGTTTATGTTAGTTCATACGTTGCACATGATGTTTAAATGCCCCTTAAATCTGTCAGTCAAGTGATGGTCTTTAAGCGTCATTCTTTGCTTCTTTTCTTGATATGTAAGATTTGCTCACACATCTGTTCAATTGTTGTTTGCATCAGCTAGCCATACTAGGACTATTTGCTTTGATTACTTGTTGTTCTTGACCTAACACTCTAAGAGAGCTTGTCAACGATTTAAACACTAAGGGCTGCTGTAGTGGGGCCTTGTCTAACTCATAGGTGACATAAAGGTTTGGCTGTACACTAAAGTAGGCTCTCGAAGAGTACCTGGAGATCTAGTTCGAAGGTATGCCTAGTTTTTACATAGTGCAGACATAGTAAATGCTCACTTCATTGTGTGCAAGTGCAAGGGATGTGGTATTGTTTTGTTATAATCTCATCCTTTTGTATTGTTCACAGACTGGAAAGTATGAATATTTATCTTCCAAGGAGACGACTAACTAGTTTGTGTCACCTTGCAGAAGGGGTGCAATGAAGATAAGATTGAGGATTTCCAAGTACAAGATGTTAGGAAGGAGCCTTGCAAGAGAAGTAGCAGCTGCGTTGAGCCTGTTCAACCAGTTAATGTAAGTCACTGTATCCAACACAACAGTCCAATTCCTTGTTTGTTTTAGGCATAGTTAATTTGCTCTTTTCGATTGCTTTATTTGTCCTCAGTTAATGAGATGCCCAAACAATGATGCCTGATGTTGGGTACTTGTACAACTATTAGTTGACATAATTAAAGGCCTTACCATTTAATTACTTTGGCGAACTATGCCTGAAGCTTTGAAGTCTATTAACCAACTATTATTGCATGAGGCTCACAATCTAGTTTATACTAGGCTAATGATTTCATAGTTTTTCTTACTATAGTAGGTTTGTATGAATCCCTATGTTGTTCATTATGCTCCCTAAGACTTTAATTGAGCTACAGAATGGCCAACTGCTTGCTTACTCATACGCAACGTGTTGTCTAAATTTGTAACTTGTCTGCGTTTTGGATTGGGCCCCAACATCATGTTCCCTGGTGAGCTAAGAGAGATTTCTATATGCAGGCTGCACAGACTACCTTTTTATAATATTTAAAATATCACCTGCTTATGCTTCATGACATGTAACTTTATTGTTAGTCCTGTTTTGCCATGTACAAAATAGACTGTCTTGCTCGCTTCACTACTGTAACTATATTTTTGCCCTAGTCATGTGTACTTACAGAAACATTTCAGGATGAAGTGACATCAACACAAAGATCTGCGAGCAGTGTGGGATGGCCGTTACCGAATGATTATGGATTGGAATTGGAATGTGCTGATGTTCTCGAGCATCAACTAGAGGTGGCAAGACAACGTGTACATGATTCTGAACGTACAATCAACAAGTTGAGACTGGACATGCAGGTATTAGATGCAGGAGTCAAAAAATGAAACAAGACACTGAGGTAACCACAAAGGAATTGGAGATTTTGTAGACTAAAATTTGTGCTATCTGAATCCGCCAATCCTCCTTTCTGAAGAGATTATAGTTCAAATGGTAAGTTATGTTGATTCGTGTCCATGATGTATGAGCTTTATTTGTCCAGTGTATGTAATTTGCTTTTTGTGTACGCTTTATAATCACTGGTGCCGAACTATAATGCCCAGTGGGTATATTCGGCTGTAATTTCTTTATTGTATAGTGTAGGATTATTCTATGTTTCTATGCTTTTTATTGTATAGTGTATGTTTTTTAGGGGTGATAGTATACAGTAGGATATTTCTTGAATATGCTATATCATGGAAACGGGGGGCCAACAAGCCCAAATATTTCTTGGATGCCATACCAACAAACAAACATGTGCAGTCAGAGCGGGCCTTAATTGGGCTGGTCAAAATAATATTAAGTGGATCCCAAATGGGCCCACCGTAACAACGGCTCTTAGCAGGCCGTCAGCAGGCCTAAAGCTCGATAGGGCCGTATAAATGGAAATGGCCTGCGGGCCTTTAGCAGGACGAAATAAATGTCAATTTTGTCTCGGCCCTTTTACTTTACGGGCCAGTAAGAGGCCGAAAGTGTTATGGGCCAGAGGAGGCCAATTTGCAAACTAGGCTTTTAAGAGGCCGAAAGTTGCGTTGGGATGAAATGATGCCCTGCGAAACATGGGCCCCTAATGGACCTAAAGTCAAAGGCCCAACTTTTGTGCGGGCGCTTAACAAGCCGAGAGACAAAATGGGCTAAGAGTTGGCCCATTTACCGAATGGGCCGAGGACAGGCCTAAAGTGACAACGGCCTAGAATTGGCCCAACTACAGAATGGGCCGAGAAAAGGCCGAAAGACATTCTGGGCTGGAACTGACGATGGGCTTCTAACAGGCCAAAAGTAGCTCGGGCCGCAATTGGGCCCAAAAATATAGTGGGCCGTTAACAGGCTTAAACTGACGATGGGCTGGAAATTGTCAAATCTAGAATGGGCCTTTGATGGGCCGATTTTGTGTAACTTGTATGGGCCGTACTTGTAAATGGGCCTGACTCAAGTAGGCCGCTAATGGGCCAGCCCGCTTATTTTGACAGGCTGGGCCTTTTCACCGGAATGGGCCTCTGTTGGGTCGTGCCATGTGTCGATGTATCACAGGCGCCTCCTGTCCAATGAGTGGATGACATCTGTCCGAACGTTGAGCCGACACATGTTTCCTCCGGCCAATGAGAATTTTACACATGGAAAATTCCCATTGGTCCGGGCTGTTAACGGGTTATCGGATCCAAAACCGGACCCGATAGCTTAATGACGTCCTGTTACAGTGGATTCCACGTGTCAGTCACCCTTGACAAAAGCACTTCTATGACGCACGATTTATCGTCATGGAAGTGGACACTTCCATGATGATAATTTTGGTAATGTCATGGAACACTTCTACGACAGCACAGGTATGACTATCTTGATTCTGTCATAAATTTGTCATGGATGTACATGCATGACAGAAAACATGACCTACTGTGACTAACACGTATCATCATGGAAGTGTCTTTTTTGTAGTTCATCCCACTATCTTTTTGTCTTTACTTATTTTAGTTTGATCTTTTGCTTTAGATGAATAAAAGTTTAGTTCGATCCTTTCTTCTTTGAGAGTTTGTTTAGTGATCTATCCTTGTAATCGTGTGCAAGATATATAATAAAGTTTGAGTTTTTGCTTTCTTTACTTTCATGTTGCAAATAAAAGAAAATAAATAAGGGAGAAAGGAAATAAAAAAAATAAAGGAAATAAATCAAGAAGATCATATACTAATCTTATGGTAGGTGATGGCACCACATAAGGAAAATTATAAGTAGAAAAATTTATTAGAGATTGACAAACATAGCATTAGTCAATGATGCAACTCATGAAATAATTAATAAGGTTATAGAAGATTCACATATAAATATACTATCCTAGAAATCTTTTGTGATTGTGAGCTCTCATCAAAATATTATATGCCAAAATTGTTGATGTTGGACAAGGAAGACAACTTAATGGTTCATGTTTGTTTATATTCACATAGAAGTCTTATTGTCATGGATCCTTTAACATGTGGTGCTTACCCATATCTTTGCTAGCCAAAAATTTCGCACTAAGTAGAGATACTACTTGTGCATCAAAAAACCCTTAAACCCAAATCTTATTTTCAAGAGTCCACCATACCTACCTAGGGATTGAGCAAGATCCCTCAAGTAAGTTGTCATCGGTGCAAAAAGGCAATAAAAATTGCTTCTAAAAGTGTGAGATCATTTAGTGTAAGAGAAAATTGAGTGTTGTACGAACTTGTGGTGGTGAAGAATAAAAGCGACAGAATGCATAATAAAGGCCGCTATCACAATGGGCAATGCAACGTGACGTTCTTTTGCAGTAAGGGGTTGAGCATACAAACAAATAAGCGCATGGCAACCTCTGCTTCCCTCTGCGAAGGGCCTATATTTTACTTTTATGTATTTACTTTTATGCAAAGAGTCAAAGTTTTCCTTCTATTCCTTTTTGTTTCTCTCCTTTGGCAAACATCATGTGGTGAGGAAAGATCTAGGCACACATGTCCAATTGAATATAGATTGCATGAGTTATTATTGTTGAGATCACCCTTGAGGTGAATATGTTGGGGGGCGAAACTATAAGCCCCTATCTTTCTATGTGTCCGGTTGAAACGTTTTGTTGATGTGTACGCGGTGAGTGTTCACAATCATAGAAGACTATATGATGTTTGAGTATGTGGACTTGCCTAAAGGCTCCGATACGTGACCCTTCCTAAAAAGATGATGAATTGTAGTTGCAAAGTTGACTGAGAACATAGTTTGTTGGTTTTTAATAGAGTTTTCAATTTATACTTCAATAGTGAGATGAATTGTCACTTATTCATGAGAAGTCTATGATAAGAGCTTTATGATAAGAGTCTTATGTTGAAGTTTGTTCTTGTTATAATAATAAACATGATGCTTCTATGTCCGTATTTTGTTTTTGTCGTTACCTCTCTTTCTAAGCATGTGGACATGTTTTTTGATTTTGGTTTCTCGCTTGAGGACAAGCGAGGTCTAAGCTTGGGGGAGTTGATACGTCCACACAAAGAGGTCTAAGCTTGGGGGAGTTGATGCATCATGTTTCCTTACTACTGTTTATGATGTTTTTATGCATAATAATGCTTTTTGGAGTCATTCTAATGCCTTTTCTCTCATAATTTACAAGTTACACACAAAGAGGGAGAACTCCGACAGCTAGAAATCTGGACCTGGAAAAGCTACGTCAGGCCACCAATTCTGCACAACTCCAAACAAGTTGAAACTTCACAGAGATTTTTTTATCAAATATATGATGAATATTGGAGCAAATAGCTACCAGAGGGGGCCCACCAGGTGGGCACAACCCACCTGGGCGTGCCAGGGAGCCCAAGCACGCCCTGGTGGGTTGTGCTCTCCCAGGCCCACCTCCGATGCCCATCTTCTAGTATATAAGCCATTTTGGCCTAGAAAAATAAGAAGAGGAATATCGGGACAGAGCGCCGCCGTCTCGAGGCGGAACTTGGGAAGAAGCACTTTTGCCATCCGGCAGAGCGATTCCGTCGGGGGAACTTCCCTCCCAGAGGGGGAAATCGGGGGAAATCATCGTCATCATCATTACCAACAACTCTCCCATCTTGGGGAGTGCAATCTCCATCAACATCTTCAATAGCACCATCTCATCTCAAACCCTAGTTCATCTCTTGTGTTCAATCTTGTTACCAGAAGTATAAATTGGTGCTTGTGGGTGACTAGTAGTGTTGATTACATCTTGTAGTTGATTGCTATATGGTTTATTTGGTGGATGATTATATGTTCAGATCCAATATGCTATTTAATACCGCTCTGATCTTGAGCATGATTATCATTTGTGAGTAGTTAGTTTTGTTCTTGAGGTAATGGGAGAAATCATGTTGCAAGGAATCATGTGAACTTGATATGTCTTTGATATTTTCATAGTATGTATGTTGTGATTCTCTTAGTGGTGCCATGCGAACTTCGACTACATGGCACTTCACCATATTTGGGCCTAAGGGAATGCATTGTGGAGTAGCAATTAGATGATGGGTTGCGAGAGTGACAGAAGCTTAAACCCTAGTTTATGTGTTATTCCATAAGGGACCGGTTGGATCCAACAGTTTAATGCTATGGTTAGAATTTATTCTTAATACTTTTCTCATAGTTGCGGATGCTTGCGGGAGGGTTAATCATAAGTAGGAGGTTTGTTCAAGTAAGAACAGAACCTAAGCACAGGTCCACCCACATATCAAATTATCAAAGTACTGAACACGAATTAAACCAACGTGATGAAAGTGACTAGATGAAAATCTTGTGTACCCTCAAGAACGCTTTGCTTATTATAATAGACCGTTTTGGCCTATCCTTTGACTCAAAAGGATTGGGCTACCTTGCTTCAATTTTATTTCTACTATCGTTACTTGCTCGTTACAAATTACCTTGCTATCAAACTACTCTGCTACTTATAATTTCAGCACTTGCAGACATTATCTTGCTGAAAACCAGTTGTCATTTCCTTCTGTTCCTCATTGGGTTCGACAATCTTACTTATCGGAAAGAGCTAAAATTGATCCCCTATACTTGTCGATCATCATACATACTAGTATTTCTTACAGTTCATCTTGTAGTTGGTAGTACTACCACTCGTTTCTTCACATTATGTATGTACAATATATATGGCCACCATCATATAGCCAGTAGTTGGCTATACTATTAACCACACTCTAACCATGCCACATACGCAAAACACTTCAATGAGATATGTAATTCTAAAAAAACTTAAATGAGAGAAGTTTACCCAAAGCATGAAGGAGTTTAGTTGTCACAGAATTAAATAGGTATGCTAATTTCTTTAATATACTTTAGCACCCCATCTAAGCACGTACTAGCTTTTTTAATAGTAATATATGCATAATTTGGCGACGAGCGCTCTGTATATGTACCACCTTTTTTTATCTATTTTCATCTTTTTAATTTTGCTCCATAGCACAATCCATCAATACTACTACTATACAAAAGTATACATTTAAAATGCTAGAGGGCAGGGCAGTCTCGCTTGGTCGGTTTCACGAGAGGCGACGACCTTTGTGATTTGAGGGCTCATTACTGCTGGAAGGTGGGGCCTTGTGATTTGACTGCTCGTATAAATGTTGTGGACGACCTAAGGAGGACCAAAGAACCGTGCGGTATACTCAAGTTTTCCACTGGATTACTAGTATGACGGAGGAGCACGAAACACGACAGCCAATGCGATATGGCGATAAAAAGTGACTTAATTTGCTAGTAATCGATCCCACGGCGCCGCTCATCATTAGCATTGTTCTATTCATGCCTCACAAAGAACGTGACACATGAGGAGAAACACTCGAAGCAAAAGAAGAAACACAGGAGCAAAAGAAGAAGGAAGATTATTCCCCCAAAAAGGAAGGAAGGTGCACACACAAGTCTGGGGCGCTGCTCTCTACTACATGAAGGGTTGCTGGCCGCGGAGTCGTAACTGCTTCTTCATTGCCTCCATGACCTCCATCTCCTCACGCATCTCCTCCGCCATCTTCTTCATTATGCCCATGATGCGGGATTTCTCGACGCGAGCCTTCATCATCTGTTCCATGGCTACATTATGTACCTTGACAGCAGCTGGGTGCTCGACGCGGAGCTTCGCCAACTCCTCCTTCTGTTCCATGACGAGGGCGTGCAGCATCTTCACCATGGAATTACTCTTCTCATCCAGCTTCTTCTAGCCGGCGTTCTCCTCCTTCAGCAGGTCGAGCTCATGGTGGAGCTTCGCCTTGTCCTCTTGAAGTTGTAGGATTTTGTCGGTCGCCTTCTTATCCGAGGCAATGGTCTTCTTCAGCAACATGACCAAGCCGGCGGTCAACCCCCCCCCCCCCCCCCGCTCATTGAGTTCTGCAGGCATGTCGTCGAGGCTCTCCTTCAGCAGCTCCATCAAGCCATCGATGAACTCCTTCTGCTTATTGAGCAGATCAGGCATATCATCGAAGGATAACGACTATAGCGCCGTCAGCTCGGCATGTTCGCCTTCGCGGCTAGGGCGCTCCTGGGAGCCCTTACCTGCCCATGCGAGATCTTTTGAGGTCTCTACCAGGCGGCGAGCCCTCTCTTTTGTTCCGCGGCCTTGGTCGCCGCTCCCTTGTTACCAGTAGTTCTCGACCTAGAGCTTTGCACACCGGCCATGGTAAGGACTGAATAAGAAAGACTTATGAGGAGGAAGAGGTAGAGTGATTTTCGGCTAGGTACTAGTTCCCCTTTTTATAACCTAGTACTAGAAGTAGTACTAAAACCTGCATGGTGGGAACACATTCAGGTTTGATACGTGCTAGGTGTGAGCAGGTTTGCACTTAATTATACTATACTTTGGAATGTGATGGGAACAAGCTAAAGATTAATTGATGGTTTTGGTTTCGAGGCCGAAACGGCTCCCGATGAGTTTCCTGGAACACAAATTTCAAGTACTACTCCTCAAATGCGGTCGCACAAGTCAGTGATGTAACTAGTCATACATGTCATACCAAGCCGATGCGTGTCCCTTCGATGAGATGCGGGTCCAACCAACCATCTATTGGTGCAACGGACCGTAAGTATTACACGATGGATACTTCTGGTTGTGGCTTCGAGTGATTGTCATGACCAAGCATGCAAAAACTAGTGATAAATCAATTACTACCATCTTTTTACAAATGACCAAGTATCACAGGAATACAATACATATAGATGGAGTGCTTGTCACAGATGCAAACCGCCATGGCACCGCAAGTTCAGTGCAGCAGCAACCGGGTAGGTCACTGCATTGCTAGCGGGGAAGGAGGGTGGCTCACCTCGCCTATGATGCATGCCTAGCGATGCCGCCGCAGTTGGTCCCGTGATTTGGCTTCTCCTACCGCCCATTTGAACAGTTGCACCGGCTGCTCATGCCATTCCCAGGCATGGGCGTTCTTTCCTCCGCAGTCGACTCCGTGAATATGATCTCTGCTATTAGCCCCACCTCGAAATCAACGCGACACCGCCAGGTGCTAACATCTCTCGGCATCTCTCTCCTGAGATTGACTTGCACCTCTGCCTTGTGCTTCGCTAGGTGTAGCACCTTTGAACTTGTCTCCAATCGATGCAACACTTCGTCGATCCGATTTGCTTCCCACCACCTGAAATGCAGCCCTACATCTCCTTTGGCGCCACCAATCTGTGATTCCAAAGCAATGGATCCCCTCTAAAACACATGTGGGTTTCGCACAAAGGCGGTAGTACTGTAGGCCGCAGCGAGAGGGTAGCCCGCGGGATCCTAGGATCTAAGGGATCCTCCATGGCGAGATCCGGTGGGCGAGGCGGGGAGGCGAGCGTAGACGCTGGGAGAGACCTACGAGGCTAAGATAAAGATAGTACTACTCCATTTCGTCAACAGTAACCCACGCAAAAATTGATCATCCTGCCTACATCCTGGTTTATTGGCCCCCTTTTTATTTTCTGCCAATTTTTGACCAAGAATTTAACTAAGAAAATGTTACTGCATATCAACAAAAATTATATCATTGGAGTCACATTTGAACATAGTTTTCGATGACATTAACTTTTATGACATGGATAAATATTGTGTTACTTAAAATTATGGTAAAAAATTGGCACAAAATATGAAGGAGACCAATCGAAGTAGCAACCCCTAATTTAACTACTCGCATGCATGCAGTGGAGTAGTGATGTCTTGCTCAACTACTTCCTCCCTCACGTCCACTCAATTTTCATGCACTTTATTAATTGACCATCAATAAAGTGAACGGCTTTACACGCGTCAAATTGTCACATGGGGTGGATCTTCATAAAAAATGCATCCCACCATGTACCCACATGTGTGTGCGAGGGAATGAGTGCGTGTGTGCACATCTTTGCTTCCTGCGTGTACTACCAGTGTGTGTGAGAGAGGAAGAGTACATTATTCTGGAACCAGCAGCACGTCACTATGATCAATCCACACAAGGAGGTCGCGACAATGCCTCCACATGTGCCATGTGGCTTCATGGATGCCCCCACATCATTCTAATCATAATATATTAACTGAAAAAGGGAGAGACACTGTGTAGCGTGCCATTGGAATTCTAATTTATGTGTTTTGCACATACTAGAAGTACTAGTAAGGTACACATGCATTGCACGCATGACATTTAGCAACCAAATTATGAATAAATACCAAATTATAGCATGTAAGCTTTGAGTCATATATGCCTGATGTAGATGTTTTTTTAATTCCTATAGTTCATCTCATTCAAAATCAATTATTTTTTTATAAAAAAGCAAATCTATTTTAAGATTCATGGAATTGTGCATTGTAAAGCATAAAGTAAAAACAAATAATGGAAATTCATCTAGAAAAAACAATTGGGCAATTATGATACGGAAGATTCTAGAACAAAGGAGAAGTGCTTGTGTTTTTAGGTTCGTGCATTATGCTTAAGTTCAACCATGGAGTCTTCTAGATTGTAGATGTGGAAAATTCTGCTGGAATGTAAGTGATATCCAACAACTAGTAGTGCTCAGATTTGCCATCTCTGCACCGTCGGATTGGCTTCATCCAACAACCATCTTTCAAAAAATTTCGCACACCATATAGGGGTATAGATATAGACTAGTGGCACATCATCTAAAGCCTTTCTACACGCTCATTTTTTGTAGAAGTGTGCTCCACCGTGCACCCGCGCATTTGTTTGTTGGAATGAGTGTGTGTGTGTGCACCTCTTCTCTTCCGCACACGTAGTCCGTGTGTGTGAGAGATACTAACATATGGTGAGAGAATATGTGTCAATGCAATTTGTGTGATGGAGAGGCCTATATAGATACATTTATCTGCATGGGGCTGGGGTGATATACGAGGAGGGAGGGGAGGGGTCGATCGCGCGAGATATCGATAGAGATAGATAGAGGGAAGAGCTCTACGAGCGTACAAGCACTAGGATATGGGGGTGGGGTGCTGGAAGATGGTGTGAGGGGCCAAGTGGAGGGAGAATATGAAGAGTGCACAAGTGCGAGATCGATATTTAAAGAGAGGGGGCGAGAACGTGTGCGGTTGTGCACAGTGGCAGAGCCATGAAAATTAAATGAGCTAGGGGGCCAAGCATTGTTAATCCTTTATGGGGAGGGCCAATTCATCAACTTAGAACATTTTACCAGCAATTGATCTACTGATCACATTCATATTAGCTTCAATATATAGTGATGTTAGGGGGGTCCACGGCCCTTGCTGCCCCTGTCTTCGCCACTGTGCGCGCGTCTGAGAGATGAAGCGGAAGGCATGGATGATGAGAGGGGGATGATTTATAGATAATGTGGGTGTATCACCTATGTAATCCTATATAGAGAGGTATAGATTGATCGATGTGTACGTGGGAAAGAGTGTGAGACCTAACTAGATATATAGATCGATCGGGTTATGTGGAAAAATGGGAAAAACCTAGCTATATATACACACATAGAGGAACACCGATCATTGCGCATGCATGTGAGAGATAAAGAATGCCCGAAGTGATGAAGAGGGGGAGGTGTGTGTGTGTGCATGCATGGGAGACCAACCTGAAGAAAAAGATTGCATGTGTGCGATGGATAATGTCGAGTGCTAGCGTGTGTGCATGCATGCACGAGAGAAAGTTAGTGGTACACTTATAAACAGAGGACGACTGTGTGGGTGTAAAAGACTAGGTGAGGTCATAATCAATGTAAAGTTGAATTCAAATATTTGAATAAGAGATCATGATGTTTGAAACCCATGCATGCATGAATATAACTGAGATATGTGCGGTGTGATTTGGAAACGAGCATGCTATATATTGTATACACATTGAACAAGGTCAGAATGATTTGAATTTTAGATACCAATGACAAGCATCGTCTGGCCACATTGCATCCATGCATGGACACACTATTCAAATTGGAGATGATGGGTGGCTTTCACATCACATATCTATATCTATACCCCTATATAGTGTGCGAATAACTTTGAAAGATGGTCATTGGATGAAGCCAATCCGACGGTGCAGAGATGGCAAATCCAAGCACTATTGCCCGTTAGATATCATCTACATTCCACCATATTTTGCCACATGCACAATCTAGAAGACTCCATGGTTGAACTTAAGAATAATGCACAAACCTCAAAACACAAGCACTTCTCCTTTGTTCTAGAATCTCCCGTATCATAATTGCCCAATTTTTTTCTAGATGAATTGCCATTATTTAATTTGTTATTACTTTATGCTTTACAATGCAAAATTCCATGAATCTTAAAATATATTAGCTTTTTTATAAAACAAATCGATTTTGAATGAGATGAACTATAAGAATTAAATGAACATCTACATCATGCATATATGACTAAAGCTTACATGCTATAATGTGATATTTATTCATAATTTGGTTGCAAAATCTCATGTGTGCAATGCACGTGTACCTTACTAGTCTAAATGGTGTGTGTGTTGTGCGTGTTAAACACATTGTATATAGTATCATACATGGTTTAGATTCCGAACATCTAGCTAGAGCATACATGTACTATGATTTGAATTCAATATAAAATGGATACATATATTTGAATTCAAGATCGTATGTACATTTATTTCATATTTATATGGGAATTTACTACTCCTATATTCGTGTCATGTGTTGTGAATATAATACTTAGATGGCTCTATAACTAACCCGTGTACAATCCCATTCAAACAGGAACAATGTTCTCAAATTTAGTCCATATGCTAGACAACACGAATTGTTTTTTTATTGTTGAGGGAAGTGCAAATTGATTTGGTACTGTACACGTTAAGTTTGTTGTCCCGATTTTTTTTAGTTTTTGTTGTTATATTTGAATGCATTTCTAGTAATATAGTAAAATGGGACATTGCTCTCTCTAGTGAGGTGCAAATTGTCTTTTTTTGTACACGTTAAGCTTGTTCTCCTGAAATTTCAAGTCGCGCCTTGTTATGCCGAAATTTCAAGCTAGCATCTCTGTCTATCGTACTGCGAAACTCCCGCCTCTTCAACCAGCGCCTTGTTACCCTGAAATTTTAAGATATCTCTTTGTCTTGTTGTGCTCCGAAAACTCTCTCCATCTCAACCTGCACCTTGCTATCCCAAAATTACAACACGCGCATATACTCCCACCTCCTACCAAATCCTGACACGCAAAATTCCCGTGATACCCCTGAACCGAAAGAACCACCTGGTTCAAATCGGTGGGGTTACTTCCATAACTTACCCCACATTTTGGACAAGCGCTTCCCTAAGCCATGGTTCCCCCTTCCATCCCCTCGCCCCCATTCGTACATCGAGGCCGCGAAAACCCGTGAAGCCCCACATCCTCCTCCATCCACCCACCCAGCCGGAGCCTCTTCCTCGACGATGTCATCCACAGCAACACCTCGACGTCCCTCATCCACCACACTGGATGAGCATCCATCATCGATCACGACATCCCGTCATTTCAACCACCCCGTCCTCCACCTCCAAGGAGCCGCCCCGACGTTCCCCTCGTCTTTCGCGCCACCTCCATTCCCACACTGCTGTCTTCACCTGCACCACCAGAAGAGCACCATCATCACCGATTCCTCGGAAGAAGCTAAGGCCTAATCGGCTCCACCAAAGAGGTTCTACACTAATTGTTGTATTTTCTTCTTGATTAGATCTCATGGTGCTGCCGGCGCTCGGTCCCGAGCCGACATGGCACTGCTACATCTACGACGGCGTCGCCGGCCACTTTCTCCATGGCGTCGCTCCCTCGGTGGTGACGTCAACATCAGTAGGAGCAGATGCTGCTTTGTCTCTCGCTAGCGCTGCTTCTCTGCTCTTTCTCTCGGTCCCCTTCATGCTTTGCTCTGCTCTTGCTCTTGCTCGCGCTGCTATTTTGCATCTAGCACTTGTGGTTATGTATTTTACATCATCTATTGGAGATGCTATTAGAATTCCACTCAGGTTAATGTTGTCTCTCTTGTCCTGCTTCAGCCTTGGCGTCGTACAACTCATCGGAGCTGCTCCAATGATGCAACCCTCCATCACAGCGGAGTAGTACCCCTGGCTCCATCTCCAGACGCCTAAGATCTTCTTCCCCTCCTCCGACAGGCAACCAGTCGAAGCATCCTCACCAACCAACCCAATCATGCTGAGATCGACATGGCTTCGCCAAATAGGTTGTACACTTGTTGCATCACCTTTTTACTCCATGTTACATATATTGTCCACTGATCACATGTAGTAACGCGAAATACGATTAGTTTCCTCTACTATATGACAAGCAGTGAGGTACCAGACAACATAGCTATCAGTCCATCATTATTAATTTTTGCGCGTTTGAGTTGTGCATTTGAAGATGGGTCTAGGAGTTGATCTAGTAGGGTAGTGGCCCGGGTCCAAAGTAGTAGAAGTAGCACAAAAACATTTTTTGAGTGTAGGCTTTTCCCTGTTCAAGCCTACCTACTAGAATCGCCAGTGCTTGAAAGCAAAAGTGAAGGAAGAACATAGGAATTGGAAAGTTTTCTATGGTACTACTATTCATGCATTTGGTACAATGGAATGGAGCAAAGGAAAACTGTAGGAATTGTTACTTCAGTGTCTCCTTGAAAGAAAAATCGTAGGAATTTTAATATCCACTTGTCCTCCTTTTCAAATTCCTATTCATGAAGCACAAGACTAAGAGATTGTAGCATTACCGTACATTTTCTTATGGTTTGACTTAATCTCACCATGCTTCTTTGCATCCTGTGATCTTCCAATTCTTGTGAACCAAACACCCAGATTGGCAGAAATCCTATGTTTTTGAATTCTCTATTTTGCACGTGCATTCCTATCCTATTCATGTGGTATTTCCTATCCCCGCATTGTTGGAATCCTCCAATTCAAACAATCCCTTACAGAATTACTTCTGTGACAGATATGTATCATAGAAAACTTTGTGTGTTTTGTCCCGCTCCTGTTGCATTGTGGTCCACCCTAGCTCAGCTGCTCCAACAACGGGCGGGTTCACCACAGCAGGGATCCGCCCTCCAGACCGTCTTTCACTACCTTAGATCTTCTTCCTTGCCGCCGGCAACCATGACAACTGCATTACCATCACCAACTGAGCAGATGACCTTGAGGACTACATGGGTCCGCAAGAGAGGTCACACTCTTTTGTGTCTGCTTTCGTTATGCATCGCTTAATATGATGACATGCTACATTATCATCTTGTTCATCTATTAGACTCCGAGTCAAGTCCAAACTAATGCTCAAACTTGAGTTTTTAAATGGTTGTCAGGTACATATTGGGGCAGCAATCAATACTATTTGTCTACTATCTGGTTAATCTCGGGTGTCTACTATGAGTTTCATGTTGGGTGGAAACAAACATAAAGGAGCAATTATCTGTATTTTAACTAAAGCTATTATCTGCCCGCTATAATTAGTTTTGGTTCTATCCACAGTTTGCTACCATCACTCTGGATTTGTGCATGAACTCCTTACATAATCTCACTATGTTTTATTCCTATGCATGCCAGTTATTGTACACAATGGTACTGAACATGTAGACCAAAAGAGACGAGCCTTGCATGGCAATAAAATTTCGTCCAGACGTCACTCCATGGTCGGCGCAAAAGAAACTCCCTTCCCCAATTCCAGACTGTAATCAAGAGGAAGATAACTGTTCAGAGGGGGATTTAGAGGGAGCAGACCACTCCTATTTACCCCCTAAGGTCTTTTGCTCTAACTTGGCATGCTCATGTTGGTCATATGATGCATATGGTGCCTTGCATTGCTTACTTTATACATAAAATATGTCATCAGCTTACTTTAGACATGCATTGTGTAAATGCCATCTGTTTAGTTTCTATATCATATATGTGAGTCATGCAATGCCATCTTGTTCAGCCAGGCATCATATATGTGAATTTTGCAATGCCATCCTAGTTAGCCAGTCATCTTATATGTGAATTATATCAAGCCATCCTTTTTTATTATATATTAAATGTGTCAACAAGTTTAGTACATTCAATTACTCTTCCTGTGCATCAGCCATTCGACACGGTCATGGGAAAATCTGGAGTGAAAACAAGGTCTTCAGAGAAGACAATGCTATATGACGAAGCGCATGTCTTGAAGGTTACGGATAGCTCCTCAGAGGAGGATTCAGAGACAAATGACCAGTCGTATTTCCCCCCTAAGGTGCATGCTCTAACTTGGCAGGGTTATATTGCTCATATCGTGCATAGGTGTCTTACATGGGCATGTCATTTGCTTAGTCTAGACATGCTTTGTGTGAATGCCACCTGTTTAGTGTCTAATTACCATATATGTGAATTTTGCAATGCCATCTTGTTGAAAGACATTATATATGTGAATTATGCAATGCTATCTTATTGCAAGGCATTGTGTATGTGAATTACGCAATGACATGCTGTTTAGTCAAGCGTCATATATGTGAATTATATCATGCCATCCTTTTTTTCTATTACTCATTCCATTTGTCGATAATGTTTGTATATTCAACTGCTCTTCCTGTGCATCAGCCTTTGAATTGGTGATGGAGAAATCTGGAGTGAAAACAAGGTCTTCAGAGCAGACAATGTTACGTGCTGAAGCAGATATCTTGCTGGTTAAAGATAGCTCCTTAGAGGAGGATTTAGAGGCAAATGACTAGTTCTATTTCCCCCCTGAGGTGTATGCTCAAACTTGGCAGGGTTATATTACTCATATCATGCATATGTTTTCTTGCAATGCTTAGTTTTTATATCATATACACAATATTGAATGCCATCTCCTTAGTTGACACATCATATATGCGATTGCCCTCTGCTCACTTGCTTAGTATATAAAACATATATTTGAATTATATCATGCCATGATGTTTACATAGACAGCTTGTATCTAAATTATGGCATGCCAAGTGATTTTCTAAAGACATAATCTAGTTATATCATATCATCTTTTTTACATAGTCATCATATTTTGAATTATGCCAGCATGTTTCCATCGATGACATGTTTGTGAATTATGGCATGCCAACGACTTTAATAGACACATCATATAGTTATATCATGTCATCCTCTTTACATAGTCATCATATTTTGAAGTATGTCATTCCATCTTGTTTAGTTAGCCATCATATATGTGAAATTATGTCATGCTATCCTATTTAATTAGCCATCATATATGTGAAATTATGTTACGCCATCCTATTTGGTTAGACAACATAAATGTGAATTATTTCATGCCATGTTTTCTTCCCAACAATCCATTGCTCCTGTCTATCTTACAATGTGTGTACATTCAAGTTCTTTTCCTGTTTATCAGCCATTTGAATTTGAGGGGGTTATGGCAGTATTTATGGGAGTAAAAACACGGTCTTCAGAAAATATCGTGCTGCCCGTTGATGCAGATAGTACCCCTACCCAATTGGATAGAGAACCAGCTACACCCTCTCTAACCGCAACCCCAGCAGAGAGTAACCCAGTTCTAGTTGACCCAGCACCATCTCCACCACAGAGCACCCAAACATGAGCAGTTAGTAAGGCAACTGCAGTGCATAAAGCACGAGGACCACCACTCCGAACCCCAAGTCAACGCTTAAAGCAGAAGAAGAATTGTTCTCAGGTCAGGTTCCATAGCTATGGTTCATACCCCTTTGCTCTTGCATCACTGTATTTACTCATACCAACTAATTTCAAATTTGAAGGATACAATTGAAACTCCAATGGTGTAACAAGTATCTTTTAAACATGTTTCTTTAATGTGTTTGTTGTTGTAACTTGCTCTATGTTGATTTCAGCTTCAATTGAATAAGCAGTTATGTTCTCATGCCATGCACATTACAAGTGTTGTTATTGATGTGTAGTTTCCCACACTTATATTCTGTCTATGCTGCTTTGTATTAAACAGATATGATTTGAACTGTCTCTATCTTTATTTGGCAACATAAACTAGCATCATATAGACCATACAGTGACCATACAACATAGATATATGTTTGTTTCATGTTGTTATCATGTCCACGTTAGTACTGAACTCGTTTACCAAAATGAGTTTCATATACAACATGATAATCCTATGATCTGTCTGCTTGTTTCTCTTTTAGAATGCGGACAAAATATTGGAGAAGAGTACCCCGTTATGCAATGGTAAAGGAAGTAATGCAGATAAGGTTCAAGATAGTGAGACGTCCCTGTTGGTCTCCAAGAAAGTTGATAAAAACTATATTGAAGACACTAAGACAACCTCAAAGTCCTATCTTGATGTAGTGTTCGAGTTACTGGCCGCTACTGCTGGCACTAGCTCTTCGAACTCGTTGCCTGAATCAGTTCGGCTTCTTGAGTCTCAACTTCAAGTTGAAAGACATCGATCAGATGTGCTATGATAGGAAGGATAAGGACTAAGGAAGTCCCTGCAGAATTCAGATGCATACTTTGTGGTGCAACAACAAGCGCTAGAGGACTTGAGTGCCAAAGGAGAGAAATCTAATAAGCTTGCTAAGCATCTTGCTAGCACGATGGATACCTAGGATATTGTTTCTTGAGTTCTTTTGAAGTGGTTTTAGTGTTGGACTTGTTTTGCTGTGGTGTTTATTTGCACTAGTCGCCAACCATGACAACCATTGTATGTAATATGCTAACTTGTTCCCCATATTTGCATTGGTGGCAAACTTTGATGCCCAGTGGATGTAATATGTGTAATAGCCGTGATAGCCTAGCGTAATTTGCTTTCTTATTTTATTTCCTTGTTCTCTAGTTAATTTATTTGCTTGTAGTCAGTGCAGTTCTTTTTCTACGGTTTGCTAGTGGCTGCAATAACCTATTTTTTAAAACTAGGCCACAATAACCATGGGCTACATATTTATTGTAGTGACCATGGGCCTCCTATGGGCCGTAGAAACAGTGGGCCTTCTACGAGCCATAGAAACAATGGGCTTTCTATGGGCCGTAGAAACAATGGGCCTTCTATGGGCCGTAGAATCAATGGGCCTTCTATGGGCCATATGATCGATTGGCCAAACATGGGCCAATAAGAGACCACATTATGGGCCGTAAATGGGCTAGAGTTGGAATCGTCTATTCATGGGCCGACCATAATGGGTCGTCATTGATCGGTCGTATATGATCACACTATGAAAACGGCCCAATGGATTAACAGGACACAAACGGGCCGACTTTAACCACGGGCTCAATTTGGCACACAACCGGAACAAGCCAGTAACAGACCATAAGTAATTGAATGTTGTAAATCATCCCAAGAATAAAATGGGCCCTGAGAAGGCTGAAAGATAACACGGGCTGGAAACGGCCCAATGGAATAATGCACCATTAATGGGTATAAAGAGATAACTATTCACTACTGGCCAGTTTCACCACGGGCCGTTAATGGGCCAAGAGTTACAAAGGGCCTCATATGGGCCGAAAGATGTCATGGGCCGAAAGTTACAACGGGCTGGAATCATATTGGACGGCCGAGATGACGCTACAGGACCTAATTAGGATAGGCCATTGTCGGTGTCAAAACCGGCGGATCTCGGGTAGGGGGTCTCGAACTGTGCGTCTAAGGCGGATGGTAACAGGAGGCAGGGAACACGATGTTTTACCCAGGTTTGGGCCCTCTTGATGGAGGTAAAACCCTATGTCCTGCTTGATTTATTCTTGATGATATGAGTATTACAAGAGTTGATCTTCCACGAGATCGGAGAGGCTAAACCCTAAATGCTAGCCTATGGTATGATTGTATGTTGTCGTACGGACTAAACCCTCTGGTTTATATAGACACCGGAGGGGGCTAGGGTTACATAAGGTCGGTTACAAAGGAGGAGATATACATATCCGTATTGCCTAGCTTGCCTTCCACGCCAAGTAGAGTCCCATCCGGACACGAGACGAAGTCTCCAATCTTGTATCTTCATAGTCCAACAGTCCGGCCAAAGGATATAGTCCGTCTGTCCGGAGACCCCTAATCCCGGACTCCCTCAGTATCCCCTGAACCAGGCTTCAATGACGATGAGTCCTGCGCGCAGTGTTGTCTTCAGCATTGCAAGGCGGGTTCCTCCTCCGAATACACCTCGGAAGAATTTGAATACAAGGATAGTGTCCGACCCTGCAAAATAAGTTCCACATACCACCGTAGAGAGAATAATATTTCCACAAATCCAATCTGCTGACCCGTTTTGGCAACATGACATTATGTCATGGCCCGGTGATTATTCGAACCGTTTCCTTTAACTAGCCCCGCACATAACGCGAGGCAGTTTCTTGACACGTCTTGTCAAAGCAGGGATCGTGTCCCTCTTATTACGGGATTCTCATCAATACGGGCGTGGGTAACCCAACCGCGCCATCGATTATGGCGCTTGCGGAGCAAGCGAGTTTTACCAGGCTAGTGGGGGCGCATAGTTTCAGCCACCTTTATAAAGGGATAAGGTTTAACCTTTCTCTACCCACGCCTTCTTCCTCCTTGCTCATCCGTTCTTGCGCACTCGAGCTCCAATGCCCAAGTCCACATCCTTCCCCTCAACCTTCTACAAACATGTCCGGAGCGGGGGGAAAATGGATGGATTCCTCCGTTACGGAGGGGCACATCAAAAAGCTGCGCGGCGCCGGATACTTAGCCGCGAATATCGCGCATCGGCTGCCCGCTGCGGGGCAGATCGTTCCTACCCGGAACCTCATGAGAGGGTAGTTTTCCTCCACCACTTCCTCCGCGGACTGGGGTTTCCCCTCCATCCATTCGTCTATGGTCTTATGTTCTACTACGGGCTGGACTTTCATGATCTGGCCCCGAACTTCATCCTCAACATTTCGGAGTTCATCGTCGTTTGTGAGGCTTTCCTCCGCGTCCGGCCCCACTTCGGCCTGTGGCTGAAGACCTTTAATATCAAGCTGAAGGTGGTGGAGGCCAGCAAGCAGAATGCGGTGGAGCCATGGTGGGAAAAATGCCCAATGTCACATGGCTTGATGGCTCCTTCGTGGAGACCATAAAGGGGAGGCAGTCGGCCTGGTTCTACATCACCGAGCCACGCGACACCAAATGGGCAGCGGCCCCCGAGTTTCGATCTGGAATCCCCACGCGGCTCACCTCCTGGAAAGAGAAGGGCCTATCCTGGGATCCATCGGCGGAGCTGGACGGACTCCAGAAATGTATCCGGAATATGGCAAGCAAGAAGCTCAAGCTTGTCAACATAGTCCAGGTCATGCTCATCCGCCGGATCCTCTCGTGTCAACAACGGGATTTCAATTTGTGGGAGTTCGAACCGGCCCAACACCAGACTATGAGCGAGCTCTTCGATACGATGCACAAGGACGTCTGGAGGGTGCTGTTCAAGGGCGCCGAGGTCCCTCCCTCTCTCATCGAGGACCGCGGGTTAAGCGCAAAGCGCCTAGCGCGTCTGGTCAGTTCTATACATCCAATAGGATATTTATTTCCCCTAGCTTAATCATGTGCGGGGTCTGAGCTCCATGCCTTTGACAAGACTGGGTGGAGACGTCGGGGCAGATTAACTATCCGGCCCCTCTGCCCGAAGAAACTGCGGACGCTCTCCTGACGGAGATGCTGACTCCGGCTCCTTACAAGGTGCCGGAGAAGACCAAGAAGGCCAAGGGAACCTGAAAGAGTTCCCGACGCCAGATGATATCGGACTCATCGTACGATGACTCCTCGGGGCACTCCTCCCACGAAGACGAGGAGGAAGATGAAGATGCTCCCCCTCCAGTCGGGGGAGACAAGAAAAGGAAGGCCGCCCCTACTGGGGGGGCGAAGGGTCCAAGAAGGGAAGGACTCTCCTTCCGGACAGTTCCACCACCGCTGCCGAAGGCGAAGACGAATGGCTGCCCAGGGCCAAGCCCCTGGCAAAGTCGTAAGTATTCGGATACCGGAGTAACTCATAGCATTCCTTTGTCGCACTGCTTCTCCTAACGCCGAATTGTGATTATGCAGACCGCCCCGAGCCCGTATCAAAGTATCCTCGTCAGACGGCTCCCTGGACTCGTCAGATATGGATAGCGATCCACTTCCGACCACCACCTCCCCTTGTCCTATGGACAACGCTGAGGTGTTGTCTCAAGAGGCACCGGGTCGAGGGGAGACAGTCCCGGAGGCGCCTCAAGGCGACCTTCCGGACTCCGGGACTAGAGGGAGCAAGACCCACGAGGGCTCCGAGTTCGTCCCTCAGCCGAACACCGCGCCTGAACCTCCAGTGGTTTCGGACTCGAGCAGGCGGCCTCCTTCCAAGAGGGACAAGACGCCTGTGCCGGTGACCTCTGTCCATGAAGAGGCACCGGACAATCTGCTGGGAGTGCTTCGCAGCGCTTCCATCGACGAGGAGCACCGCACTATTATGAGTGTGGTCCTCCATAAGGTTCAGTCCGCCAAGAGCAGACTGACTGAAGCCTGTGCCAGCCTTCTAACAGGCTTTGAGGTAAGTTTTTCAAATATAGGAAAAATATTACCGCATTGACAGTAGCCCCTGATGCTCTGTTTGGTGTTCACAAAGGAAAGCCGAACAGAGGATCAAACAATATCGCAGGAGTCTAATATAAGTATGTCTATATGCATATGGAGGCTTCGCTGCTGGCCTCTGCCGCACTGACTGCGGAGGTCACCTCACGGAAGCAAGACCTCAAAGGGTCCAAGGAAGAGCTCGGCCTTGCCAAGAGGCAGCTCAAGGAGAACAAAGGTAGGTAGTACCTAGTCTATGGATATATATGAAAGGAATGCTATTGCAAAATGACAGGATCATCGTGAATTTGCCAGGGGCCATGACCGAGGTGGTGACCGTGAAGCAAGCGCCATCCGAGGCCGAAAACAAAGCGGCCAAGGAGCGCACTGAGCGGGAAAGGCATGAGGCATGGGTGGGCGAGGTGCAGCAAGAGCTCCACGCTCTCGTGACAAAGCACGAGGCGTTGGAGCTTGACTTGAAGATGCGAGAGTCCGAGCTTGCCACGACCCTTGAGAGTGTAAAGAGTGCCAAGGCCGAAGCCCAAAACTCCCTCCAGGAGATTGATGCGATGAAGAAGATAGCAGCGGGTAAGGCATTCTATATGCAAAGCAAGCATGTGAAAGTAAATTACTTGTTACTTACCCGAATCCGGAGCTCTCCAGGAGCATTCGCAGATTTGCCCCGCAGCGTGTCGTATGCCGCAACGTTTTACCAGGCCGAGGAGGGAAGCTCAAGGGAGAAGTTGCTCTGGGCCCAATATACTAGGACCGAACACGCGGTGCCTATGAGCGACCAGCTAAAGCAGCTGGTCGAGCTACACAAGGCGGCCGAACAGGCCATGAAGGGCTTTATAGTCCGGATGTGGCCTGGCGATGCCCTTCCCAACAGCTACTTCGGCCTGGTGAGGCAGCTTGTGGATGCCTGCCCATGGCTGGAAGTCGTCAAGCGGTCCGTCTGCATCGAAGGTGCACGCCGGGCTTTCGCCCATGTGAAGGTGCAACGGGCCATGATGGACGCCGTGAAGCTGGTGAAGGAAGGGCCGCCAGAGGGCGAGGAGCATCGCCACCCCGAGATGTACTATGAGGGTGTACTGAAGGGTGCCCGTCTAGTAGCCAATGAGTGTACAAAAGATGTAATATTTGAGTAATCTTGCTCGTGTAATCCCGTGTTGATGAAAACTTGTTCATATGTGCTATGCAACGCTTGTTTGAATTTAAAATATTACCTTCTGTTCAGCTGTTTATCAAATCTGAGAGATGGTGAGTCGTCGGCTTCTGCCCCCATGCCACGAGTGCTGGGGTGTTCGGGATAAACCTGAGCACTCTTGTTCCTTTTTTGGGTCCTTCAAGGGAGGTGCTCAGCACAATGAACAAGGCAATCAGACTATAATGCGTTATCACTCTCACTTAGCCATAGAATTCTATAATTTTAAATTTCGACGAAGCCCCTAGTATTCGGAAGGCCGAAGTTGGGGCGTGATACACGCCTTAAGCCGGACAGGGCCGACTCCTCGCTCTAAGCGGCATAAGTCTTTAGGGACACGAAACCTCTTGAACAGCGACCAGTCTCTCGCCTTATCTTGACAGTCAGTTTTAGCTTTCTCTACTGAGGTGCTTAGCCCAGCAGAACCGGGGTACAATCGCAGTAGTCCTCCCAGTGCTACCTTAGCCGATATAGCAGAATGTAAGGTACCAAAACATGGGAGCCGGGCAAACCCAACTATTGACCCAAGACATGATTCGGAGCTGATGCATATAATGCTATAAGTTCGGGGTGCCGCACTGTCGAAAGTGTTCAGACTTCTCACGTCGTATTATGGGGTATGCTTAAGCCCCTAGCGTATTGGCCGTACCAGAGTGTACGGGTGCTAGATGTCATGAATGAACATATATATGAAAAATAAGAATGCAATAATAGTTGTAATGTTATGCATTGTTTATTCAAAAAGGTGCATTAAAGCAGAATGATACAGGTAATGCGATAAGCAAAAAGTATAACTATGTCCCCTCCAAGGGCAAGCTGAGGAATAGTATTAAAGCAAGTATTTCACTCGTTATCGTAATCCACCTGGGAATTCCATGGTGTGACGTAGCTTTCTGCCTCCTTGGTTGCTGCATCATGTGTTCGGCAATCATGCTGCCGGACAGGGTGTCCAGAGATTAAAGTCCTGAAAAGACAAAAAGAACAAAACGAGAAGCCCCTAGTGCTGTTTAAGCCGCGTCTTGGGGCGTGTCGTAGTCGTGCCCCCTCCCTGCCTATGCCCATGGTATTTTTAATCCGTAATTATATACGCTTTGCATGGTTTTCGCCGTTTGGCTGGGACCGGGGTGGGGGCCGCATTGCTATGCGAGCTCGGAACGTGCCAGGCGGTCCTGCTGCCGATTATTTCGGGCGCGCTTGAAGGTGTTCGGGTCCTTAAACGCCGAACTAGTGGATTTCCTTAAGAGGCTGCTTTGCACTTCCACTGCGAGGGTCGCAGTGTGCTCCTCCATTCGGAGAGAGCGCTCTGTGTTTCCATTAACCGTAATGACCCCCCAAGGTCCTGGCATCTTGAGCTTGAGGTATGCATAATGCGGTACCGCATTAAATCTCGCAAATGCGGTTCGCCCGGGCAGTGCATGATAACCACTGCGGAACGGGAATATATCAAAGATTAACTCCTCGCTTCGGAAGTTATCCGGGGATCCGAAGACCACTTCCAGTGTGACTGAGCCTGTGCAATGGGCCTCTACACCTGTTATGACGCCTTTAAAGGTCTTTTTTGTGGGTTTGATCCTTGAGGGGTCTATACCCATTTTGCGCATTGTGTCCTGGTAAAGCAGGTTCAGGCTGCTGCCGCCATCCATAAGGACTCGAGTGAGGTGAAATCCGTCAATGATTGGGTCTAGGACCAGTGCGGCGAATCCATCACGACGGATACTAGTGGGGTGGTCCCTACGATCGAAGGTGATCGGACAGGAGGACCATGGGTTGAACTTTGGGGCGAATGGCTCCAACGCATATACGTCCCTGAGCGCACGCTTCTGCTCCCTCTTGGGGATGTGGGTTGCGTATATCATGTTCACCATCCGCACTTGTGGGGGGAACCTCTTCTGTCCTCCGGTCTTCGGCTGTCGAGGTTCTTCCTCGTCATCGCTATGTGGCCCCTTATCCTTGTTTTCGGCATTTAACTTGCCGGCCTGCTTGAACACCCAACAATCCCTATTGGTGTGGTTGGCTGGCTTGTCGGGGGTGCCATGTATTTGACATGAGCGATCGAGTATACGGTCCAAACTGGACGGGCCCGGAGTGATTCTTTTGAATGGCTTTTTCCGTTGACCGGGTTTAGAGCCTTTGAATCCGGTATTAACTGCCGTATCCTCGGTATTGTCATTGTTAATGCGGCGCTTATGCTTGTTGCGACGTGACCTGCCGTTGCCGTCATTGGTATCCGAAGTACCATGTTTCTTTGATATGTTATTGCTTCGAGCCAACCAGCTGTCCTCTCGCGCACAAAAGGCGGGTCATGAGTGTCATGAGGGCTGCCATAGATTTCGGCTTTTCCTGGCCAAGGTGCCGGGCGAGCCATTCGTCGCGGATGTTGTGCTTAAAAGCTGCTAGGGCCTCTGCATCCGGACACTCGACGATTTGATTTTTCTTTGTTAGGAACCCTGTCCAAAATTGCCTGGCCGATTCCTCTGGCTACGGAATTATATGGCTCAGGTCATCGGCTTCTGGTGGTCGCACATAAGTGCCCTGAAAGTTGTCGATGAATGCGGCTTCCAGATCTTCCCAACAGCCAATTGACTCTGCTGACAAGCTATTGAGCCAATGCCGAGCTGGTCCTTTAAGTTTGAGTGGGAGGTATTTGATTGCGTGTAGGTCATCACCGCGGGCCATGTGGATGTGCAGGAGGAAATCCTCGATCCATACCGCAGGATCTGTCATGCCGTCGTATGATTCTATGTTTACGGGTTAGAAACCCTCTGGGATTTGATGATCCATAACTTCCACTGTGAAGCATAAGGGGTGTGCGGCGCCTCTGTACTGGGCTATATCGCGACGCAACTCCAATGAGTTTTGCCCGCTGTGTTCGGCCCGGCCGGATTTAATTTTACTGTATCCGGCGTGACGATTATCGTCTCGCATAGTGGCGCGCCCTCGTGATCCGTAGATCGATCTTGTGTGTTTTGCTTTGTCCTCCAATACGTCTCGCATGTCTGGCGTATTTCCCCATGCCTTTTTATTTGAATGGCGTTGGGGTGCGGGCTGAACTTTTGGCTGGAATGCCTCTCTGTCGCGGCCACGAGGTGGCCGATCAGCCGCGTCATACGCTTCTTGCTGCAGTCGGGGTAGAAACCTGCATTTTGGGTAACTCTTGGAGGGGCGTTCGAGTTTATATTCCTCGGCCGCGAGGACTTCAGTCCATCTGTCAGCTAGCAGATCTTGATCAGCTTGAAGCTGCTACTGCTTTTTCTTAAGGCTATTTGTCGTGGCTATAAGCCGGTGCTTGAAGCGGTCTTGTTCGATGGGATCCTCTGGCACGACGAATTTGTCATCGTCGAGGCTTGCCTCGTCTTCGGAGGGAGGCATGTAATTAACATCCTCCGCCTATCCATCTGCCGCTCTCTCTGGAGGGCTGGCTTCTCCATCCTCGTGCCCTAAATTGTGCTGGAGGGGATTGTGGCCGTCCTCGGCACTGTCCAGAGTGCTATTATCTCCTGTGCCGGTATCACCACTTTTGCTTTGGCGGGACTTAGAGCGGCGCTGCTGACGTCGGCGCTTGGGTTGCTTCTTGGAGGGGTCACCCTCCGATGTCTCGTCGCCATTGCCTTCTTTGGGTGTGTCCACCATGTACATGTCGTATGATGAGGTGGCTGTCCGGTGCCCTGTGGGCAGTGGTTCCTCTTCGTCTCCCGGATCGTCGTCCATACCGTTGATGTCTTCGGAGTCGAAGTCGAGCATGTCGGTTAAGTCGTCGACAGTGGCTACTAAGTGGGTGGTGGGTGGGCAAAGAATTTCTTCGTCAGTCGCATCCCAATCCCGCCGGACATAGTTCGCCCAGGATCTTCCTAACAAGGAGAGAGATTTTAATGAGTTTAGTATGTCGCCAAAAGGCGAGTGCTGAAAAATATCCGCGGAGGTAAACTCCATGATCGGCGCCCAATCGGATTCGCTAGGAACAGGCGCAGGCGGTTCGAAGTCCGTGGCCAGAGAAGGATCCGGCAATTTGACGAGACGGCTCTCATGCAGGGTAAGGTGGATGTTCGGCTCGATCGCCGCTGAGGATAAGGCCTTAGTGGCGGGGTCCATCCACCCGTCCATGGATGGCGCAACTGGCTCCGGATTAAGGGTCGGAGCGGCTGCCGGTGCGATCTCCTGAACACTGTCCGATAGTAGAGCTAAATCGTACTCATCGTGACCATGTGACGCACAAGGCAGAGGCTCGAATCCGTCAAAGATCAAGTCTCCGCGGATATTGACCGTGTAGTTTAAGCTTCCAAACCTGACCTGGTGGCCAGGGGCGTAACTTTCAATCTGCGCCAGATGGCCAAACGAGTTGGCCCGCAGTACGAAGCCGCCGAACACAAAGTTCTGTCCGAGGAGAAAAGTCTCACCCTGGACTACAACCCTATCGATGATCGTAGGAGCCATCAAGCCTAACGGCAACGACACAGAGGAACTCTCAATGAAAGCACCAATGTCATGTCAAAACCGGCGGATCTCAGGTAGGGGGTCCCGAACTGTGCATCTAAGGCGGATGGTAACAGGAGGCAGGGAACACGATGTTTTACCCAGGTTCGGGCCCTCTTGATGGAGGTAAAATCCTACGTCCTGCTTGATTTATTCTTGATGATATGAGTATTACAAGAGTTGATCTACCACGAGATCGGAGAGGCTAAACCCTAAAAGCTAGCCTATGGTATGATTATATGTTCTCCTACGGACTAAAACCCTCTGGTTTATATAGACACCGGAGGGGGCTAGGGTTACACAAGGTCGGTTACAAAGGAGGAGATATCTTCATAGTCCAACAGTCCGGCCAAAGGATATAGTCCGGCTGTCCGGAGACCCCTAATCCCGGACTTCCTCAGCCATAATGGGACGTGAGTTAGCGGGCTGTAAATGGGCTATATGAGAACAGGCCGCTAGCAGGCTTTAAGTCGGTCGGCCGTTACCTTTGGACCAGGTAAAACGGACCGTCCTTTTCACCTAAATGGGCCACTGTTGGGCCGAGACACGTGTCGATGTATCATAGGCGCGTCCCGTCCATTCGCTGGATGACAACTGTCCGAATGCTAGGCCGACCCGTGGATCTTCCGGTGAATGAGAATTTTACACGTGGAAAATCCCCATTGGTCCGGGCTATTAACGGGTTATCGGATCCAAACCAGAACCCGATAGCTTAACGGTGACCCCGTTACGGTGGATGCCACGTGTCGGTTACCCTAGATGAAAGCACTTCCATTAGGCACCATTTCTCATCATGGAAGTGGACACTTCCATGATGATAATTTTGGTAATGTCATGGAACACTTCTACGACAGCACAGGTATGACTATCTTGATTCTGTCATAAAATCATCATGGATGTACATGCATGAAAGAAAATGTGACCTATCGTGACAAACACGTATCATCACGGAAGTGTATTTTTTTGTAGTGAGTTCATGAAAAAATTCGTTGTAAATCCTCCATATTCAAGACCACCTTCGGCTGCTGGCCAATAAGATGATCCCACCAGCGCCAGGCGTGGTGAGGAATTTCCTAAAGAATGGGCCAAGCACCAAGCCAAGCTTCAAAAAACTGCTGCAGAAGCAGTGAGGAAATTTAATGAGGATTCTCGAGCTACTACCGCTAAGGCCTCTGCTAGAACAACATAACCAAAGAAGGCCATGTTGAAGAAGTCTTCTATGAAGAAATCTTCAAGCTCAATGCCCTCACGACCAAGTTCTTCAACGACAAAGCCCTCAGGGAAAATTCCTTGAGCAACTTCTTCAAGGGCGGCGCGAATCCCCTCAGTTGCTTGAAAATCCTCAGCAGCTGCCACAAATTCCTCAACACCTGTGCACCTTGCAACGTGTCAGCGGACTGCAAGTTTCTCTATTGCCTCAGGGGATTCTGCATCTTCCTCAGCTCGAGCACAAACCTCAAGTGGTCCAACTTTGCTGAAGGTCAAGACCAATACTGGACGTGGAACAAGGCCAAGTCCTCACAAGACGTATGTGGCATTCCATGTTCCGTCTAATGATGATGATGAAGCTGATGATGAGGAACTAACTGAAATCATCAAGGATAGACTGGAAAGAGCTACAAGAGTCAAACGCAGCTCTGTGCCTCTTATGCTAGATTGAAAGAAGATCCTCGATTTCATTGACTTATGGCACAAAGATCCCAACACTCCACTTCCTGATTATAACCTCACTCCTGGTCAATGTCACATGCTGAATGCCTTCATTGGCAAGGAAAAATGGAAGTTTTAGAAGGCCAGACAAGTGAAGAAGGCCCGATATAAGGAGAGATTCCTGAGGAACAACGTTCTTACACTGGCTATTGAAGAACTTGTAACTGTTCAAAGGGAGATCAGAGATCTCACTGATGAATTTGACAGGTATCATGAAGATTGACTCGGTGCCAAAGTCATATTTGTCAAGATTGCCAAGAACCTCAAGACAGATGTTGCAGCATCATCGCAACAGCAAATTCCGCAGGCTCAAGCATCTTCTCGGCAGACTGAAAAAATGAAAGCGCAGCTAATGAAAATCAGGCTGCTAAAGAAGCAACCAGGGATGCTGAAGAAGCTACCAGGGCTGCTGAAGAAATTCCAGCTCCTGAAGGACATGCCAGGGAAACTACCAATGTTGCACCTGAAGAACAACCCAGGCCAGTTGAAGAATCTGATGTGTCTGAAGAAACAGAAAACGCCATGACGACTGCATCAATCGTGCCTGAAGAAACTGCACCAACTTCATCTGCTCCTCCAGCAAAATCATCAACCTTCAACGATGAAGCAAATCATTCTTCCCTCTGCATCAGAAGTGAAGAAAATGAAGGCTGCGGAGAAGGAAGCCGCAAGGAAAAGGAAAGCATCAACCTCTGAAGAGTCCTCAGCTCCCAAGAAAGTGAGGACTTTGACGAGCTCTTTCACGGAACCAATTGTTGTTGTTCCAATATCCATTGTGCCATCAAAGGAGCTCATTCCATTTGGTGAAGAATATGTCATTCCAGATGACACCGATGAAGAAAATCCTTCTGCTGCTTCCACAGAGCAGTTGGACAAAGAAACTAATGTGGAAGATGTTGTTTCCACACCACTGGTATCATCACCTATGCCTCAGTTCATAGCTAAAGAGGCAGCATTGATGAAATTGAAGAAGATGTGGATATTGGCTCAACAACACCTATGCTGAATGATGACAATTGGGAAATCTTCACCCCAATTCACCAATGGCCACACCTTTGCATCCAATTCCTCAGTACCCTGTGCAGACTGAAGAAATACTAACAGGGTCTGAAGGACGTCCAACTTCTCTCCATTCCATACCTGAAGAAATTACAGATGCAACAACTGAAGAAATGGAGAATCAGACTGCTGCTGCAGAACCTGAAGCTTCAATTCCTCAGTCGGCAGCACCAGAGGTTCCGAAACAAGAGGGTGTGAGACCGTCAACTGCAAATCTTCAGCCCACGCCACAAAATCTTCATGCAAAGAGGCCAAAATTCAAGGCTGGTGATTTCTTCGCTGAGCATCATTTCTTCACTGATGCAAATCCATATGACTCAGTAAGACTTTGACGCAAGACGTTCTGGACTGCAAGCCATATGAATTTATATGCATCACTTCTCTTTGATCAGGACAAGGTATTTCAGCACCGTCAAATTCCTCATGTGGATATGGAGTCCCTTCCTTGCTTCCAACCTGTTTGAATGTTCTTCATGAAGCCGGGCTCCTAAATTTATATGCTGATATATGTGACTGGAATGAAGAGCTAATTCTTCAATTCTATGCAACTCTGCACCTCACCGGAAATGTGGCTGATGTCCACTCATGGCTACTTGACTGGATGACTGAGAACACTCACTATAAAGCTCAGGCCTCTAAATTGCTTCATGTTGTTCCAGTTAGTCCTCCTACGAAAGGTGCAAGGCTCATGAATGAAGAACCTGAACTTCAAAATCATCTCATGCAAGTGTTGATGAAGCCTTTGCGGTCTGGCCAAGCTCCAAGAACCACCTTCCTAGTGACAGATTTGTTGTATGTGCCAAGGACCATCTATCGCATATCGACCAAAACCCTCATTCCAATCAAAGGCCACAACTCGAAAGAAGAAGTTGTTGGCATCATGAAGAATCTGTAGTTCAACATTATACATGGGATTCCCATTAACTATCATGATTTCTTCATGATGACTTTGGCAAATGTTGCATTGTCGTCGTTTGAATTGAAGCCCTATGCTCCCTAGATAATGAAATTCATCAGAACCAGGTCTTCCATTCACTAGAAGGCAAATTTTCAGAATCACCTCAGCTTTCTGCCTCCCATTGAAGTCCTCAAAAGGACTATTTCTTTAGTTGATGAAAAAGGCAAAGTTGCAGTTATTGATGAATACACTCGTCCATTGGATGCTCAGTTTCGCAAAGTTGCATCATATCCCACCAATGATGATTCTGCTACTCAAGATTCTGCCAGAGCCCACGAACAAAATCCTCAAGCCACTATGATACGTCCATTTTGCATCATGTTTACCTACTGTTATTTATAATGTTTTTATGTATAATAATGCTTTTTGGAGTAATTCTAATGCCTTTTCTCTCATAATATGCAAGGTTCACACAAAGAGGGAGAATACCGGTAGCTGGAATTCTGGACCTGAAAAAGCTACGTCAGGCTACCTATTCTGCACAACTCCAAATGAGCTGAAACTTTAGGGAGATTTTTTATGGAATATATAAGAATTATTGGAGAAAATAAGTACTAGATGGGGCCCACCAGGTGGGCACTACCCACCTGGGCGCGCCAGGGAGCCCAAGCGCGCCCTAGTGGGTTGTGCCGTCCTCGGCCCACCTCTGGTGCCCCTCTTCTGAAATATAAGTCATTTTGACCTAGAAAAAATAAGGGGAGGACTTTCGGGATGAAGCGCCATCGTCTTGAGGCGGAACTTGGGCAAGAACACATTTGCCCTCTGGCGGAGCGATTCCGCCAGGGGAACTTCCCTCCTGGAGGGGGGAAATCATCGTCATCATCATCACCAACAACTCTCCCATCTTGGGGAGGGCAATCTCCATCAACATCCTCAACAGCACGATCTCCTCTCAAACCCTAGTTCATCTCTTGTGTTCAATCTTTGTGCCGAAACTATAGATTGGTGCTTGTGGGTGACTAGTAGTGTTGATTACATCTTGTAGTTGATTACTATATGGTTTATTTGGTGGAATATTATATGTTCAGATCCATTACGCTATTTAATACCCCTCTGATCTTGAGAATGATTATCATTTGTGAGTAGTTACTTTTGTTCTTGAGGTCACGGGAGAAATCTTGTTGTAAGTAATCATGTGAACTTGATATGTGTTTGGTATTTCGATGGTATGTATGTTGTGATTCACTTAGTAGTATCATGTCAATGTCGACTACATGACACTTCACCATATTTGGGCCTCAAGGAATGCATTGTGGAGTTGTTATTAGATAATGGCTTGTGAGAGTGACATAAGCTTAAACCCTAGTTTAGTCTTTATTCCGTAAGGGACTGATTTGGATCCAAAAGTTTAAATCTATGGTTAGATTTGTTCTTAATATTTTTCTCGTAGTTGCGGATGCTTGTGAGGGGGTTAATCATAAGTTGGAGGTTTGTTCAAGAAGAATAGAACCTAAGCACTGGTCCACCCACATATCAAATTATCAAAGTAGCGAAGACAAATCAAACCAACATGATCAAAGTGACTACATGAAATTCTCGTGTACCCTCAAGAATGTTTTGCGTATCATAAGAGACCATTTTGTCCTGTCCTTGGCCTCAAAAGGATTGGGCTACCTTTCTGCACTTTTTTCACCATTACCGTCACTTGCTCATTACAAATAATCTTGCTATCAAACTGAAAACTACTTGTCATTTCCTCCTACTCCTCGTTGGGTTCGACACTCTTACTTATCAAAAGGAATAAGATTGATTCCTATAATCATGGGTCATCAAGGCTCTTTTCTAGCATTGTTATCGGGGAGTGAAGCGCTCTTGGTATGTGGAAATTGGTAAGAAAAAATTGTTACTACGTGCTGAAATTTATTGTCGCTTGTTAGTATGGAGAACAATCCTTTGAGGGGTTTGTTTGGGGTATCTTCACCTAGACTGGAACCACAATTAGTTATCCCTTAACCTACTGCACCTACTGAAAATATTGGTTATGAAATTCCTTCGGGTGTGATAGAACAACTGCTAGCTAATCCTTATGCAGGAGATGGAACCGAACATCCTGATATGCACTTGACATATGTGGATGAAATTTGTGGATTATTTAAGCTTGCAGGTTTACCCGGAGATGAAGCTAAGAATAAGGTTTACCTGGAGATGAACATATATTGGATCTCCGAATTGGAATTGATCGAAATTGGAATTTCACCTAAAAATTTATCCTATGCATCTAGTTCATCATGATCGGTGTTAGTGTCAAACCCGGCGGATCTCCGGTAGTGGGTCCCAAACTGTGCGTCTAAGGTCGATGGTAATAGGAGATAGGGGAGACAATGTTTTACCCAGGTTCAGGCCCTCTTAATGGAGGTAATACCCTATGTCCTGCTTGATTGATCTTGATGAGTATGAGGATTACAAGAGTTGATCTACCATGAGATCATTGTGGCTAAACCCTAGAAGTCTAGTATGTATGATTGTGATTGTCTCTATGGACTAAACCCTCCGGTTTATATAGACACCGAAGGGGACTAGGGTTACACAAAGTCGGTTACAGAGAAAGGAAATAATACATCTGGACGCCATGCTTGCTATCCACGCAAAGGAGAGTCCCATCCGGACACGGGAGGAAGTCTTCTATCTTGTATATTCATGGCCCAGCAGTCCGGCCCATGTCACACAGGCCGGACGCCCGAGGACCCTTTAATCCAGGACTCCCTCAGTAGCCCCTGAATCGGGCTTCAATGACGAGGTGTCCGGCGCGCAGATTGTCTTCGGCATTGCAAGGCGAGTTCCTCCTCCGAATATTTCAAAGTAGTCCTCGAACATAGAGAACGTGTCCAGCTCTGCAAAACAGGCTCCATAAAGAGTATAATATTTAACAAGTCCCTTCTACTAACATTTTTGTAGTGAGATGCCACGTCTCCGCCCAGTCATTATTTCAAACCGTTTTTTAGCCTCCCATTCCACGTTTCGAGATGCGGTTTTCATTGGCACGTCTTGTCAAAGCAGAGATCGTGTCCACTTATTGCAGTATTCTCATCAATACGGGCATCGGTAATCCAATCGTGTCGCCTGCATGACCCTTGGGGGAATAGGTGAGTTTTAAGGAGAGTGGGGAGGCGCTGGATATTCACTGCCTTTATAAAGAGATAAGGATTGACCTCTTTCACCCATGCCTTCCTTCTCTCTGCCCATCCATTCTCAAGCTCCAGTGCCCAAGCTCCCATCTTTTTCGCCTCAAAAAAGCAGTTCAGCCATGTCCTGATCCGGAGCGCAGGGCAAGTGGATGGCTTCCTCCATCACGGAGAAGGATATTACGAAGCTCCAGGAGGCCGGGTACTTGGCCCCAGAAATCGCCCACCGGCTTCCGGCCAAGGGGTAAATCATCCCCACCCCTAAGTCCCATGAGAGGGTGGTGTTCATCCCCCACTTCGTCCAGGGCTGGGATTTCCACTCCTCCCATTCGTCTGTGGACTCATGTTCTATTATGGGCTATATTGTCATGATCTGGCCCCCAATTCCTTCCTCAACATCTCAGCATTCATTGTCGTGTGCGAGGCCTTCCTCCGCATCTCACCCCACTTCGGACCGTGGCTAAAGACCTTCAACGTGAAGCCAAAGGTGGTGGGTGGTCAGCACGCAGATTGCGGAGGCGCTATGGTGAGCAAGCTGTCAAATGTCCCATGGCCCAAAGGTACCTTCATGGAGACCGTCAAGGGGTGGCAAAAGCAGTGGTTCTACGTTACAGAGCCCCGCGACACCACTTGGGCCACGCCCCCCGAATTCAAATCCGGGGCCCCAATGCGGCTCACCTGCTCGCAGGAGAAGGGCCTAGACTGGGCATCGTCGGACGAGCTGGTTGCGCTGTAGATGTGCATCAAGAGCATGGTGGACAAGAACATCAAGCTTGTCAATGTGATCCAGGTGATGCTCTTTCACAGGATACTTCCTTGCTAGAGCCAGATCTGTAATCTGTGGGAATTCGATCCGGCCAAGAACCAGACCCTGCAACAGTTCTTCTGCGTCACGCACGAAGGTATTTGGAAGGTGCTTTTCAAGGCCAATGAGACGTGGCCGAAGACGACCGAGGACCGTGGGTACAACCTGGCCCATCCCGCCAGTCCGGTATCTTTTTCGCATTGCAATGTGTATCCTTCACCTGTGTATTTAATGAAGATGTCTAAGCTTCCATATTTGTCTTTACAGTGTTATACAGAGAAGGCGGAGCAGATCCAGTGTCCGGCTCCGTGCCCAAAAACCCAGCTATCCCGCTTCTAACGAAGATGCTGGTTCCGTCGCCCTACCAGGCGTCGGAGAAGAAGGCCAATGGGACCAGAAGTGGCCTCCTCCATAAACGCACTTCGGACATGACGTCCGAAGACGCCGAAACCTATTCCTCCCCCGTTGCTCAGGACGACGAGGAGGAAGAGGAGGAGGAGGAGGAAATTAACTTTCCCCTGAGGGGGGAAGGAAGAAAAGGGGGGCCTCCACGGATCTGGGGGCAGAGGCACCCAAGAAGGGGAGGGTTCCCCTCACGAATAACTCCGCGTTGGATACAAACAACAGCTACGAGTGGCGCCCCATGGAGAATCCCCTGGCCGAATTGTAACTACTCAAAAGCACCTATGAACACATATATCCAACTTCTTTATTTCATGGTTTTAATGTGTCGAATCATGCGCTGCAGTCCGGTTCACGCCCGCCCCTGGAGATGCTCACCTTCGGGGAACTCGCTAGATCCAAACGTGATGGACAGCTGGTCACTTCCGGAGGCCTCCTCTCCCAAGGCCAAGGACGACACCGAGGTGTTGTCCCAAAGCACCTTCCCAAGCCAGGGAGAGGAATAGGAGGCCGTCAGGGTGGCGCCAGAAGGCGATACCTCGGCCGCCGGACACATGGGGGAGCAAATCCCCCCGAAGACTGGCGATGGGGGCCATGTCCAATTCGGCCCCCAGCCGAACACTATTCTAGAGGCCCATACGGCTCGGAATTAGGCAAGCAGCCTCCTTCGCGAGAAGGAGGTGCACCTATTCCACTGGTGACCTCTGTCCATCTAGAGGCACCAGATACTTTACTGGAAGCACTGCAAAGTGCTTCCATTATTGTAGAACACCGTACCCTCATGGGTATGGTGGTTGGGAGGGTTTAGTCTGCTAAGAGCGGACTGACCAAAGCCTGCACCAGCCTTCTGACAAGCTTTGAGGTATGCGATGTAATTTATGCAAAAAAGAATGTCATAGTATAGGCAGTAGCCCCTGAGACACTGTTCGGTGCTTAAAAAGAGAAGCCGGACAGAGGATCAAATAATTTTCGCACGAGACTAACCAATATATGTCTATATGAATAAGCAGGCGTCGATGCTCGCTGCGACCTCTCGTTCTGCCGAAGTCTCTAAACCGAAGCAGAGTTTGGAGCGGGCCGTGGAAGAGCTCGGCCATGTTAAAAAACAACTAGAGGACCAGCAAGTTATGCAATGGTCTATTCAGATGTAGAAAGATAGGAATTGTGTATGTTGATCATACTATCATGATATTTCGTAGGAGCTGCGACCGAGGTGCAGACCCTCAAGAAGTCACTAGCCGAGGCCCAAGAGAGAGCTGAGAAGGAACAAGCCGCCCGTGAAAAGTACGAGGCAAGGGTCGGGGAGGTCCAGCAGGAGCTCCAGGACGCCGCAAAGAAATGCGAGTCCTTGGAGCGCAAGATTTCGGACCAAGAGTCCAAACTTGCTAAGGCCTGCCAAAGCATGCAAGAGGCCCGGGCCAAAGCCTAGGGTGCCATCCAGGAGATCCAGGAAGCCAAAAAAATCACAGCGGGTAAGGCCTTTATTATGCAGAGCAAGTTTGTGAAGAAAAGGTACCTCTTACTGACCCGGATTTGGAGTTCTCCAGGAGCGTTTGTGCATCTACCGCGCAGTGTTGCTGACACAGCGGAGTTCTTCTGAGCCGAAGAGGGAATCTCAACGGAGAAGCTGTTCTAGTCGCAATACCTTGCACCAGAACATCTGATGCCCTTTAGCGCTCAGCTGAAGCAGCTGACCGAATTGCATAGGGTGGTCGAACTGGCCATGAAGGATTTGATAATCTATCTATGGCCTGATGACACCCTACCCAGCAGCTACTTCGGACTCGTGAAGCGGCTGGTCAATGCCTGCCCTCGGCTTGACGCCATCAAGCGGTCCGTCTGCATCGAAGGTGCGCGAATGGCCTTCGCCCGTGTCAAGGTGCAGTAGGCGAAGATGGACGCCGTCATGCTCACAACCGAGGGACTACCCGCGGGCCAGGAGCACCGTATGCCCGAGAGGTATTTCGAGGATGTCCTGAAGGGATCCCGCTTTGTAGAGGGCCAGTGTTCAAAAGAAATTATCTTTGAATGAATACCTTCATGTTATCCCGTCCAGTATGATGAAAACAAGGCAGATATGTAATATAATGTTGTTTATTCTAACATTTTACCTCCCGTGCGGCCGTTTTATTAAATCTGAGATTTGGCTAGTACTCGGCTTCAGCCCCCACATAGGTAGTACGGGGGTGTTCGGTTTGAAACCTAAACACTCTTGATCCAATATTTTGCTCCTTAAAGGAGGTGTTTAGCGCGGTGAACCAGGCAATCGGACTATGTGGCTTTATCACTCTCACTTAGCCATAGGAGTTGGACAATAGAAATGTAGGCGCAGCCCCTAGTACTCGTTAGTCCGTACTAGGGTGCTGTAGACACCTGATTGGGTGAAGGCCGATCCGTCGCATAATGCGGAAAAATCGCAAGAGATTTTAACATCCGAATAACAAAATATCTCACGTCGCATCATGACAGTCAGTTTTCAGCTTTCTCTACAGAGGTGCTCATTCGGATAAACCAGGACACAATCGCAGTAGTTCTCCCTTTACTACCCTAGCCGATAGAGCGGAACGTAAGGTAGTAAGCACAAGAACCGGCCAACCCAACTATTCACCAAAGACATAGTATGGAGTGCAATGAGGCTCCTGGAAAATCAAGGCATACCAAAGTGTACGGATGTAATCAATAAGAATAATGAACTGAAATGAAGATGTAAGCCAATGCCACATAAGTTGGGCCAGAAACTGTTTCCATTACAATTTAATTAATATGTCAAAGCATATTTGTACAAATAGTGCAATAGGCAACATGGCTATTTAACATGCCGAGACCAAGGGGGGAGCTTCATGCGGGTCCTGAAAATAGGTATAGTGATCGTCAAAAAGACCACCTAGAAATTCCCCCACTCATCGATCCTACTTGCCACCTTGGTATATCCATCCTTCGAAAGGATCGATTATTAGGCCGTTGAGAAGGACCTGTGGAGAAGAAACCTGAAAAGGATAAAAATAAAAGAGAAATTGTGTGTGCCTAGGGACGGTCGAGCCGTATTATGGATCACAATCGGGTTACGCCTCTGTCTTTTCCCATGGTATTTTGAGTGTGTAGTTATGTGCGCGCAGTACGTATGCCGCTAGTTGGTCGGGACTAGGACGGAGGCCGAATTGCCAGTCGAGCTCCTGACGAGCTAGACTGTCCTGCTGCGGAGTAATCCGGACTCGTTCGAAGGTGTCCGGAAGCTTGGCCGCTGAATTGAAATTCTGATTGATAAGGCTGCTCTGTACTTCCGCTGCAAGGGGCCACGGTGTGCTCCTCGGTACAGAGGGAGCATTCCGTGTTTCCATTGACTGTTATGACACCGCATGATCCATGCATCTTGAGCTTGAGATAAGCATAGTGTGGCACCACATCGAATCGATCAAATGCAGTTCGTTCGAGTAGTGCGTGATAGCCACTACGGAAGGGGACGATATCGAAGATCAAGTCCTCGCTTCAGAAGCTGTCCGGAGATCCGAAGACGAATTCCAATGTAATTGAGCCTGTGGAGCAGGCCTCTACACCTGGTACTACTCCTTTAAAGGTAGTTTTTGTGGGCTTGATTCTTGACGGATCGACGCCCATCTTGCGGACTGTATCCTGATAGAGCAGGTTGAGGCTGCTCCCACCGTCCATGAGGACGTGCGTGAGGTGGAATCCATCAATGATTTGGTCGAGGATCAGTGCGGCTAAGCCGCCATGACGGATACTAGTCGGATGATCCCTGTGATCGAAGGTGATCGAACAGGACAACCATGGGTTGAATTTTTGGGCGACTGGCTCTATCGCGTAGACGTCCCTGAGCGCTCGCTTGCGCTCCCTCTTGGGGATGTGTGTAACGTATATCCTTCTCACCGTTCCGACTTGAGGGAAAAACTTCTTTTGTCCCCATGTGTTCGGTGGACGGGTCTCCTCGTCGTCATCCTCACCTTGCGACCCCTTCTCCTTGTCTTCGGTATTTAACTTACCGGCCTGTTTAAAGACCCAATAGCTTATGTGGGTACACTACAAAAAAAAGACACATTCGTGACATTTTGGGACGAACTAAAAAATTTCTGTCATACTTATGACACTTCTATGATGATAATTGTGACAAAACCCGGCATCATCATAGATGTGGTGGGATCCTACTTCTATGACAAAAAATAATGATAAAAATGGGCTTTTCGTCCTGGGAGGGCCAGAGATGCAGCTGCATGACATTCTTTGGGCCGTCCATGATGGAAAAAACTGCGGTAGAAGCGAGGGCGTGGAAAATATCAGGGAGTTCCCAGTACGGTGGGTGGTCGGGGGCCGAGCGATGCGCGTTTCTCTTGTATGTACGCGCGTGTATGCGAGGTGTTGCGCTCTAACTAAACCTGAGCGAGGCGTTGGGCTCTAACTAAATTTGAGCGATTGCACTGCAGGCTATGCGTTATTGAACCCGAGCTATCGATCTATCCCTTGCTATTAACTGAATCCGAGTGATTCCTTCGCTACGGCTGCTAACTGAAGCCGATCGATACTGCCTTTGGATGAACAGTGAGCATTGTTGGGGAGTTTGGATGAACAGTTCCCGGTGGGGGGTTGGATGAATAGGACCCTGTGGTAGTAGAGGTCGTTGCCACTTGGTGAACAGTACCCCGATCGATCGAGCCGGTGGAAGGGTGGATGAATAGGACCCTATGGAGGGCTGGATGAACAGGACGACCCCGTTGAGGGATGGATGAACAGCAGCCAGTGGAGGGCTGGATGAACAGTAGCCCGTGGAGGGGTGGTTGAACAGGACCCCGTGGAGAGGGCTGGTTGAACAGTAGCCGGTGGAGGAGCGCGTGGTGGAGGCTGGATGAACAGGAGCCCGTGGATGAACAATCGTAGGTGGAGGCTGGAGGAGGTCGACGGTGGATGAACAGTAGCCCGTGGAGGCTGGAGGAGGTCGGCGGTGGAGATGAACAGTATCCCGTGGAGTCCTGTTTTGCGGTACGCCACACCCCTCCCGATGAACATGACCCCTGTTTTGACCATAGCCCTCCAACACAAGTTCGTTTCCGCCGTTTTGCGGTACGCCACACCCCGCCCGGTCAACAGGACCCCGTTTCAACTGTAGGAGGTCCAACAGAAGTCCGTTTCCTCTGTTTTGCGGTACGCCAGACCCGTCGCAATGAACAAGATCCCATTTCGTCCGTGGCCGGTCGAACACAAGGCCATTTCCTCCGTTCTGCGGTACGCGAGTCCTCGTTCTGTTCCGTCCAAGCCGGTTGGCTCCTGATGAACAGCACGCGTTCTGTTGCCTCCCAATGAACACGATGAATTCTATTTCCTCCCCATGAACACAACGACGATGCAGTTTCTCCGTTCCCACCTAGCCATGTACACGAGCCCTGGCCGTACGTATGTGCGAGTAGGCGTTCGAGACCCCGCTCGTATGTACGTTCGTGGCTGTATTTTCTTTCTTGCACCCTGGCCACTATACGTACGTGTGCATGCTACGTGCGCACCTCTACTACTACACGTGCCCTTCCTTGCATGGCCATGGTTCATCGTTGCAGCCTGCAGACAGACCGATCGACCAGTATGTACGTACACGTTCGCGACCAGAATGACAACGCTACGTATGCTTCGACCAGGTGGGTCCCGAATGTCAGGCACTTCCTTGCGTGCGAAGATGTAGCTGGTGGGTCCCAGCAGGTAGGGGGCAAATCATTTTTTCTCGTAATATTGACGCACTTCCTTGCGTACGAAGATGTAGCTGGTGGATCCCAGCAGTCAGGGGGGAAACATTTTTTCGTGAAATACGATGGCCTGTCTGGTGGGTCCCTGCTATCAGGTGGAGGAATCATTATTTTCCGCGTAATAAGGAGGCACTTCCTTGCTGTGGCTGTGGACCCAGCTGTCAGCCCCTCCACGTACAGCACTCTTCCGATGGAAGTCGGTCGTTGACCACATTGACCACGCCGCGCCGAGAGCACCAAGGTGGTGGACGACGACGAGGCCTAGGAAGGGGACGACGCGGAGCTGGGGAAGATGCGGCAGTGGATGCCCACGTGGAGAGGAGTATGAGGGTTCATTGGTTCGGCTGCGGTGTGAGGCTGCCGTTGCCACATAATAGCAGTGGGTGTGGGTGAGTGGAGGGATGGCCTGGCCAACAATGGGAGTAATAGGGGGCTGTGAGGCCTCCGTGTCAGCACAGCCGGCCATGGGAGGTAGGAGCAGGCGGCATGACTGGCGCTGCTTTGAGCGGCTGGATCAAGAAGACCAGAGGTTGAAGAAGCATGACGGCCGTTGGATGGACATCGTAAGGTAACTGCAGCTAGAATCGTTTATATTGACTAAGTTGACAAAGCCCTTGGTACGTGTCAACTTAGTAGGCCCACAGGTCAGCTTCCGAAACGGTGCACCCTAGATGTTAGGGGAGGAATCATTTTTTGGGCGGATGAAGCTAGAATATCCGAGATTGAAGAACAAGCACGACATCCGTTGGATGGACATCCAACGGCCACTTCTGCTAGAACCGTGTGTTGACTATAAGTTGACAAAGCCTTGCATACGCGTCAACTATTTTTTTTGAGGGGACGCGTCAACTT
Organism: Triticum urartu; assembly: GCF_056163025.1. Lineage (NCBI taxonomy): Eukaryota > Viridiplantae > Streptophyta > Magnoliopsida > Poales > Poaceae > Triticum > Triticum urartu. The sequence continues at coordinate 174,633,362 of NC_141877.1, read as the reverse complement.
AGTAGGCCCATATGTGTGTGGCAGAGAACTTATAGCCCATTTGAGATTTGTAAGAATGTACAACCCATTTTTGAATTCTAATGGAATTTACTACAACCCATTTACAGTTTGTTAAAAGTACAGCCCATTTTCTAGCTAGGATAATGATTAATAATTTCAACAAACCATTCAATACGGAATTCAATAAAATTTCCCACATTTTGATGGGATCTGAAATATTTTTATCCCAAAATTTCTAGTTAGATTAAATACAATTTCAATACAAATTTGTATTACGTAAAAATCCAACGAAACATTGCGCGCGCAACAATTAATGAAATTAAAATTTTCAAAATCCAGAAATAATATTTTATAAAGTAATTACGTGTTTGGTGCATTTTTTCATAGTTACTGCCCAGTTTTTATAATTACATTCCATTTATTATTTCTTAAAGCCCATTTTCTTTTTAAGCCTAATGCATCCTTCCTAGGAAAGATTTGTAGCCCAGCCGGGCGGAGAATAAGAAGTTGACCTTGCCTCGGTATTCCTCAAAAAAAAGTATAGCTGGGCTAGCCATTTTCAGCTTGAAAAAAATAATATCTGGGCTGGATATCTAGAGTGGGCTAGACGGGCCATAGCCCGCCGAGTTAATACCCTACTCTCCTCTGAACAACAATGAAAACATCGCTCAAGAAAAACTCTATAGTGCTCACACCTCAAAAAGAAAAATACTGCTCGAACTGCTTTGTCCTAGCTATCGCCCGCTCCTTGTGCAATTCTCTCGTTTATTGACTACATAGGTTGACAATGGTGTGGGACCATGATGTCAGGAAACCAGGAGGAAGCAAAACATATTATAGTTGTATATAATAAGGAGGCACTTGCGTACGTGCGGCTATGGCCCTGGTGGGTCCCCGCTGTCATCCCCTCCAAGTAAAGTCATCTCCTCATTCCTCATGTTGTTGACCATGTTGACAACGTGAGACAGCGGCGCCATGGCGAGCGCAAAAACTCGAAGGACGACGGAGAGGGCCTCGTGGGCCCTACGGATGGTCTGATACAGCGCCCGCTGCTCATTTGGGAAGCCATGATCATAGGGCCACCTGTCTGTGACGGCATTGTCGTTCGCTTGTTCACCGGTGCTCGTTGAGGAGACGGAGGTTGCAGCATAGGTCCTCCTGTGTTGGTAGCTCTTCCACCATTAGGGCGTCGAAGTGGGCCGCACCTGCTCTATGGTGAACACGGCATGAACCGGCTGGGATAGTCGCGCCGGCTGTCGGTGTCAAAACCGGCGGATCTCGGATAGGGGGTCCCAAACTGCACGTCTAAGGCGGATGGTAACAGGAGGCAGGGGACACAATGTTTACCCTACTTCCTGCTTGATTGATCTTGATGATATGAGTATTACAAGAGTTGATCCACCACGAGATCGTAGAGGCTAAACCCTAGAGGCTAGCCTATGATTATGATTGTTGTTGTCCTACGGACTAAACCCTCCGGTTTATATAGACACCGGAGGGGGCTAGGGTTACACAGAGTCGGTTACAAGGGAGGAGATCTACATATCCGAATTGCCAAGCTTGCCTTCCACGCAAAGGAGAGTCTCACCTGGACACGGGACGAAGTCTTCAATCTTGTATCTTCATAATCCAATAGTCCGGTCGAAGGATATAGTCCGGCTATCCGAGGACCCCCTAATCCAGGACTTACTCAGTAGCCCCTGAACCAGTCTTCAATGACGATGAGTCCGGCGCGCAGATTGTCTTCGGCATTGCAAGGCGGGTTCCTTCTCCGAATACTCCATAGAAGATCTCGAACACAAGGATAGTGTACAGCTCTGCAAAAAAAATTCCACATACCACCGTAGGAGAGTATAATATTTCCACAAATCTAATCTGCTGACAACTTTTCATAACGTGACATCACGCCATGGCCCGGTCATTATTCGAACCGTTTTTTCTCAACCAGCTACTACACATATTACGAGGCGGTTTTCTTGGCACGTCTTGTCGAAGCAGAGATCGTGTCCCCTTATCACGGGATTCTCATCAATACGGGTGTGGGTAACCCAACCGCGCCATCAATTACGACGCTTGGGGAATAAGTGAGTTTACCAGGCAGATGGGGAGGTGCATAGCTTCTTCCGCCCTTATAAAGGGACAATGACTCCTATTTTTCACCCACGCCTTCTTCTTCCCTGCCCATCCATTCTTGCGCACTCGTGCCTCAGCGCCCAAGTTCGCATTTTCTCCGCAAAACCACTCCAAACGTGTCCGGAGTGGGAGGCAAGTGGATGGTCTCCTCTGTTACGGAGGAGAACATTACGAAGCTCCGGGAAGCCGGATACCTGGCCGCAGATATCGCACATCGGCTCCCAGATGCAGGGCAGATCGTCCCTACCCCCGAACCCTACGAAAGGGTTGTATTCCTTACCCATTTCGTCCGTGGTCTAGGATTTCCCCTCCACCCATTTGTTCGCGGGCTCATGTTCTACTATGGGCTGGACTTCCACGATCTGGCCACCAATTTCATCCTCAACATCTCGGCGTTTATCGTCATGTGCGAGGCCTTCCTCCGCATCAAGCCCCACTTCGGCATGTGGTTGAAGACCTTCAATGTTAAACCGAAGCTGGTGATCGGCCAGCAAGCGGAGTGCGGAGGCGCCATGGTGGGAAAAATGCCCAATGTCACCTGGCTCGAAGGCTTCTATGTGGAGACAGTGAAGGGGTGGCAATCGGGGTGGTTCTACATCACTGAGCCGCGTGACACCAACTGGGTGGTGGCCCCTGAATGTCGATCCGGCATCCCCACACGGCTCACCTCCTAGAAAGAGAAGGGCCTATCCTGGGGTTCATCGGTGGAGCTGACCGGACTCCAGAACTGTGTTAAAAACATGATAAGCAAGAGAATCAAGCTTGTCAACATGGTCCAAGTCATGCTCTTCAGCCGGATCCTCTTGTGTCAAAGATGGGCATTCAATATGTGGGAGTTCGACCCGGCTAAGCACCAGACGCCACGAGAGCTCTTCGACACGACACACCAGGACATCTGGAGGGTGCTGTTCAAGTCCGCCGACGTACCTCCTCCCCTTACCGAGGATCGCGGAATCAGCGCAAAGCGCCCTGCCAATCCGGTAAGCTTCTTATATCTCATAAGACGTTTCTTTCCCCAGTATAATCATGTGGGGGATCTAAGCCTCCACGCCATTCAACAGGAATGCGTCGTGACAGCGGAGCGGATCGGTTGTCCGGCCCCACTGCCCGAGGATCCAGCAAGTGCTCTCTTTATGGAGATGCTGGTTCTGGCACCCTATGATGCGCCGGAGAAGAAGGCCAAGAAGAAGGCCGTGGGGACTAGGAAAGGTCTCCGGCGCAAGGTCGTATCGTCCGATAACACCGAGGTGTCCTCCTCCCACGAAAATGAGGAGGAGGAAGAGGAAAGTTCTCCCCACCCCCAACCGGGGGAGACAAGAAAAGGAAGGATGCCCTGTCAGGGGAACCCGAAGGGTCCAAGAAGGTAAGGACTCTCCTTCCGGACTGCTCCACGGCGTCCGCTTTTAGCGACGGGGAGTGGTTACGCAGGGACAAGCCCCTAGCGAAGTCATAAGTATCCGGATACCGTAATAATTCTTGGTATGTTTTATTTTATTACTTCTTATCATGCCGAACATGATCATGCAGCCCCTCCAAAGCCCGTATCGACGTATCCTCTTCAGATGAGTCTTTGGGCCCGTCGGAGATGAACAGCGATTCCCTCCCGACCGCCTCCTCCCTCGGCCCTACAGATGACGTCGAGGTGCTGTCTCAAAGGGTACCGAACCAAGGGGAGACAGTTCCGGAAGCGCCCCAAGGCGACATTCCGGACGCTGGGCGCACGAGGGGCAAAACTCCCATGGGCTCTAATGCCGGGGGCAGCAAGTCTGTGCCGATGGCCTCTGTCCATCCAGGGGCATCGGACAATTTACTGGAAGTGCTTCGCGGCGCTTCCATTGACGAAGAGAACCACACTATCATGAGTGTGGTGGTCAAGAAGATTCAGTTCACCGAAAACGGACTGACTGAAGCCTGTGCCAGCCTCCTAACAGGCTTTGAGGTGAGTAATCAAATTATGAGAAAACGATAGAGCATAGGCAGTAGCCCCTGATGCTCTATTTGGTGTTCGGAAGAAAGGTCAAATAGAGGATCAAATAATAATCACAGGAGTTTAATCATAATATGTCTATGTGAATAAGCAGGCTTCACTGCTAGCCGCTGCCGCTCACACAGTGGAGGTCTCTGCACTGAAGCGGGACCTTGAGGGGTCCGAGGAAGAGATCGGCCTTACCAAGAGTCAGCTCGAAGAGAACAAAGGTAAGTGATACCTTGTCTGTTTATTGATAAAAAAGGAAACTGGTTGTTAGATCACTGGATCGTCATGAATTTTGCTAGGGGCCACGACCAAAGTGGCGATCTAGAAGAAGGCATTGTCCGAGGTCGAAGGCAAAGCGGCCAAGCAGCGCACCGAGCGCGAGAAGCAAGAGGCCCGAGTCAGCGAGGTTCAGCAAGAGCTCCAGGAGTTTGTCAAGAAGTACGAGCCCTTGGAGCGTGACTCTGGGACGCAAGGGTCTGAGCTTGCGAAGGCCCTCGAGAACACACAAAATGCCAAGGCCGAAGCCCAAAAGGCTCACCAGGAAATTGAGGTGGTCAGGAAGATAACGGCGGGTAAGGCATTCATTATGCAAAGAAAGCATGTGAAGGAAACTTTCCTTTTACTTACCCGAATTCGGAGCTCTCCAGGAGCGTTCGCAGATCTACCCAGCAGTTTGTCGGATGCCACGGAGTTCTACCAGGCCGAGGAAGGGAGCTCGATGGAGAGGTTGTTCTGGTCTCAGTATACTCGGACCGAACATCCGATGCCCTAGAGCGACCAGTTGAAGCAACTGGTCGAGCCTCACAAGGCGGCCGAACTGGCCATGAAGGGTGAGGGAGTCCTGGATTAGGGGGTCTCCGGACAGCCGGACTATATCCTTTGGCCGGACTGTTGGACTATGAAGACACGAGATTCAAGACTTCGTCCCGTGTCCGGATGGGACTCTACTTGGTGTGGAAGGCAAGCTAGGCAATACGGATATACATATCTCCTCCTTTGTAACCGACCTTGTGTAACCCTAGCCTCCTCCGGTGTCTATATAAACCGGAGGGTTTAATCCGTAGGACAACAGACAATCATACCATAGGCTAGCTTCTAGGGTTTAGCCTCTCTGATCTCGTGGTAGATCAACTCTTGTACTACTCATACTATCAAGAATAATCAAGTAGGATGTAGGGTTTTACCTCCATCAAGAGGGCCCGAACCTGGGTAAAACATCGTGTCCCCTGCCTCCTGTTACCATCCGCCTTAGACGCACAGTTCGGGACCCCCTACCCGAGATCCACTGGTTTTGACACCGACATTGGTGCTTTCATTGAGAGTTCCTCTGTGTCATCGTCATTAGGCTTGATGGCTCCTTCGATCATCGATAGCGATGCAGTCCAGGGTGAGACTTCTCTTCCTGGACAGATCTTTGTATTCGGCGGCTCCGCACTGTGGGCCAACTCGCTTGGCCATCTGGAACAGATCGAGAGCTACACCCCTGGCTATCAGGTCAGATTTGGAAACTTGAACTACACAGCCGACATCCACGGAGACTTGATCTTCGATGGATTCGAGCCCTTGCCGAGTGCGCCACATGGTCACGATGAGCATGACTTAGCTCCACCATCGGACAGTGTTCGGGAGATTGCACCGGCGACCGCTTCGACCTTCAAATCAAAGCCAATTGTGCCATCCGGTGACGGGTGGATAGACCCCACCGCGGAGGTTGCACTCTCATCAGCGATTGAGCCGAGTATCGACCTTACCCTTCACAAGAGCCGTGACACCAAATTGCCGAATTCTACCCCAGCCACGGACTCCGAACCGCCTGCGCCCGTGCCTATCGAATCCTACTGGGCACCGATCATGGAGTTCACCTCTGCGGATATCTTTCAGCACTCGCCCTTCGGCGACATACTGAACTCATTAAGGTCTCTCTCCCTGTGAGCAGAGCCCTGGCCGAACCATGTCCGGCAGAATTGGGATGCGGATGACGAAGAAATTCGCCGCCCACCCACCACCCACTTAGTAGCCACTATCGATGATTTGACCGACATGCTCGACTTCGACTCCGAAGGCATCGACGGTATGGACGACAATGCAGGAGACGAACAGGAACCACTGCCCACAGGGCACTGGACGCCCACTTCATCATATGATCTATACATGGTGGACACACCCAAAGAAAACGACGACGAAGAACGGAAGGATGCAACGAAGGGTTGTTCCCTCGAGAAGCAGTCAAAGTGGCGGCGTAAGCGCCGCTCCAAATCCTGCCTCGACAGAAGCAGCGATCATATAAACCCAGCGATAGAGCAAGGCGAGCCAGCGGACGACAAACATGGCATTGAACCATCGTCCGACCACGGCAACATGGAGAATCAAACCGAACAACCCGACTCCGTCGAAGATAACTGTCCGGATAACATCACATCGGACAGGCACCCGAAACAACAGAATACCCATAAAGGGCTTGTTGCCACTGCGAGGAGTCTGAAAAAGTAGAAGCAAAGGCTCATGGCTGCACAATACACACTCAGAATTAGATGGAGTGAAGTACTCAACACTAAAGCGAAGTACGGCGGTAATCGCCACACCAACAGCTACCCGGAGCGAAAGTTGCTGCCTGAATTCGATGAGGAGGCCTTAGATCCCCCGCAATCAAAAAACAAAATGGCCATCCGGTCGGATAGACGACCTCGTGGCCAACATAGAGCGGCAAACGACGGCGCACATAAGCCAGTACGCGATCCGCGTGAGGGCTCGCATCAAAAGGACGGTGCAACCAGATCCATCTACGGGCCATGCAGGCGCACTCCAGCATGCAATGCAACACAACAAACATCCCAACACCACGGTACACCCAAATATAGGGGTGCCGCACACCCCCTATGTTTCACCGATGAGGTGCTGGACCATGAATTTCTAGAGGGATTCAAATTCATAAACATAGAGGCGTACGACGAAACGACAGACCATGGGGTCTGGATTGAGGACTACATCCTCCATATCCATATGGCTCGAGGAGACAATCTCCACGCCATTAAGTACTTACCCCTCAAGCTCAAAGGGCCAGCTCGGCACTGGCTTAAAAGCCTCCCTGAAAACTCCACTGGAAGCTGGGAAGAGCTCGAGGATGCTTTTAGAGCAAATTTTCAAGGGGCCTATGTCCGACCACCGGATGCAGACGATTTAAGTCATATAACTCAACAGCCCGGCGAGTCAGCCCGAAAGCTTTGGAATAGGTTTCTCACTAAAAAGAACCAAATAGTCGACTGTTCGGACGCTGAAGCCTTAGCAGCTTTCAAGCTCAGCGTTCGAGACGAATGGCTTGCCAGACACCTCGACCAAGAAAAGCCAAGAACAATGGCAACATTAACAAGCCTCATGACCTGCTTTTGCACGAGCGAGGGCAGCTGGTTAGCCCGATGCAGCACCAGCGACCCAAGTACATCCGAAGTCAGGGACGGAAACGGGAAGTCACAACGCAGCAAAAACAAGAGCCGGAATAAAGAAGACAGCCCAAAGAGCACGGCGGTAAACTCCGGATTTAGAAGCTCTCGGCCAGGTCAACAGAGATGAACTGTCCAGCCTAAACAAGATTCTGGATAAAATATGTCAGATCCACAGCACCCCCGATAAGCCTGCAAGTCATACCCATAGAGAATGTTGGGGCTTCAAGCAGTCCGGCAAGCTCAACGCCGAACATAAGGGGCAGGATAAAACAAGCGAAGACGTGGACGAGCATCGGAAGCAAAACACTGGGGAACAGAAGAAATTTCCACCAGAAGTAAAAACAGTAAACGTGTTACAAGTAACAAAGGGGAGAAACAAAGCGGCACTCCTAGAGACACATGCCCCAGGGCCTATCACCGTGGAGTTCTGCCACTGGTCGTCCCAACCGATCACCTTTGACCATCGGGATTACTCGGCAAGTATCCGGTGTGCAGGATGGGCTGCCTTGGTATTAGACCCAATAATTGACGGATACCACTTCACACGAGTCCTGATGGACGGCGGCAACAGTTTAAACCTGATATATCAAGACACAGCCCGCAAAATGGGGATAGACCCAACAAAAATTATCCACAACAATACTACCTTTAAAGGAGTAACGCCAGGCCCAGTGGCCCATTGCACGGGCTCCCTGCTACTAGAGGTTATATTCGGCTTTCCCGATAACTTCCGTAGTGAAAATTTAACGTTCCACATCGCTCCGTTCCAAAGTGGTTATCAAGCACTACTCGAAAGCGAAGCTTTCGCTCGCTTTAAAGCAATACCGCATTACGCTTCTCTCATGCTTAAGATGCCCGGCCACATGGTATCATTACAGTAAATGGAAATATTGAGCACTCCTTGCGCGTGGAAGACCGTGCGGCTGCCTTGGCAGCCGCACACTAAACGGCCTCACCAACTAAAGCACCTGACAGGTCGGAAAGACCATGGACGCGGTTGGACGAGTCCCGTGCAGCTATATGTAATTGATATAGGTTTGATGGCCATACCCCTATTACAATACAAGGGGCTCAACACGCGCAAACAAGTGGCAATTAGGCTCAACCTTACTAATTTTGAACTGTGCATGGTCTATTTAGTATAACCTACCTTTTGCACGAAAACTTTTCAATTAAGTTCCTTTCTTTTTCAGATGACCATCGTGCTACACCCATCCAGAATACGGCACAACGAGGACACAGGCGCAGACGTGCAGTAGGGACCTGTTCCAAGGATTCTTTTTAGATTAAGACCCTGTGTAAACCTTTTTACTGTCTCTTGTTGATACACATCCCTCGGATTCTCAGTACAATTCAGAAGGATGCTGACATATTGGCATGTGGCCACGTCAGAATATTGCACGTACCTGGACACCAGCGACTTATTACAAAGGGCACTGTTTGGGCCCAGGTTACATCATAAAGACCGAATACCTTAAGGGAGTGTTCGGCGTCGCGAGTTTGGCCTTATATGCATCAGCTCCGAATCATGTATTTGGTCAAATGTTGGGTTTGCCCGGCTCCTATGTTTAGCTGCCTTACGTTCCGCTCTATCGGCTAAGGCGGCACCAGGAGAACTACTGCGATTGTGCCCTGGTTCATCCGGATGAGCACCTCAGTAGAGAAAGCCGAAAACTGACTGTCATGATATAGCATGAGACTGGTCAACCACTCGATGACCTAGCGGAATCTTCGGGATTCCTCCATCTTAACGAAGGGCCGTTTCCCGGCCAGGCATGTACGTGCCCCGAATCCGGATGAGTGCGGAGCCACCAGGGGCTATATAGTAGCCCCACTATCAAACTCCTCTGGCTAAGTGAAAGTGTTAACGCATTATAGTCTGATTGCCTAGTTCGCTGCGCTATCACCTCCTTAATGGACCAAGACGTTGGATCAAGTGTGAACATGCGTCTTCTGCGAACACCCCCGCATTATATGCGTGGGGGCTGAAGCCGACGACTGCCATCTTTCAGGTTATATACATATATACATAAACGGCCGCACAGGAGGCATCATAGTACTTTTGGGGAAAAGTATAAATACAGCCTTGATAAATTCAATAAAACATTGTTTTTACAATGGGAATATACATGTCACTCAAACATAATATTCTTCGAACACTAGGCCTCTATCGAACGAGCGCCTTCAAGAACTTCTTCAAAATAGTGCTCGGCAGCCACTCGGCATATGGCCGAACCCCGCGCCGCAACAGTGGTGGCATCAATCTCCGCCCAGTGTGTTTTGACATGGGGAAGGGCCATCCGCGAGCCTTCTATGCACGCCGACCTCTTTAGAGCATCGATGCGTGGCATAGCACCAAGGAATTGTTGCACTAAGCTAAAGTAGCTATTCAGATTGGGCCCTCCTGGCAATAGATAATCCACAACGGACCTCATGGCAAGTCCGGATAATCTATGGAGCTCAGCCCACTCAGCCATTTGCTCATTCAACAGCAGCGGACGGGCTGGAGCATGAAACTGTGACCAAAAAAGTTTTTCCACTTTGCGATCTTTTTGATCTCGGAAGTATTCGGCCGCATCGGCAGCACTCGCCGCTAAGTCCAGATATGCGTCCGCAGAACTCCATAGCCGGTCCAGAGGTGCATACTTCGGATCCTCGAACTTAGTTTGCAACAAGAAGGGCTTCCCAGATACAATATCCGCAGCTTGATGCAGCTCCTCCTTCGTCGCTCTAATTTTGGAGCGAGCTTCATTGGCAGCCACCTGGGCCTTTTCTAGGTCCGTCGCCTTCGCCCGGTTTTCTTCTTCAAGAAGCCGGTAACGGTCAGCAGCATCTCTTAACTCTACAGCCATCTTGGCTATCTTTTCTTTGCTCTCGCAATGCGCAGCCTATTCGGCCCTTAACTCATCGGCCTCCGTTAAAGCGGCCACATTACTACTCCTTGCTTGCTCCTTGGCTCGGGCAAGCTCCGCCCGAAGGGTCTCCACGGTGGCAGCTCCATCTGCAGTCACAACATATTAAAGATACTGGCATCATGCTGCTCTTATTATGTGACAATCACCAGAAAAATCACTCACCCTGTGCCTCGTCAAGCCGCTTGTTAACAAGTACAATGTCGACATCTGCCGCATCCAGTTGTCGTCTTAGTTCGGCAAATCCATCAGTCCGGCTAGCCACCGGAACTTCAACCACCTGCACATAAAGGCGGTCTGGTTATTACCTGGGACTATGATCCTCTGTTTGCCGCCATTCTCGACGACAACCAGAGTCTCAGGGGCTACTATCTGTATGGGCATACCTAACATATGCGGTACTATTAAAGGCATACATTATTTTACGTACCTCGAAGCCTTTCAGCAGACTCATAAAAGCTTCATGCAAACCGCTTTCGGCGGATGAAATCCTTTTAATTACCGTACCCATTAGCATACGATGCACTTCCGAGATGACAGCTTTCCCCAGAAGATCCTTCAGCGCGTCCGACCGCACATAGTACGGACCCTTTCCCTCGCTCTACTCAGGAGCCGGATACTGGGGATTTCGGGTAGCCAAAAGGTTACCCTCTGGCGATATTGGATCCGGAGATACCCTTCGCGATGACACTTCAAGGTCGCCCGCTTCTTGAGCTGGGGAGTCCGGGGGAGGCATTTCGCTCTCCATCATCTCCGGAAGAAGATCCCCCGAAGATGAACTCTGTCGAGAAGGGCTGCGATCTGGACTACAATTTACAAGCATCGGTTATTGTCTTCGGAAGTAAGGTAGGATATCTTCACTATTAAGTACTTTTGGATTACTTACAGCTCGGTAGAGGGCTGATCCCCTGGCAGACATTGTGTGGCAAGAATACCCTCCGAGGCAGGACCCTCTAGCGGACATTTCTTCTCCCGTTTGGAAACCTTAGTTTCCGGATCTTCAGAGGTTGTCCTCTTCCTTCCCCGGGGAGAGAGAATGCCAGATTCTTCCCCTTGGTTATCCTTCCTCGCGGAGGCGCTCATTCCCTCGATTGGAATAGATAGCGATGGAGGCCCGCTTTCTCCCTCTTTATTCCCCCCTCCATCTTCCTTCGAGGGCACTAGACAAGGTGCTGGCTCGAGCATCTTTTCCAGCACCGGATTGTCGAAGCCTTCAAGAAGCGAGGCCGAACACCGAATCATCTTCGCCTTTGTTATCCAGTCCTGGTCAAAGAGCGATTCTTCAGAATGATGTCATGATAAATAAAAGGACAGTGTATTCGGCCATGGGATTACTTACTTGGGCAGCAGGGCGGTTGCAGCTCAGGCCCACGTCCTCGGTAGTGTCCGGACACTCTATTTGGGGTTCGAAGAACGATTTGTACATCTCCTCATGCGTCATGCCTAGGAAATTCTGAATAGTGCGCGGTTCTTCCGGGTTGAATTCCCACATGCGGAGGGGCTGGCATTTGCAAGGCTGGACTCGACGAACCAGCATAACTTGCATTACCATAACCAGACTGAAATCTCCCTTGAAGAGATCTCGGATACGGCTCTGTAGTATTGGCACTTCCTTGGCTGGACCCCAGCTCAGCCCCCTGCTGATCCATGACATCAGTTGTGGTGGAGGGCCCGAGCGAAAGGTGGGGGCAGCTACCCACATGGCACTTCGGGGAGCTGTGATGTAAAACCACTCCCGTTGCCACAATCCGGGCACCTCTAGAAAGGAACCCTTTGGCCATGGAGCGTCAGCAATTTTGCTTATTAAAGCACCTCCGCACGCTGCATACTTCCCCTCAACCATCTTCGGCTTCACATCAAAGGTCTTGAGCCACAGGCCGAAGTGAGGGGTAATGCGGAGGAAGGCCTCGCATACGACAATAAATGTCAAAATGTGAAGAACGGAATCTGGGGCCAGATCGTGAAAATCTAGCCCGTAATAGAACATAAGACCCCTAACAAAGGGATCTAGAGCGAGGCCTAGACCTCGGAGGAAGTGGGAGATGAACACGACGCTCTCGTTGGGTTTGGGAGTAGGGACGACCTGCCCTCGTATAGGTAGCCGATGCGAAATTTCGGCGGTCAGATATCTGGCCTCCCTCAACTTCTTGATGTCCTCCTCTGTGACGGAGGAAGGCATCCACCGACCTTGAAGGTTGGATCCAGATATAGTTGAAGATCCGAAGCGCCTAAACCCGAGCTTTGGGTGTTGGAACTCAATGCGAGAGGCGGATTCGATTAAGAGCGAGAGGAAAAAGCCTTGTCCCTTTATAAAGGGGATGAATATCAGGCGTCCTCCTCGTGGCCGTTCGAGACTTACCTAAGATCTAGGAGTCATACCAACAGGCACGGTTGGGTTACCCACATTTGAATTGATAAGAATCCCGTGATAAGGGGAACACGATCTCTGCTTTGACAAGACGTGTCAAGAAACCGCCTCGCGTTATGTGCAGGGCTGGTTAAAGAAAAACGGTTCAAATAATTACTGGGCCGTGGCGTGATGTTGTGCTGCCAAAACATGTTAGCAGATTAGATTTGTGGAAATATTAATCTCTCTACAGTGGTATGTGGAACTTATTTTGTAGGGTCGGACACTATCCTTGTATTCAAACTCTTCCGTGGTGTATTCGGAGGAGGAACCCGCCTTGCAATGCCGAACACAACACTGCGCACCGGACTCATCATCATTGAAGCCTGGTTTAGGGGCTACTGAGGGAGTCCTAGATTAGGGGGTCCCCGGATAGCCGGACTATATCCTTTGGCCGGACTGTTGGACTATGAAGACACGAGATTGAAGACTTCATCCCGTGTCCGGATGGGACTCTACTTGGCGTGGAAGGCAAGCTAGGAAATACGGATATGCATATCTCCTCCTTTGTAACCGACCTTGTGTAACCCTAGCCTCCTCCGGTGTCTATATAAACCGCAGGTTTTAGTCCGTAGGACAACAGACAATCATACCATAGGCTAGCTTCTAGGGTTTAGCCTCTCTGATCTTGTGGTAGATCAACTCTTGTACTACTCATACTATCAAGAATACTCAAGCGGGACGTAGGGTTTTACCTCCATCAAGAGGGCCCGAACCTGGGTAAAACATCGTGTCCCCTGCCTCCTGTTACCATCCGCCTTAGACGCACAGTTCGGGACCCCCTACCCATGATCCGCCGGTTTTGACACCGACAAAGGGCCTCATAGTCCGGATGTGCCCTGGAGAGCCCCTGCCTGGCAGCTACTTCGGCTTGGTAAGGCAGCTTGTGAACGCCTGCCCATGGTTTGAAGTCATAAAGCGGTCAGTCTGCATTGAGGGTGCGTGCAGGGCTTTTGCCCGGGAGAAAGTCCACTGGGCGAAGATGGACATCGAAAAGCTGGTGAAGGAGGGGATGCCGGAGGGCAAGGAGCATCGCCACCCCAAAAAGTATAATGACAGTGTCCTGAAGGGTGCTCACGTTGTGGCAGAGGAATGTGCTAAGGATGTAATATTTGAATGAATGTACTCATGTGATTCTGTAATGTGAAACAAGTTCTAGTGCGCTATGTAACGCTTCTTGACTTAAAATATTACCTTCTGTGTGGCATTTTATAGAATTTGAGAGTTGGCCAGTCGTTGGCTTCTGCCCTCATGTAACTAGTACTGAGGTGTTTGGGATAAACCTGATCACTCTTTATCCCAGTTTTGGATCCTTCGAAGGAGGTGTTCATCTCAACGAACCAGGCAATCGGACTATAAAGCTTTATCACTCTCACTTAGCCATAGAAGTCTACAATTTTGAATTTTGGCGAAGCCCCTAGTATTCAGAAGGCCGAATTTGGGGCGCTATGTACGCCTAAATCGGACAAGGCCGACTCCTCGCCCGAAGCAGAAAAAAACTTTAAGGATTTGAGACCTCTCGAATAGCGACCAGCTCTCGCCGCATCATGAAAGTCAGTTTTCGGCTTTCTCTACTGAGGTGCTCATCCAGAAGAACAGGGACACAATCGCAGTAGTTCTCCCAGTGCTACCTTAGCCAATATAGTGGAACGTAAGGTACCAACATGAGAGCCGGGCAAACCCAACTATTGACCCAAGACATGATTCGGAGCTGATGCATATAATGTTATAAGTTCGGGATGCCGCACTGTCGAAAGTGTTCAGACTTTTCATGTCGTATTATGGGGTATATTGAAGCCCCTGGCGCACTGGTCGTATTAGAATGTACAGGTGCGACTTGTCGTAAGTAAGCAGACAGGAAAGAAAAAAAGAGATAAAGGAATGCAATAATGAGCTGATGATGTACATGGTTATTTAAATGATACGTCAAAGTGTATGCATACATGTAGTGCAATAAGTAAAAAATAGGACTAATTGACATGTCTTATCCAAGGTCAAGCTGCGTGTGGGTATGCAAAATAGGAATATCGATCGTTATCACAGACCACCTGAGGATTCCCTTGTATGTCAAAGCTTCTTCCTTACTTGGTGTTTCTTTCCCGTGATGGGTCCGATGATCAAACGATCAGAGAGGGCCTTCAGAGAATAGGGGCCTGAAAGGAAGAAAATGTTAAAGGTATACGGGTAAGCAGTTGAGCCGCATTGTGGGCCATGCCATGGCCGTACCTCCGCCTATGCCCATGGTATCTTGAGTGCCTAATTATGTACGTGCGGCGCAAATTTTGCCGCTTGACTGGGACTAGGATGGAGGCCGAATTGCTAGGTGAGATCTAAACATGCCTGGCGATCCTCTTACAGGGTACTCCGGACTCGCTTAGAGGTGTCCGGGGTCTTTTTTTCCGAATTGGCGGTTTCCCTCATGAGGCTGCTTTGCGCTTCTGCTGCAAGGGCCGCAGTGTGCTCCTCTGTGCGGAGCGAGAGTTCTGTGTTTCCATTAACTGTTATAACTCTGCGATGCCCTGGCATTTTGAGCTTGACGTATGCATAATGTGGTACCGCATTGAATCTGGCAAATGCGGTTCGTCTGAGCAGTGCATGATAGCCACTGCGGAAGGGCACGATATCGAAGATTAACTCCTCGCTTCCGAAGTTGTCCGGAGATCCGAAGACTACTTCCAGTGTTATTGAGCCCGTGCAACAGGCCTCTACACCTGGGATGGCACCTTTAAAGGTGGTTTTGGTGGGTTTGATCCTCGAGGGGTCTATACCCATTTTGCGCACTGTATCCTGATAAGGCAAGTTCAGGCTGCTGCCACCGTCCATAAGATCCAATGCGGCAGAACCGCCATGACGGATACTGGTGGGGTGGTCCCTGCGATCGAAGGTGATTGAACAAGAAGACCATTAATACGTCTCCAACGTATCTATAATTTTTGATTGATCCATGCTATATTATTTACTGTTTTGGACATTATTGGGCTTTATTATCCAATTTTATATTATTTTTGGGACTAGCCTATTAACCGGAGGCCCAGCCCAAAATTTCCTAGTATCAGTAGGGGCAGCAAGGCACGTATTGTATTGTTGCCATCGAGGATAACAAGATGGGGTTTTTATCATATTGCATGAATTTATCCCTCTACATCATGTCATCTTGCTTAAGGCGTTACTCTGTTTTCTTGAACTTAATACTCTAGATGCATGCTGGATAGCGGTCGATGAGTAGAGTAATAGTAGTAGATGTAGGTAGGAGTCGGTCTACTTGTCTCGGACGTGATGCCTATATACATGATCATACCTAGATATTCTCATAACTATGCTCAATTCTGTCAATTGCTCAACAGTAATTCGTTCACCCACCGTAAAATACTTATGCTGTTGAGAGAAGCCACTAGTGAAACCTATGGCCCCTGGGTCTATCTTCATCATATTAATCTTCCAATACATAGTTATTTCCTTTGCTTTTATTTTACTTTGCATCTTTATCACAAAAATACCAAAAATATTATCTTATCATATCTATGAGATCTCACTCTCGTAAGTGACCGTGAAGGGATTGACAACCCCTTATCACGTTGGTTGCGAGGAGTTATTTGTTTTGTGCAGGTACTAGGGATGCGCGCGCAACCTCCTACTAGATTGATACCTTGGTTCTCAAAAACTAAGGGAAATACTTACGCTACTTTGTTGCATCATCCTTTCCTCTTCAGGGAAATCCAACGCAGTGCTCAAGAGGTAGCAAGAAGAATTTCTGGCGCCGTTGCCACGGAGGTTCGCGCAAGTCAAGATTTTACTCCCGGCAACGAGCCATTTCTGGCGCCGTTGCCGAGGAGTCTACGCAAAAGTCAACGTACCAAGTACCTATCACAACCCTTATCTCCCGCATTACATTATTTGCCATTTGCCTCTTGTTTTCCTCTCCCCCACTTCACCCTTGCCATTTTATTCGCTCTCTCTCTCTCTATCCTCCCTCTCTTTCTTTATTTGCCTCTTTTTGCCCTTTGCACCTTCTGCCGTTATGTCCGAAATTGGGGAAATTATTGTCGATATGGACAATAATAATATCATGAAAAAATTTGTTGCTCCTGCTAAAGAACCCCCCATCTTCCGTACAAAAAAAATTCCGTGTTGGTAGTGGTAATATTATTGGAAAAGGAGTTATTCAAGATTTATTTACTTGTGTCGGTGCTTTACCTTCTATGGGTAGTTCTATCCTTCATAGAACTAGTAGTCTTGCAGACGCTATTGCCATGCTTGTAGTTGAACTTGAAAGACAATTCATGCACATGCATCCTTGCATACAAAGGATTTTCCTAGAATTTTCTAATATTGAGCATTCTTCTGTTAAGCGTGCCGCTATTATCTTTTTGGCTCATGAGTTTAGATTCATAATAAAAGAGGCCAAATAAAACCTTTGTGCATTATAGGGTGGACGCTTGCCGTCTTCCCATAGAGGCTATCCTCTTTGATCAAGTAGAAATAATGCGTTTTCAATCTCTAAACTATGTTGCTTTCAATGAAAATCTTAGAAAAAGGGTTCCTACCAATGTTTTAGTTGATAGAATTTCTGAATTTAATGATGATTTGGCCATTCGAAATAATGAACTAGGATATTCTCTTGAATATAGGCTCACAAAGTTCTGTCAAAAAATGCTTATAATGATGAATTGGTTGTGCAATACGAAGGACCAAAGGAGGAACCTATACCTCCCAAGCTTGATCTTGGGGACTTTTGTCCCATTAAATTTAGCCCTTTTGATTACTTTTTCTTGCCTCAAAGAAAAGTTGTGCCAAACGTAGAGAATATGAAATGAGTTTTAATCATCTATCTTACTATTATGGCAATACCTAGATCTATCCTTGCTTTTTATGCCTAGCTAGGGGCGTTAAACGATAGCGCTTGTAGGGAGGCAACCCAATTTTATTTTTATTCATTTCTTTTTGCTCCTTTTTAGTAATAAATAATTTACCTAGCCTCTGTTTTGGTTTTTTTTGTGTTTAATTAGTGTTTGTGCCAAATAGAACCGTTGGGAAGACTTGGGGAAAGTCTTGATATCTTGCTGTAAAAAACAGAAACTTTAGCGCTCACGAGAACTGCTGCCATTTTTATTTCGAAAGTTCTATTTAGAAAATTATTTCTGCATATGATTAATAGATAAATTCCTCACGTCCAGCAATTTATTTTAGAATTTTTGGGGTTCCAGATCTTGCGCTAGCTACAGATTACTATAGACTGTTCCGTTTTTGACAGATTCTGTTTTTCGCGTGTTGTTTGCTTATTTTGATGAATCTATGGCTAGTAAAATAGTTTATAAACCATATATAAGTTGGAATACAGTAGGTTTAACACCAATATAAATAAATAATGAGTTCAGTACAGTACTTTGAAGTGGTCTTTTGTTTTGTTTCGCTAACGGAGCTCACAAGATTTTCTTCTTTATGTTTTGTGTTGTGAAGTTTTCAAGTTTTGGGTAAAGATTTGATGGTATGGAAAAAGGAGTTGCAAGATACTAAGCTTGGGGATTCCCATGGCACCCCCAAGATAATCTAAGGACACCTAAAAGCCAAATCTTGGGGATGCCCCGGAAGGCATCCCCTCTTTCGTCTACTTCTATCGGTAACTTTACTTGGAGCTATATTTTTATTCACCACATGATATGTGTTTTGCTTGGAGCGTCTAGTATTATTTGAGTCTTTATTTGTTAGTTTACCACAATATCCTTTCTGTACACACCTTTTGAGAGAGCCATACATGATTTGGAATTTGTTAGAATACTCTATGTGCTTCACTTATTTCTTTTGAGTTATATAGTTTTGCTCTAGTACTTCACTTATATCTTTTAGAGAACGGTGGTGGATTTGTTTTATAGAAACTATTGATCTCTCATGCTTCACTTAGATTATTTTGAGAGTCTTAAATAGCATGGAAATTTGCTTAAATAATCATAATATGCTTGGTATTCAAAAATAGTAAAAATTCTCTTATGAGTGTGTTGAATGCGGTGAGAAGTTTGATGCTTGATAATTGTGTTGAGATATGAAGATGGTGATATTAAAGTTGTGCTAGTTGAGTAGTTGTGAATTTGAGAAATACTTGTGCTGAAGTTTGTGATTCCCGTTGCATGCACGTTTGGTGAACCGTTATGTGATGAAGTCGGAGCATGATGTATTTTTTGATTGTCTTCCTTATGAGTGGTGATCGGGGATGAGCGATGGTCTTTTCCTACCAATCTATCCCCCTAGGAGCATGCGCATAATACTTTGCTTTGATAACTTGTAGATTTTTGAAATAAGTATATGAGTTCTTTATGAATAATGTTGAGTCCATGGATTATACGCACTCCCACCCTTCCACCATTGCTAGCCTCTCTAATACCGCGCACCTTTTTCCGGTATCATACACCCACCATATACCTTCCTCAAAACAGCCACCATACCTACCTATTATGGCATTTCCATAGCCATTCCGAGATATATTGACATGCAACTTTCCACCGTTCCGTTTATTATGACACACTCCATCATTGTCATATTGCTTAGCATGATCATGTAGTTGACATCGTATTTGTGGCAAAGCCACTGCTCATAATTCTTTCATATATGTCACTCATGAGTCATTGCACATCCCAGTACACCGCCGGAGGCATTCATATGGAGTAATATCTTGTCCTAAGTATCGAGTTGTAATTTTTGAGTTGTAAGAAAATAAAAGTGTGATGATCATCATTATTAGAGCATTGTCCCGGTGAGGAAAGGATGATGGAGACTATGATTCCCCCACAAGTCGGGATGAGACTCCGGATGAAAAATAAAAAAAGAAAGAAAAGAGGCAATAAAAAATAGAAAAGGCCCAAACAAATAAAAAAATGAGAGAAAAAGAGAGGAGGGGCAATGCTACTATCCTTTTACCACACTTGTGCTTCAAAGTAGCACCATGATATTCATGATAGAGAGTCCCTCATTTCGTCACTTTCATATACTAGTGGGAATTTTTCATTATAGAACTTGGCTTGTATATTCCAATGATGGGATTCCTCAAAATGCCCTAGGTCTTCATGAGCAAGCAAGTTGGATGCACACCCACTTAGTTTCTTTTGTTGAGCTTTCATATACTTATAGCTCTAGTGCATCTGTTGCATGGCAATCCCTACTCACTCACATTGATATTTATTAATGGGCATCTCCAGAGCCCGTTGATATGCCTAGTTGATGTGAGACTATCTTCTCCCTTTTGTCTTCTCCACAACCACCATTCTATTCCACCTATAGTTCTATATACATGGCTAACGCTCATCTATTGCGTGAAGATTGAAAAAGTTTGAGAATGTCAAAAGTATGAAACAATTGCTTGGTTGTCATCGGGGTTGTGCATGATTTAAATACTTTGTGTGGTGAAGATAGAGCATAGCCAGACTATATGATTTTGTAGGGATAACTTTCTTTGGCCATGTTATTTTGAGAAGACATGATTGCTTTGTTAATATGCTTAAAGTATTAATATTTTTATGTCAATATTAAACTTTTATGTTGAATCTTTCGGATCTGAGTATTCATACCACAATTAAGAAGAGTTACATTAAAATTATGCCAAGTAGCATTCCACATCAAAAATTCAGTTTTTATCATTTACCTACTCGAGGACGAGCAGGAATTAACCTTGGGGATGCTTGATACGTCTCCAACGTATCTATAATTTTTGATTGCTCCATGCTATATTATCTACTGTTTTGGACATTATTGGGCTTTATTATCCACTTTTATATTATTTTTGGGACTAACCTATTAACCGGAGGCCCAGCCCAGAATTGTTGTTTTTGCCTATTTTAGGGTTTCGAAGAAAAGGAATATCAAACGGAGTCCAAACGGAATGAAACCTTCGGGAACATTATTTTCTCAACGAACAAGACCCAGGAGACTTAGACCCTACGTCAAGCAACCAACAGGGAGGCCACGAGGTAGGGGGCCATGCCTACCGCCCCAGGCGCGCCCTCCACCCTCGTGGGCCCCCTATTGCTCCACCGACGTACTTCTTCCTCCTACATATACCTACGTACCCCCAAACGATTAGATACGGAGCCAAAACCCTAATTCCACCGCCGTAACTTCCTGTATCCATGAGATCCCATCTTGCGGCCTGTTCCGGAGCTCCGCTGGAGGGGGCATCCATCACGGAGGGCTTCTACACCAACACCATAGCCTCTCCGATGAAGTGTGAGTAGTTTACCTCAGACCTTCGGGTCCATAGTTATTATCTAGATGGCTTCTTCTCTCTTTTTGGATATCAATACAATGTTCTCCCCCTCTCTTGTGGAGATCTATTCGATGTAATCTTCTTTTTGCGGTGTGTTTGTTGAGACCGATGAATTGTGGGTTTATGATCAAGATTATCTATGAACAATATTTGAATCTTCTCTGAATTCTTTTATGTATGATTGGTTATCTTTGCAAGTCTCTTTGAATTATCAGTTTGGTTTGGCCTACTAGTTTGATCTTTCTTGAAATGGGAGAAGTGCTTAGCTTTGGGTTAAATCTTGCGGTGTCCTTTCCCAGTGACAGTAGGGGCAGCAAGGCACGTATTGTATTGTTGCCATCGAGGATAACAAGATGGGTTTTTTATCATATGGCATGAATTTATCCCTCAACATCATGTCATCTTGCTTAAGGCGTTACTCTGTTTTCTTGAACTTAATACTCTAGATGCATGCTGGATAGCGGTCGATGAGTGAAGTAATAGTAGTAGATGCAGGCATGAGTCATTCTACTGGTCTCGGACGTGATGCCTATATACATGATCATACCTAGATATTCTCATAACTATGCTCAATTCTGTCAATTGCTCAACAGTAATTCATTCACCCACCGTAAAAATACTTATGCTCTTGAGAGAATCCACTAGTGAAACCTATGGCCCCTGGGTCTATCTTCATCATATTAATCTTCCAATAATTAGTTATTTCCTTTGCTTTTTACTTTGCTTTTATTTTACTTTGCATCTTTATCACAAAATACCAAAAATATTATCTTATCATATCTATGAGATCTCACTCTCGTAAGTGACCGTGAAGGGATTGACAACCCCTTATCGCGTTGGTTGCGAGGAGTTATTTGTTTTGTGCAGGTACTAGGGACGCACATGCAACCTCCTACTGGATTGATACCTTGGTTCTCAAAAACTGAGGGAAATACTTACGCTACTTTGCTACATCATCCTTTCCTCTTTGGGGAAATCCAATGCAGTGCTCAAGAGGTAGCAACCATGGGTTGAACTTTGGGGCGACTAACTCCATCGCATAGACGTCCATCGGTGCACACCTCTGTTCCCGCTTGGGAATATGGGTTGCGTATATCATGTTTACTGTTTTCACTTGGGGAGGAAATTTCTTCTGTCCTCCTGTGTTCGGCGGCCAGGGCTCCTCCTCCTCGTCGCTATGCAACCCCTTTTCCTTGTTTTTGGCATTCAACTTGGCGGCCTGTTTGAACACCCAGAATTCTCTATTGGTGTGGTTGGCTGGTTTATCGGGGGTGCGTGAATTTGACACGAACGATCGAGTATGCGGTCCAAGATGGACGGGCCCGGATTGCTTCTTTTGAACGGCTTTTTCCGCTGACCGGATTTAGAGCCACTGAATCCGGCATTAACTGTCGTGTCTTCGGCGTTGTCGCCGTTGTTACGGCGTTTGTGTCTGTTGCGACGTGGCCTGCCGTTGCTATCTTTGGCATCTGAATTGCCAGTGTTTCTTGATGTGTTGTTGCTGTGAGCCAGCCAGCTATCCTCGCCCACACAAAAGCGGGTCATGAGTGTCGTGAGGGCTGCCATGGACTTCGGCTTTTCTTGGCCGAGGTGTCGGGCGAGCCACTCATCGCAGATGTTATGCTTAAATGCCGCTAAGGCCTCGGCATCCGGACAGTCGATGATTTCGTTCTTTTTAGTTAGGAACCGAGTCCAGAATTTCCTGGCTGATTCCCCTGACTGTTGGGTCATGCGACTCAATTCATCGGCATCCGATGGTCGCACATAAGTGCCCTGAAAGTTGTCAAGGAATGCGTCCTCCAAATTCTCCCAACTGCCAATGGAGTTTGCCGGTAGGCTATGGAGCCAATGCCGAGCAGGTCCATTGAGTTTTAATGGGAGGTACTTGATGGCATGTAGATCGTCACCGCGGGCCATGTGGATGTGGAGGAGGAAATCTTCGATCCATACCGCGGGGTCTGTTGTGCCATCATATGATTCAATATTCACGGGTGTAAAACCTTCTGGGAATTCGTGATCCATTAGTCCATAAGTGAAGCATAGGGGGTGTGCGGCGCCTCTATGCCGGGCTATATCACGGCGCAGTTCATACGAGTCTTGTCTGCTATATTCGGCCCGGCCGGATTTGCTTTTAGTATATTCGGCGTGACGGTCGTCGTCACTCATTGGGGCGTGCCCCCGTGATCCATAGATCGATCTTGTATGTCCTGCTTTCTTTTCCAATATGTCTCGCAGGTCCTGCGTGTTGCCCCGGGCCTTGGTGTTTTTGTTTGACAGGCAAAGGGGTGCGGGCTGGACTTCAGGCTGATATGCCGCTTTGTCTCGGCGACGAGGTGGCCGGTCAGCCGCATCATACGCTGGAAGTGTAGGCTTTAATGCCTCCTCCTCGAGTTGAGGTAGCAACCTACGCTTTGGGTAAATTTTGGTTGGGCACTCGAGTTCGTATTCCTCAGCTGCCAGCACCTCGGTCCATCTATCCGCTAGCAGATCTTGAACAGCTTGAAGCTGTTGTTGCTTTTTCTTCAGGCTTTTTGCTGTGGCTATAAGCCGGTGCTTGAAGCGCTCCTGCTCGACGGGATCCTCAGGCATGATAAATTCTTCGTCGCTGAGGCTCACCTCGTCATCAGAGAGGGGCATGTAATTGTCATCCTCTGATTCATCTACCGCCTATTCCTTAGGGCTAGCTTGCCCATACTCCCGCTCGAAGCCTGGCTGGAGGGGGTTGTCTTCGTCTTCGGCACTGTCCGCAGCGTTATTGTCTCTTGTGGCTGTACCGCTGCTTTTGCTATGGCGGGGCTTAGAGCGGCGCCGATGACGCCGGTGCTTAAATTGCTTCTCGAGGGGATTATCCTCCGTTGCCTTATTGCCATTGCTTTATTTGGGTGTGTCCACCATGTATATATCATATGATGAGGTGGCTGTCCAGCGCCCTGTGGGCAGTGGTTCCTGTTCTTCTCCCGCATCGTCGTCCAGACCGTCGATGTCTTCGGAGCCGAAATCAAGCATGTTGGTTAAGTCGTCGACAGTGGCTATTAAGTGGGTGGCGGGTGGGGAATGAATTTCTTCGTCGTCCGCTTCCCACTCAAGCCGGACATAGTTCGGCCAAGGGTCTCCTGACAAGAAGAGAGACCTCAATGAATTTAGCACGTTGCCCAAGGGTGAGTGCTGAAAGATATCCGTGGAGGTAAACTCCATGATCGGTGCCCAATCAGATTCGATAGGCATGGACGCAGGCGGTTTGGAGCCTGTAGCCGGGGACGAATCCAAGGGTCTGACAACATAGGTCTCATAGGAGGTGAAGTCAGTATTCGACTCTATCGCCGCTGGGTGTGCGGCCTCCGTGGCGGGGTCCATCCACCCGTCCTTGGACGACACGATCTGCTCTGGATTGGGGGCCGAAGTCGCCACAGGTGTGGTCTCCCGAACATCGTCCGGCGATAGAGCTAAGTCATGCTCGTCGTGACTGTGTGGCGCACCTGACATGGGCTCTAATCCGTCGAAGATCAAGTCTCCGCGGATGTCGTTAGTATAGTTCAAGCTTCCAAACCTGACCTGATGGCCACGGCATAGCTCTCAATCTGCTCCAGATGGCCAAGCGAGGTGGCCCGCAGTATGAAGCTGCCAAATATGAAGATCTGTCCAAGGAAAAAAACCTCACCCTGGATCGCATCATTGTCGATGATCGAAGGAGCCATCAAACCTTATGGTGACGACACAGTGGAATTCTCAATGAAAGCACCAATGTAGGTGTCAAAACCGGTAGATCTCGGGTAGGGGGTCCCGAACTATGCGTCTAAGGCGGATGGTAACAGGAGGCAGGGGACACAATGTTTACCCAGGTTCGGGCCCTCACGATGGAGGTAATACCCTACTTCCTGCTTGATTGATCTTGATGATATGAGTATTACAAGAGTTGATCTACCACGAGATCGTAGAGGCTAAACCCTAGAAGCTAGCCTATGATTATGATTGTTGTTGTCCTACAGACTAAACCCTCCGGTTTATATAAACACCGGAGGGGGCTAGGGTTACACGGATTCGGTTACAAGGGAGGAGATCTACATATCCGAATTGCCAAGCTTGCCTTCCATGCAAAGGAGAGTCCCACCCGGACATGGGACGAAGTCTTGAATCTTGTATCTTCATAATCCAACAGTCCGGCCAAAGGATATAGTCCGGCTGTCAGAGGACCCCCTAATCCAGGACTCCCTCACCGGCTCCTGGTCGGAAGTTATGTCCATTGTCTGATTGTCGTCGCTCAGCTCGGTGAGCTTGCTGGCGAGCCAGCATGTCCGACTAATGGACCGACCCGCTACCAAGCACAAGTCTGACTGCCCTGGCCCACCCAGACCGACTCCCTTGCCCGCGCGTGCTTTTCGCCTGAAACGGTCAGCGCCACCCGCCCCGCTTCCAAGTGCAGGCGATTGCTCCGCCTTCAAATGACACTAGTGTCGTCCGTCCGTCCGTCTGCCGCCCACATTAATGATACGCGATTGCCGATGCGGCTACTCCGGTGCCACATGTCCGTCCCTCCGCCGCCCACCATTGCTATATAAACTGCTGCGTCATCCATAGCCGTAGTCATCCTCCTCCGTTCCCTTCCTCGTGTCCACACCACTACTGCCCACCATGACTTCCTCGCACTCCAGCACTCTATGGGACAGGCGGACGACACACCACAAGGAGATGGCAGCCAATGCTGAAAACTGCCTGGCAGGCAGGCAGCCAGAGGACGACGACGTCCTAATGGAGAACATGGTAGTCGATGATCCTATGCCAACCCCCTCCTCCGCACCATCCTCGCCAGTGCATTGCACCATGACCATCGGCGGGGCATGTGCCCAATACATGGACACGGTGAGGCAGAAGCATGAGGAGCAGTTCCGGGAGGCGCAGGCCGCCGCCGCCTACAACCACCATCTCCTCCAGGAGCACCTAGAGGCGGAGGAGCAGATTGTTGCGGAGCGGGCGGAGGAAGAGGCGCTGCTCGACTCATACCGCTCCGCCCACGAGGGCCTCCTCGAGTGCTGGCGGTACCGCATGTGGGTGGCGGAGGCTACAGCCGCCTACCAAGAGGGCGATGAAGCGGGCGAGGCGCTATTTGGCGAGACCGAGGACGAGGCAGAGGAAAATGCCAGCTCCGACGAGTCCCTGCTCCGCTCACGTCGACGAGGCCCTCCTCCGCTGAGGCCCCGCGGCGCCAACAACGAGGCAGAGGACACCGTCGGCTCTGCCGAGGCCCCGCCCCACCGGCAGCGAGGCGAAGGCCCTACTCCGCCAAGGCCCCGCCCCGCCAACAACGAGGCAGAGGACATCGCTGGCTCAGCCGAGGCCCCACCCTGCCGGCAACAAGGGGGAGGATTTCGTTTATGAATGAATTTAGTTTGATTTTTTTGAATTCTTGTTTCACTGGCATTGGATGAACATGCAAAACAATACGTACTAGCATTATTCCTAGGGTGATCACCTCGTTTGCAGCAGTTTCACATGTACTCCCTCCGGTCCTTTTTAGTCTGCATATAAGTTTTGTCTGAAGTCAAAGTATCTCTATGTTGACAAATCTTATAGAAAAAAGTATCAACATTCACAATGTAAAATCAACTGACTTGAAAGAAATCTAATATGTGAAGTAAAAAGGAATAGAAGGAGTACAAAATTTAGCGTTCCTGTACATTGCAATCAACAAACAGGCTTGGCAATTCATAGAGAACATTCAAAACAATCAATGATTATGCATATGAGCAATTCACATGTTAGAGCCAATATTTACTTCACAACTAAAGAATAAAGAAAAATTGATCGATGCTGCTAGCAGCAAAGGGCGTCCCATTCGAAAATATCAAACGCATGTCTTCTTGCTAACATCAATGACCAAAGTTTGACAAGGTTGTCCCATTCCAAAATGTCAAACGTGTGTTGTTTTGCGTACGTCAATGAGCAAACTTTGACAAGGTTTTCTCATTCCAAAATATCAAATGCCTACTGACGGTGTCCTGGACTAGGGGGTACTCAACACGTCATCTCCCGATCTGATAGATTGGGCCGAGGACCCCCGTGGTCGTATACTCATGGGCCAGTTCGGACAACTGCCGCATACAAGGAAGATTTCACAAGACTTGGCGATCAAGACAAGGACTTCTCCCCACCGGCGTATTCGGCTAGGACTCTTGTTAACCTAGGCCTTTGGTGCATTATATAAACCGAGGCTAGGCTAGTCGATACAATATACACATCAACAATCATACCATAGGCTAGCTTCTAGGGTTTAGCCTCCTTGATCTCGTGGTAGATCTACTCTTGTACTACCCATATCATCAATATTAATCAAGCAGGAGTAGGGTATTACCTCCATCGAGAGGGCCCGAACCTGGGTAAAAAACATCGTGTCCCTTGTCTCCTGTTACCATCGATCCTAGACGCACAGTTCGGGACCCCCTACCCGAGATCGGCCGGTTTTGACATCGACATTGGTGCTTTCATTGAGAGTTCCGCTATGTGATCGACAAAAGGATCGATGTCTTGCCTGCAGATCAACTGCGACTTCGGCATCTTCGTCACCAGCTCGACTGGTCACCTTGGTTCGACCAAGAATCGCGCCCCGTGTTCGGATCACCATATCCGGACGAGGGCCTTCATCAAACATCAACTCTGATCTCTATCAAGATCACGGAGGAATCATTGCCCTCAAGTGACCGTGCTGTTTTTCTGGACAGCGGATTCGTATCTGCCACCACCACCTCCTCGAGTATCGCTTTGACGATCGCTTTGGTGGAATTGTGCGAAATTGAGTCTACAACAACCCTGGAAAATTTCGTCGAGTTCCGATGGAGGAATCTCTGGCAATCCACGATATACCGGAGCCCTGTCAAATCAGGACGGGAATTTGGATGAGTTTAGGGCGTGGTCTCCAGCTTCTAGCTCGGACGTCCTTTAAAAGATCCAACCGTTGATCGGCTGCGGAATTCCTATATCTAACACCTCTCAAAATTTCGGCTCGATCCGACCGTCCAAATTCCGGGAACCTTCCAATTAGTGCATCACTTTTCGGATCTGTTTTCTGCGCGAAAACGAATCCGACCCGAGTTCATCTTTTTTATGAACAGGATTTCGGACATCCCTTTTGAAGGAAGTTTTGTATGGGGTATTGTGTTTTGTTCCCGAACACATCCAACTAACTGTAAGATCTTTTGAACATGATCTTCAACATCATGCTGGTGTCAAACTAGTCCGGCAATATTACTCCATGGTTGCCGACCTGCGCTAGACACGGCGTCACTTTGTTGAGCCGAGCTCAACCTCCTCGGATCATCATCTCGGCAAGCCAAACAAGAGTCCAGCATCGCGAAGGATAAATCATCACGAACATCACCGTCCCGCAAATTACACGGAGCGGGCATACCGGTATCGCCGCACGGTCGCTTCTTCAAGCCGGCATCGACCACGTCACGACCTGCATTGACAGGGCCGCACTATTGCTTCTTCAAGCTGGTGTCCATCACGCCGACCTACTTTGACTCATCGGCTGACATCGAGGCTTCGACATCTCCGCTGGACCGGGGGCTTCGCCATCTCTTCATCAACCTACTCAGGACACTTCGGCGTCACTAGCCGACCAGCTTCGTCACGTTAGCTGGGCCGAGGGCTTTGCCTCGGCGAGTCAACCTTTACCAGCATTGCCATGCCATCATTTTATCGCCCGTCAGGCAATGGGTGTGCGGAGCGAGTCCCAATTTTGGGAATCACCTTCCTTCGGATGGCTACAACAAATAAACCAGGTGCTATTAACCTCAATATTTTTTTGCTTGTTTGGGTTCATTTTTTCCCAAGGAATTATTAGTCTGGTTTGTCAATGATATGTACACAGGTCTATCAAATGGTGACCGCATTAACGAGGTCGCGTGGTGGTTCGATCAGTTTCCGTACATAGTCCGGCGAACGCCGCATCCGGAGCTCGGACCGACCTGTGAATTCAGGCTTTGCCACGCCTTTACTACATCACGCCGACGCCCTGCATCGACATTGACTTTGGCGTCAGGCCATATTTCTTCTATTCCTCACTTTGCATAAATTATTTATTATGCAACATTTTTTTAATTATCATTATTACTATTATCTCTAG
Organism: Triticum urartu; assembly: GCF_056163025.1. NCBI lineage: Eukaryota > Viridiplantae > Streptophyta > Magnoliopsida > Poales > Poaceae > Triticum > Triticum urartu. The sequence continues at coordinate 174,604,125 of NC_141877.1, read as the reverse complement.
TTTGCACTATTTTATGTGGCACAGGAAAATGATCCAGCCGGACTATATCCTTTGGCGTCACCTCGGCTGGACGGGGGGCTTCGTCAACACTTCATTACCCCATGCCGGGGACTTCGGCATCACTCTGCCGGCCTGCATTGACTGTGCTATGTCACCACTTCGGAGTGCCGAGCTCTTTGCTCCGCCACCTCGGGACCGGCTTGGGGGATGGCACCTTGTCCCGCATCAAGCTCGGACCGCGTCATCAATACCGAACACATTAACCAGCTAAGTTGCCTTCATGCTCAAAGTTTTAAATTTTTAACTTGTGTTCGGCTCGACCAAGCATTATACTTTTTTTGGAAAAAAAGTTGCTTGTAAAAAAAATTCCTTGTCCAAACTTTGTTTGTGACGCATAAATTCAAATACCCAATTCATTTGGGGGCTTCCTTCATGAAGCTTTTCCACTTGCATATGATTATACTTGTACGGCTTCGTTCCTTGTTCGTGTATTATGCCACAATATGCACCACATTGACTTAAGCGATTTGCAAGCTGGGTTGCCTCGCTCCTGTGTTTACCCCTACGTTCCCGATTGTTCGGCTAGGGAGTAAAGGGAGCACCTCTGCGATTGTCACGATCGGGTCACCCGAGGCGAACCTCAGACTGGGTGAAGCCAAAAGCTAGTGCTCTTATAGTTATTCAATGATGGTCGGCACACAACGGAACTCATGAGTACAAAAAATCTATTGCACAAGTCTCATAATAACAATGAGCACCGAAGAAAGGTATCGGTGGGGGTACTATTTTCTTCGTAGATGCTTCTTACACTTCACGGTAATATAGCATAAGTTCCCTGAGCGTGGTTTGTCTGTTACAGCCTTATGGCCTGATTGCCTGGTTATTGGAAACACCGTCGATATTCTCGACCGATGGAGTACATAACACTTTTCGGTCCTTGACCGAAGAGGGAGAAGCCGACGGTCGGTTAAGACGCGTTTAAAGTTCGGTTGAACATAGATATGATATAAGTACATCGGTACATGCAATCATTCTTTTACCCAAGTCACTTGGGGGCTCTTAAATTTATATGAGCCGTTTTATGATAAGTGTTCTTCTTCTTAGTCGTTGCAAAGTTTTATTATTATTATTATTATTATTATTATTTAGCACTCCTTTTTTTGACACGAGTGTGCGGTCACTAGCCGGGGAGCCTAATTTCTCTCTCAAAGCCGCTAGAGTTTAGTTTGCTAAACTGGCCTGATGAGAAGTACTCCGCCCTCTGATAGGAGGTTGAAGCCGTAGGCTGACCCGCTCGAAGTCTTGAGATAGGATGTACCATGTGAAAGCACAACAGAAGCATTTCTTTTTTCTAAGACCAATTTTCGGATTGGCACCGAACACTTGATCTTGTTCAGACGTCATGTTTTTACCAGTGTCTCGGGGGCTACTGCATTGCTTGTCCAATGCAGAAAATTTTATGTGCAATATAGTTTCCGAGGAGATTTTGATCCTCAGGTTGGTCGGCCGCACCCAACCTGAGTCTCGAGGACTGAGCATGCCGCTTTTAGTGACCCAAAGTATTCTGCCGAGCTTGGACTTGATCCTCAGGCCGATTTTCCAAATCAACCTGAGTCTCAGCGGCTACTAGGATCAGCGGTCTTACGTCATCCTTCAGGTGCATCTCGGGTTTTAGACCGATACACACCTTGAGAGCTACTGGCTATATATCTCGGCAGAGAATAAATTGCACCAATAAAAAATATTCACAAAAATCGGCCCACATTCGGGGTGGTGCACCACCTCGGAAGCAGTCCGGCATAAAGCTCGGGCGCTAGTGGCTGGCTCCGTAGAGGGCATTTCCGGCGTTAAGCTCGGCTAAACTCCTTCAAACCTTTTTGAACCAAGGTGATATGACACCTCGGATATAGTCCGGCGTTGGAGCTTGGATACATAGTCCGGCGTTGGAGCTCGGATACATAGTCCGGCGTTGGAGCTCGGATACATTCCGGCGTTAGAGCTGGGAAGCGGTTAGGCATTGGTGCTCGGCTGCAAAAGATACCTCGAATACAGTCCGGCGTTAGAGCTCGGACGCAAGAGGACCCTGCCTCCCGGGAACAACTTCAAACCCAAGGTGTGGCATAAAAATAAATAAGGCATTGATAAAGGCCGGAAACTTAAAGGGGCTCCTCGGATACCCGACGTATAAACTCGTCGAATGCATTTCGGTGATCCTCAAGATCGAAGATAAAGAAGATTTGTTGAACTAGTTTTCAAGACCGGCAACCGAAGATGAAGAATAGTTCGAAAGAATCGAGGAGCGTCCCTAACTTGAAGACCGGTTCAGGGGGCTACTGACGGTGTCCTGGACTAGGGGGTACTCAACACGTCATCTCCTGATCTGATAGATTGGGCCGAGGACCCCCGTGGCCGTATACTCATGGGCCAGTTCAGACAACTGCCGCATACAAGGAAGATTCCACAAGACTTGGCGATCAAGACAAGGACTTCTCCCCACCAGCGTATTCGGCTAGGACTCTTGTTAACCTAGGCCTTTGGTGCATTATATAAACCGAGGCCAGGCTAGTCGATACAATATACACATCAACAATCATACCATAGGCTAGCTTCTAGGGTTTAGCCTCCTTGATCTCGTGGTAGATCTACTCTTGTACTACCCATATCATCAATATTAATCAAGTAGGAGTAGGGTATTACCTCCATCGAGAGGGCCCGAACCTGGGTAAAAAACATCGTGTCCCTTGTCTCCTGTTACCATCAATCCTAGACGCACAGTTCGGGACCCCCTACCCGAGATCCGCCGGTTTTGACAATGACACCTACGATTGTGGAATGGGCAGGGTTTTCCATTAGTTCAGAAATTGACACGGCACCTTGTGCTAAATAAACCAGCTGTTCTTTTTTGTGCAGTTCCACCAAAATCAACCAAATTCGTGCGTAGTCTGTATGATTTCACCTTTATATGTTGCAACGCCTTGAACATATAGGCACCTCCTTTCTTGTGGTGGAAATGAATGATTCGTGAATATTCGATGTATTTGTGAACATTTTGTGCAGTTCCCATTGAAATCAAGCTAAGCACCCCTGTTTGCATAAATACAAAAAAGTGATTAGTATAAAGCAAACTATACTATGAACTGATAGTTTAAACAGTCAACCTATATGATCCATGCAGAGCACATATTTAAAAAAAATGGAACTCACCGGAATGAATCGTAAAACAACATTGTACTGGCCATCACAGCAACAAAGATGGAGATCCGTGAGTCCTTTTGAGCTGAAGTTAGTTTGTTCTTGTGGGCAATAATGTAACCATCCTTCAACAGCTCCCTTCGTAATAAGAATGGCTTGGCTTCTTTACCCTGGCATAATCGGAACTACGCACTTCATGTACTCCATATTCTTCTTCAGAGGAGGATGATCCTTTTGTGCAAAGACAAGAGAACAACTAAATGCTAGCATCCCTGTTTACTCGAAAAAAGGAAAGGAAATATTTAAAACAACACAGATGAAGCACTTCTCAAGGACAATACCACTTTCTCAGGACATCATCTAAACGGTAGCACAACACCAATAGAGATGACAAAGCTTAATCTTGTGGATGAAAACTGTGGGAGACTACCAACCTTTGTTAGGAGGCTTATTGTGTGGAGCATACAGATCAAGCACTTCTCCGGAACCATCTGTTGTTATCTACTGTGGTTGCCATTCTTACTATATCTCCTCGATAGTTTAATGTTTCCCACGTCTTCTTATGCAGTTCCACAAAATTGTCTGTTCAAACAAGGCTGTTTGAATTCCACGTCATGAGTAGCACAACATGAGATGTTTGAATTGCACGTCATGATATGTTTGAATTCCTTGCATTCCAGCACTCTTTGAGACGGGCGGACGACAAACCACAAGGAGATGGCAGCCATTGCTGCCAACTGCCTGGCCGGCAGGCAGGCGGAGGACGATGACATCCTAATGGAGAACATGGTAGTCGACGATCCGGTCCCAACCCCCTCCTATGCGCCATCCTCGCTGGTGCATTGCACCATGACCATCGGCGAGGCATGTGCCCAATACATGGACACGGTAAGGCAGAAGCGTGAGGAGCAGTTCCGGGAGGCGCAGGCCAACGCCGCCTACAACCACCATCTCCTCCAGGAGCACCTACGAGTGGAGGAGCAGATTTCCGCAGAGCGGACGGAGGAGGAGGCGCTGCTCGACTCATACCACTCCGCCCGCGAGGGCCGCCTCGAGTGCTGGAGGTACCGCAAGCGGGTGGCGGAGGCTACAGCCGCCTACAAAGAGGGCGATGAAGCGGGCGAGGCACTGTTTGGCGAGACCGAGGACGAGGCAGAGGACAATGCCGGCTCCGACGAGTCCCCTCTTCGCTCGCGTCGACAAGGCCCTGCTCCGTCGAGGCCCCGCGACACCAACAACGAGGCAGAGGACACCGCCGGCTCCGCCGAGGCCCTGCCCCGCCGGCACCCAGGCGGAGGTCTTACACCGCCGAGGCACCGCGACGCCAACAACGAGGCAGAGGACACCGTCGGCTCTGCCGAGGCCCCGCACCACCGGCAGCGAGGTGGAGGCCCTACTCCGCCGAGGCCCCGCCCCGCCAACAACGAGGCAGAGGACATCGCCGGCTCAGCCGAGGCCCCACCCTGCCGGCAACGAGGGAGAGGATTTCATGTATGAATGAATTTAGTTCGATTTTTTTGAATTCTTGTATCACTGGCATTGGATGAACATGCAAGACAATACATACTAGTATTATTCCAAGGGTGATCACCTCGTTTGCATCAGTTTCACATGTACTCCCTCCGGTCCTTTTTAGTCTGCATATAAGTTTTGTCTAACACTACTAGGAAAAGGCCTACTAATGGCGCACCTAATTTGGCCATTAATGGCGCATTAGTGGTGCGCCATTATTGCCACGCCATTAGTATATTTTACTAATGGCGCACCACAGGTGCGCCATTAGTATCTGGTATACTAATGGCGCATCTGAGGTGCGCCATTAGTATATACAACAGTGCGCCATTAGTATGCCTCCCAGGGGCCATGTATACCCAGGTGTTTTGGCATACTAATGGCGCACAACAACAAGATGCGCCATTAGTAACTTCGTCATACTAATGGCGCACTGTTTAATGATGCGCCATTAGTATCCTTTGGCATACTAATGGCGCACTGTGATGTGATGCGCCATTAGTATGAATATTAGGTTTTTTTTATTTTTTTATTTTCTGTTTTTTGCACAGGTTACAAAATGTATAATTGGACAAAATATAGATAGCACACATCAACAACAGATTCATCGAATACAATAGAAGATTAGTCTCCGAATACAATTCATCATATTAGTCTTCGAATACAATTCATCATATTAGTCTCCGAATTGAAAAGACCAAACAAAGATAGAACATTATATTACAAGTCTCGAGACCGCGAGTAGCGAGTTTGTCTTCACATTACAAGTCGATATCGATCATCTAAACTACCATCACATAGAAGAGAGCTGCGGTCATCACGATGAGCATCATCACGATGAAACTCGTCTTCATCCGGTTCCTCCAGCGCTCCCTCCCCTCTCCCGCTAGATAGCGGGCGTATCTAGATTCGGCCTCGGCCCTAGTGGTGTACCCTTTGTAACTGTTACTGCTGATCGGTGAACCTGTCTCCGACACTCCTCCCAGTCGTCGTAGACTCCGGGAACCTTACCCTTGTACACGACATACGACGGCATCGCTATGCAGTAGCCAAACGAAACGTTAGTACCAATTCACAGACAATACATAAGCAATATATAAGTATGCAACAGAACGATCGGAAGAGAAAAGCAAGACATTAATAGCATCGATTACATCTAAGTTGAACGACTCTCGAAACCAAAGAGACATACTACAAGTTCATTAAAGTTTAATTACAACATGAGCCAATTGATGTTTCAGAACTAGACACAGCATCACTGCTTTTGACTCGACTCAAGGGACCGGAGCGTGGATGAAGCCGCCGTCTATCATGGGAGTCATGAAATAACGGTCGTTGTCAGCCTGCATTTGTAGCATTGTGTCGATGTCACTGTTGGACGGTTGATTTCTGAGGTAGAACTGCCCTGAGGTACGAAGGACATATTGATAGATGATTTCCGCAAACTCCGACTGGATGCGAAAGAATTCTTTTATGATGTCCGCGTCCTGGATTGCCGACACGCTCGCAGCCCAATCTTTGAGTTTACTCGGTAGCTGAAGTTGATGATGGTCACGTACGATCGCCCGCATGTGATGGATGGCGTAGTAGGCACCCTTCTGACCGCCAGGCGGCTGCTTGACGCAGCAGAACGTCGTATTGTGGGAGAACACGTGCTTGCCGTACTTACGAATAGGCCTGGTGAAGGTGCCTCCAGATTTGACGTAGCCGGGGAGAACATCATCAAGAACCTTCTTGACATTTGTGTAGTCTGCGTTCGACTGACGGTCCGGGTCGAAATACGTGGCCATGGAATATTTGGGGCTTAGGAGGATGAGCGTGCAATGTGTGTCACTGCAGAAAACACGGAATGTTAAAAGAAAAACAATCGAAATCTAAGAATTCATATGTTACGGGGCGGTTGAGGGGAGGACTTACTCGGGAAAGTAAGGCACGAGGAAGTTATCCTTATCTTGGTTTGCCAGAATGATGCCTTCGAGGTAAGAAGTCGCGACTTGCCGGTCCCCAGTGCTGCCCAAGATCTTGGCACGCATGTAGAAGGGGTCGACTATCATGATGTCTGGGGTCTTGTCGCGAATGATCCGCATCTCCATACTCAGCGAAAATAGCCAAACGAAGGTGTAGTGCAGCGGATGAAGGTTCAACATAGCGTGGATGTCATCAAACCGCAGGACGATCGTACCCCCGATGGAGTTATCCACAAAGCCCTTGCCCTCTGGCACCTTGGCCACGAAAACCGGGTATGCCACATCCTTCTCTCCGAGACGCCGCTTCTCCAAAGAAAGAACACTGTCATGCAGACTCCGCATAGCACCGATTGCAGCATCGAGCATATTTCTCGGTAGCATCGGCCTACCAACCACATGCACCCTCCTCGAGATATCCTCAGGTGAAGGTGGCCCGTCCTGAGCACGGATCGTACTCGGTGCCGGCTGGCCCGCACCCTTGTTAGTCTTTCTTTTGCGTGCCTTCTTCTTCTCCTGTAATGGGACCGAGTTCTGCTCACAGACCGCCTTCTTGAGTGTGTTGGGGCTGATAATATTTCGCCCCTCGCCTATCTGAGGCTCGGTGAAGTCGGCAGCTGGAGGCGTCTCCTGAGAGCTGAACGGCAAACGACGCCTGTTGCAACTTAGCTTCTCCGCGGTACCAGCTCAATCGCGCACGTCTTTTGTTGGGTTGGGTTCTTGAGAAGGAGGCCCCATGAAGTCGCCACCGTACCCATGATCGGCAAAGTACTGATCGACGTTGGCAAATGTATCGTCGTCGTCATCGTTCTGATCCTGTGCCATATGCATGTTTGGATCCAGTGGCATAGGGATGTCCGGCACCGTTGCGGCGGTCTTGCCATGGGGCCAACTTGGCGCCGGCACGACTGGCGGTGTTGTCTTTGGGGTGTTGTCCCCCGCCCCAAACGAATCTGGCTCTTCGGCCAAAGCAGGGGCCAGCTCAGGCAGGCGCTGAGGGTCATCACGTCATCATCGTCGGCCCCGACGGGTCGAATCGGAGGTAACAACTCGTCGCATCCTGGCAGCACCCGAACCAGTTGAACCCTAAACAAGTTGGGTGGCATTTGGGTACCGTGGAACAAGGGGTTGCCTGGTTGAACGATTTTTCCCTTGGCGACATCGACCAACTCGTTGTTCACGAAGTGCAGGAGAGTGCACGGAACGTCGGCGGCGCCCTGCGAAAACATGTAGGGCGTCAGGGATGCCCAGTCAAAGGCAAGGAGATGAAGTCCTCGGCCGAGAGAGGCTTAATTAGTTACCGTGATGATGGCATCGAGCTCGGCTACTGTCGAGGCACCGCTAACGGCGGGCGTGCAGTTGACGGAGGGGCCGCTTGCTGCAGAGGTGCCGTCCGGCATACACCCGGGTGCATTAAGCTCCCGTGCCGGCGTCGGAGACACCAATGGCCCCGCCATCGTGTTCTGTGAGTTGCTGGTCGTGAAGCTAGGAATCGGGGGCGGCCCCTGTTGGCCGCCCGCAATCCATGCACTAATCCCCTGGATCAAGGTAGGCACAATGGCGGTGATCGTCGCTCCGAGTTGTTGTTGCACTTGCTCTTGGACAATCTCCGGAATCCGCGCCACCTGTGCCCTGAGTTCTTGAACCTCGCGTGCCTGGCTTTTCGAGCTGGTCTTTTTCTCCTTTCGCCCACCATTTTGTCGACAAGCCTTTGCCGGCCACACGACCAGCTGACGTCGGCTTACTGAGCTTATCCTTGTTCTTCATTACATTCAACGCCCTATTTAGAGTGGTGTCCCAAGGGTTGCTCTTAGTCGACCCCGCGCTACTGCTTTCAGTCGCCTGCGGAAGGAATGTGAACCATTTAGAAATTTGGCTTCATTAATTAGAATGCAACCATATGGAGCTAATTACGCGGGGGTGTATTCCTTACCAGAACAAGCTCAAGCGCCCTGGTCTTCGGATCCGTGGTAAGCTCCTTTGTTTTCGGGTCCTTCTTGTACCGGGCCCTGACAAAGTTCCTGGTCTGCTTGTCACCGTCTTTATCGAAGAGGGGCGGTAGGCCTTGCTCGGCACGGTCCGCCTCCTCCTTGTCCCATATAGGCTCCGCCACTCTGTAACCGCCGGGACCGAGTGTGTGTTCCCCTCAGTTCAGCTCCCGCATTTCTTTCCCCCACTTACTTGATTCGGAGTTTGCGGTGCTCGAGCAATTGATCTTGAAGTCGTTGTAGTCATCTTCGGTGATCGAAGGATTTTTCTCCTTGATCTTCTCATAACTCTCACCTTTCTCGATCATTCTCTTCACATTGCTTTTCCAAGTAGACAGGGCCTTGCCCATCTTCGTGAGGGCAGCATTGTTCACTTTATTCCCTTTGAGGCTTGTGTTTTCAAATTCAGCGGGGAACTTGTATCGTTCGTGCAGCTTCATGAAGAGGAGGTTGCGCAAATTCCCTCTGTCAGGATGCCTCAGGTTCTCGGTGTTGATCGAGACGGTGCTCCGGAGAATGCACCCGAGCTGAAGCGAGTACCCCTTGACTATTCGTTCGGGTGCCGTTGGATTCCCGTCGGAGTCCACTTCAGTAACTTCCTCCTTGAGGGTGCGGAGCACGGTCGGGCGCCGGTCCTTCCGTTGCTTCTTCGGTTGGCTGCCATCTGTGCGTGCGCCGCCATCATCAGTGGTCGCATCCTCGGCGGCACCATCAGTGGTGGCATCAGTGGGGTCATCCTCGGCGGTACCATCAGTGGTCTCAGGATCGGTGGGGAAGGCGGCATCCTCATACAAGTGAGGTTGTTCCTCCATCTCCTGGGACAGCTTCCAGAATGCCTTGCCGCCCGAACCCCCGGCCTCATCGTTGTTGGCCATGTTTCTCTCTAAATAGGAACAAAGTTTGGTCAAAAAGTTGGTTATTGTCAAGGAACAAGATCATGGTCTCATCATTTAGGGTTTGTCGACACCGAGGCATCCTAAAAGCTAAGCTTTTATCATTGAGGGTTTTTCGACGCCGAGGCACCCTAAAAGCCTAAGCTTTCGTCATTTCGGTTTTTATCGACACCGAGGCACCCTAAAAGCCATGCATTAGTCACAAGTACGCTGGGGCACTTGATCCTACTTAATTAACTACTAAGATACCCCGGCCCATGCATTAGTCACAAGTACCCCATATGTTCTATTTTTAGCAAATTCATGCTAAAATTCACGGAAAATTTCAGCATGACCTTTGTTGAAAATAGGACATATGGAGTACCTGAATTTGCTGGAACCGAAGTTAATCGACATTCCGGCAAACTCAAGGGCCTCTCGGGTGGACAAGGCAAAAAAGACCTCCATCACAACATGGAAAATACATTGGCATGTGAAGAGGTGAAACAATATATGCATCTCCAAGCAGTATCATTCAACATTTTGGACAAACCACTACAAGCAACATGAGACACTGAAAACAATTGCTACCAATGAATCTACACTTCTATAAGAAAATAAATCAGAAACTTAGTCTGTCATCATTAGGCAGCCACCATTAGTTATTCCGTTATGTTAAAGCAGAAATAGAAAAATAGACTGAAAACACTAAAATCAGAAACAAATCCAACTGTACAGGCCAATGCATATAGGAAAAGTGAGGGGTTGAACTTCATTTTTTTTCAGGTTTTCTTGGGTGTATGAGGTCTGCTCTAATTTGTTTTGAAAAGTGAACCTGCTGTACTGGCCAATGCATATAGGAAAAGTGAACCTGCTGTACAGGCCAATGCATATAGGAAAATTAAGTCATGGAGAGTTGTTCATGATGTTCCTTGCCTTTTTTTGTCGAACAAACTTGATGCTTAAATTTTGGGTCTGAACATCAAGGATTACTTTGTACTAGTTTACAGAGACGGGGCAGAACAGTTACTTGTTGTATATATATTGCAATATTTCTCCAATTTATCAGCTCCCAGTCATAGTAGTACAATATACTTGGTGTATTTATGGGTCCACTTAGCATGAAGGTGCTTGATCAAATTGAGAATCAAACAGAAATATCATCAAGCATATCAGGTCAAAGAAGGCAAAAAACTTGTTACATAAGGTAAGGTTCAACAGCTTAATCTTGATTCAGAGATCTCATCAAAACAAAGAAGACAGTAAAAATGGTTCCGAAATCATACGTTCCGTTTAAAATATGTGACGCCTTTTTTGTTTGAAGCAAAAAATTTAACACAACAAATTTATTTATAGGAGAGGGAGATGCAAAGTGCGGGTTGATTTTGATAAAATAAAAGGACTATTCTGCATTGTTTTAACAATCCATCTACTAGCGTGACCATATCCCTTAGTTTTTGCTCATACAACACAAATGCATTTGGTGCATGAATTGAGCCAGTGCACCTGATACGTTCACACTCTACCATAGCCATCCGTCAAAAAATTGACAGTTACACCAAGACAGATAAATGGCTCTCTAAAAACTCCATTCCTATCCTGATATGAGCATACAACAATCGGCCAGTATAAAGCGAGGCTTTTTGGCTCCCGGGCTCCATGAAGCCCGAATTTTATTAAAAATTGACCTTCTAAGTTTCATTATCTGAGAATATACACAAGTACTTATAGATGTATACTAGATGTGTGTAAAATTTCATTATGAAGTAAGTTTTCATGTGAGTTGTACAAAAAAATCATGTACTTCTATAGAGAATAGTACATGTGATAGAAATACATGATTTTGTTAGTATTGCCTAGCTCGCACATTTGTGTATTTTACAGCCAAATGGTATAAATCCATAGGTATGTGTGCATTTTTTAGAATTTTTTGAAACCTTAAAATTATAACTTTGAAAAATATCAAATTTCAGGCTCCATGGAGCTCGACCTCCATTAGCAATTTCTATGGATAATATTACATACAAATATGACTTCGTTTGGTGCCTAGTCAACAGTCACGTGGATCTTACATGTCAGCAAGATGTGTCAAGACAATTTAAATTGGGAAGTCTTCTAGAAATGTATATCTACTGGGCAAAAATTGGAGACAGAAATAAGTCTAGGATAAAAAATTTTAGCAACTTCAAATTGACCCATATTCTTTGCAACTTAAGCAACAAAGTTAATTCCAATAAAGGAACTTGTCTATGAAACTTGTATTGAACTTCCAAAAAAATAAATGCATCGTGGACGGTGGTGTGGGGGAGAGGAGGCGGGGGAGCTCACGGGGGCGGTGGTGTGGACAGGGCGACGAGGTGGGGCGATGAGGTCCGGGTGGTGGTGGTGCGACGAGGTCCGGGAGGCGACGATGTCCGGGTGGTGGTGGTGTGGACGGGGCGGCGTCCGGGCCACCGGCGACGAGGGCGGCGGGGCAATGGCGTCCAACGAGGTGGGGCGACGGGGAGAGCGGCGCCGAGGGAGACGAGGACGATGGGGCGGCGGCGTCGTGAGAGGAGAAGGCGGCGTCGGGGCGTCGGGGCGGAGACGAGGGCGACGGGGCGGCGTCGAGGCGGCGGGGCAGCGGCGTCGGGAGAGGAGAGGGGAAGGGGATCGAGGGCGAGGCCGAGGGAGAGAGAGGGGATAGGTTTGGGCTGGGGATAGGAGAGGGGAAGGGGATCGAGGGCGAGGGCACAATACTAATGGCGCACCACCCCTCGGTGCGCCATAAGTACATCCATACTAATGGCACACCTCACCCTGGTGCGCCATTAGTATTTTTTTTTGATTTCTGCTCGAGCCAATAGGTTATCTTCCACCTGACCTGATCCACACCAAGTTCCCTCTACTAGCTTGACTGGTCAGCAGCCAATTCTCACACCAGGAGGTCCTGGGTTCAATTCCCAGGCTCCACAATTTTTTTTATGCATTTAAAATGCTGTTTGATACTTATTTGTGTTTAAATATGTTCAAACTTGTTTAAATCATAACAGTAATATTTTTTTATAAGACAGTAATAATTTTTTAAAAAATATCACCAAACAGTAATGTCGGTGGAGCGGGGGAGCGTGCGCGCGGTGCGGGGGGTCGGCGGCGGCGGTTGAGTAGGGGAGGGGTGCAGGGGGTCGGCGGCGGCGGTTGAGTAGGGGAATCAAGGGTGCGGGGGGTCGGTGGCGGCGGCCGATGGACCGGGGGGTGCTCGGCGGCAAGGGGGACCGGATCTGGCGAGGTAGGATAGCGATCGAGATGGAGGGGGATCGAGATCGAGTGTCCATGAAATTTAAAAATATTCATGATAGTTCAAAAAGTGCCCATGAAATACAATCGAGAAATGAAGGCTACGATTTAAATACAATCGATCTTAGCTAGCTATCTGTTCACAATCTGCTTGCCCTTCTTTTTCGCAAATGGAGTTCTTCTGTGGAACGGACGTCCTTTAGGTAGGGTGGTCCTGCTTCTTCTTGTGGTGTATGCTGCTACTTCATCATCGTCGTCATGTTTGATCCTCGGGTCGCCATACTTGTCGAAGTCTTGCTCATTGGCTACTCCATCCATTCCGATGATCTTCCTTTTGCCTCTCCTCACGACAACACGACTGTGCTTTGACGGGTCGGTAATGAAGAAGCATTGGTCCACTTGGGAAGCCAGTACCCATGGCTCATTTTTCGCGGTGACGTTTGCGCCCGCAGTCTTGGATTTTGCTTCGGGTATAACCATGGTGGTGAAATACCGGTCTTCTTTTAGGACACTCTTGGCCCATCTGACACGGAACATCGGGACCTTCTCTCCAGCGTAGCTCAGCTCCCAGATCTCCTCGATCCTTCCGTAGTATCTGTCCTTGTCGTTAACGGTGTAGGATTCCATCGTTACCCCAGAGTTCTGATAACCATCGCTCTTCATGTCCTTGGCCTCAGTGTAGAATCTGTAGCCGTTGATATCGTACGCCTCATAGGTCATCAGGTTGTGCTCGGCGCCCTGTGACAAGGCGAATATGAGTTGTTCTTCCGCGGAAGAATCCTCATGTAAAGGGTACGACAGAAGCTTCTGCTTGAACCAACGCGTGAAACATGAGTTGTGCTCTTTGAGTATATCTCCATTCGTCCTCTGTTGGCCTCGGTCATTGTACGTCTTCTTAATAAAGGTTTTGTGCTCTACCACCCAAGGATCGACCACGTCTATGTGTTGTAGCGCGACTAGGTTTGCTCTTTCAAAGTCGGCGAGTCGACCCTCGAAGTCGACATGCATTTCGCGGCGACCCTCACGGTGACCTCATCCAGCGAGCCTGCCGAGGTTCTTGTTGACGGGCAGACCAACGGGGTTCTCGATGCCTAGATAATTCGTGCAGTAGGAGATGCACTCTTCGGTCAGAAAGCCCCTGGCTATGCTTCCCTCTGGACGTGACATGTTGCGAACGTATCCTTTGATGACACCATTCATCCTTTCGAACGGCATCATGCTGTGCAGGAACGTCGGCCCGAGTTGGATGATATCGTCCGTGATATGGACCAGCAGATGCACCATAACGTCAAAGAATGCGGGCGGGAAGTACATCTCAAGCTCGCATAGTATCACCACGATCTCTTCCTGTAGCCTTCTGAGTTGCCTCACGCCAGCAGACTTCCGAGAGATGACGTCGAAAAAGTTGCATAGGCCAAATAGCGTTTCATGGACGTGCGCGTCCATGATCCCACGGATTGCAACTGGAAGTATCTGCGTCATCAGCACGTGACAGTCGTGAGACTTCATCCCACTGAACTTCAGCTTCGTTGGGTCTAGGTATCTGCTTATCTTACCCGCGTAACCGTAGGGAAGTTTTACTCCTAGGAGGCAGGTGAAAAACTGCTCGATCTCCTCCTGACTTAGAGTGAAGCACGCGGGAGGGTAGTCATTTCCGGTCTTCTTGGCCTTTTTGCCTTTGCGACGACTTTCCGTGTCCTGCTTCGCCTCATCATCATCATCATCATCATATATAGCGTGAAGCTCCTGCCTGATGCCCATTGATTTCAAGTCTGCCCTTGCTTTCGGCCCATCTTTGGTCCTCTCTGGCATGTATAGCAGGGTACCAAGCAGACTCTCGCACACGTTCTTCGTGATATGCATTACATCAAGGCTGTGAGGCACACGGTGGATCTTCCAGTACGGCAAGTCCCAGAAAACAGACCTCGTTTTCCATACCTTCAGCAGCGGCTCTGGTGCCTTTCGCTTCTTTCCCGGCTCTGGCGCCTTTTGCTTCTTTCCCGGCAGTGGGCAGTCTTTCCAATTTTTCAACAGCTCGTCTATTTCCTCGCCGCTCCTCGTACGCGGGCGTCCTCGGGGTTCGGTTTCACCATCGAACAGATCCTTGCGTTTTCTCCACAGGTCATCGTCGCGAAGCCACCTTTGATGTCCCATGAACACGGTTTTCAAAGACCCGGGATCTCTATCTAGCTGGCGATACGTTGTGTCATCCATGCACCTGACGCATCCAGAAAATCCGTGGACCACCTGCCCCGCGACATATCCGTAACCGAGATAGTCGTGCACCATCGTGAGCAGCGCGGCTCTCATAGGGAAATATTCTTTCTCGGCAGCGTCCCACGTATTGGCTGGCGTTTTCCACAGCGTGTCAAGCTCCTCTTTTAGCAGCCCCAGATACAGATTGATGTCGTTCCCTGGTTGTTTCGGTCCTTCAATTAGCATACTCATGTGAATGTACTTCCTCTTCATGCACAACCAGGGGGGAAGGTTGTACATCGACACAAACACAGGCCAGGTGCTATGTGTGCTTCTCTGGCTGCCAAACGGATTGACTCCATCGGTGCTCGCGCCCAGCACGATGTTCCTTGGATCGTTCCCAAATTCTGGGTCTTCGAAGTTCAACGCTTGCCACTGGCTCGCATCCTTAGGGTGACTCAACATCTTGTCTTTTTTATCTATCTCCGGATCATTTGCGTCATCTTCTCGCTTCTTCTCCTCCCTATCCGCATGCCAACGCAGGAGCTTTGCTACCTTAGGGTCCGCGAAATACCGCTGCAGACGAGGAGTGATCGGAAAGTACCACACCACTTTTCGAGGAGCTTTCTTCCTCTTCTTGTATCAAGTGACGGCGCACACCGGACATATGGTAGACTCCGCGTGCTCGTCCTGATAAATGATGCAATTGTTCATGCACACATGGTATTTCACGTGCGGTAAATCCAGAGGACACACGATTTTCTTCGCCTCCTCCAAACTGGTCGGGCACTTGTTCCCCTTGGGAAGACGTTCGTGCCAGAATGACATGTTCTCGTCGAAGCATGCGTCGGTCATTTTGTGTTTTACCTTCATCTCTAGAGCCATGAGCGTTACTTTCAGGCGGGTATCCTCGGGCCTGCATCCTTCATACAATGGAGTAACCGCGTCTAACTCAAGTTGATCCATCTTGGCTTTCTCTCAGGCGGAAGCTCTTGCGTTATCCGTCTGCTTGAGAAGCAGCTCTTGAATATGAGGGTCCTGCACCCAGCCCATCGATGGTCCAGCGTCGTCTGCTCCGCCGGCATCATCATCTTCATGATCATGCCCGTCGTCTGCTCCGGCATCTTCCTCATCATCATGTCCTGCATCTTCTACATGATGACTGTGTATAGCATCACCGTCGTGATCATCTCCTCGGGATTCTTCGTCTTCTCGCCCGCCCGAGCCGTGGTGGTTGTCTTGCTGCCCTTCCTCATTTCTTGCCCGGCCCCCATGGACGACTTCGTAGTCATCTTCATCACCTTGCCACCGATAGCCATCCATGAAACCACGCAAGAGCAGGTGGTCCCGCACCTGCCCGGATTCCGGGTCTGCAATAAGGCTCTTCAGCTTGCATCTTCGACACGGACATCTTATCTCCGTCTCGTTCTTTTGAAGCATCTCGGCCTTCGCGGACCTCAAAAACCTATTCACGATGCCTTCTGTCATCGTGTGGACCATGGTCGCCTACGGGGTAGAGCAAAACGATATTCTAGAACCAAGAAAAAATTTGGCATGACTTTCCCTAAAAATAGGACCAAAAAGAATGCTTAATGCCAAAATTCTCGCCGAAACGGAAATGAATCAACATTCCGGCAAAATATTGGCAACTATTGCATTTCAAATACCGGTACACCTCCAAACACAAACACATATGCAACACCACAAACATACATAGATCTAGCTAGGCCATAAAAAGTGCATGTGCACATTGTTGTAGGGAGAACAACATAAATATAGCTTCCCCCTTTACTTACCTATCAAAACAAGGTAATTTAACCACTTAAATTGAATGAATCTATGGTGGAAATGAGGTGAAAAAGAGGAGGCACCCGAGACAAGGAGGAGGTGGAGAGAATGAAGTGGGGAGAAAGTGAGTGTGGGTAGGAGAGGCTGTCCAAAATATCTTGTTGCTGCCCACTTACTAATGGCGCACCAACTCTAAATGCGCCATTAGTAATCCAGGGTACTAATGGCACACCTTCTGGTGGTGCGCCATTAGTAGTTTTGCAAAAAAAATACTAATGGCGCACTGTTCAAAAGTGCGCCATTACTAGTTTAAACTAGTAATGGCGCACGGTCGAACAGTGCGCCATTAGTAGTTTTGCAAAAAAAGGAATAAAAAATATAATAAAAAAAACAACATTAGTGGCGCACTTTCCGACAGGTGCGCCATTACTAGTTACAACTAGTAATGGCGCACTGTGTCTGGATGCGCCATTAGTATGTTTGGACAGGCGCACTAGTTCAAAAAAAAAATTTGATACTAATGGCACACCCTGGGCCAGGTGCGCCATTAGTAGTTTCAGCTCTAATGGCGTATCAGAAGGTGGTGCGCCATTAGTATATACTAATGGCGCACCGCTTGTCTGGTGCGCCATTAGTGTCAATCCCATCTATAGCCCTTTTTCTAGTAGTGTGAAGTCAAAGTATCTCTGCTTTGACAAATCTTATAGAAAAAAGTATCAACATTCACAATGTAAAATTAACTGACTTGAAAGAAATCTAATATGCGAAGTAAAAAGGAACAGAGGGAGTACAAAATTTAGCGTTCATGTACATTGCAATCAACAAACAGGCCTGGCAATTCATAGAGAACATTCAAAACAAACGATGATTATGCATATGAGAAATTCACATGTCAGAGTCAATGTTTACTTCACAACTAAAGAATAAAGAAAAATTGATCGATCATTGACATGGCACCTCGTGCTAAATAAACCAGCTGTTCTTTTTGTGCAGTTCCACCAAAATCAACCAAATTCGTGTGTAGCTTGCATGATTTCGCCTTTAATTGTTGCAACGCCTTGAACATATAGGCACCTCCTTTCTTGTGGTGGAAATGAATGATTCGATAATGTTCGATGTATTCGTGAACATTTTGTGCAGTTCCCACTGAAATCAAGCTGAGCACCCTTGTTAGAATAACACTACAGGAATCAGCTATTTTGTCGTCTGCCACGGCGGACGGCAAGGCATGAACGGCGGACAGCAAAGGCCTTTGCCGTCAGCCGCGGACGGCAAAAGGCTCCGGCAAAGTAGGCTACGGTAAACAGCTACTTTGCCGCCTTCTTCCTGGCGGCTGACGGCAAAGGCCCTTTGCCGTCTGCGGCGGACATCAAAGAGAGCGGACGGCAATAATTGCGCTGTCAGTCTGTTAAGTGGCTAACAGCAGGCCTTTGCCGTCCGCCGCTGACGGCAAAATTTCTAGTGTCTTTGCCGTCCGCCGTATGATGTCATCTACACATCACTACATGGCAGGTTCTTTGCCGTCTGCCACTGATGGCAAAGTCTTTGCCGTCTGCCACTGTAGGCAAACTGACCAAATGGGTCAGCTCCCAGGAAGCACAGCTGGATGCCACGTGTCTTCTTTGCCGTCCCCGGCAGACGGCAAAGAGCCCGTTGCCGTCGGTGGCAGACGGCAAAGAGCCTGCATATTGGCTCTTTTATCTGTTTTTTATTAAATCCAACAATTTTCATCACAAATACATATGACATATATAGATATATTTCAAAAGGCCATTACAGAGCAAACATATAAGATATCCAACACATAACTTCATCATCCAACCATATATATTACATGCATAGTTCCATCATACATAACAAGTTCAACATAGAGGCATCCAACCATATATATTACAATAGTTTCATCCAATGATACATGCATAGTTCAACGATACAAAAGGAACAGAGAAAGGGATAAGGAGCACTCCATCTATGCAAGCTTTCGTCAAGTGAATGAAATCTGCAAAATGAAAAATAAGAAAGTTAGAACAAGAAGAGTAGAACAAGAAGAAGACTAGAAAAAGAAGAAGACTAGAACAAGAAGAGTAGAACAAGAAGAAGACTAGAACAAGAAGAGTATGTCATTTATGAGCTAACTTACGTGAAATGGATCATATATGAGCTAACTAAGTTGAAATGGGTCGTTTATGAGCTAGCTAAGGTGAAATGGATCATTTATGAGCTAACTTAGTTGAAATGGGTCGTTTATGAGCTAACTAAGGTCAAATGGATCGTTTTTGAGGTAACTAAGGTGAAATGGATCGTTTTTTAGCTAACTTAGGTGAAATGGATCATTTATGAGCTAACTTAGTTGAAATGGATCGTTTTTGAGCTAACTTAGGTGAAATGGATCATTTATGAGCTAATTTAGTTGAAATGGATCTTTTTGAGCTAACTTAGGTGAAATGGATCATTTAAGAGCTAATTTAGGTGAAATGGATCGTTTTTTAGCTAACTTGGTGAAATGGATCGTTTATGAGCTAAATTAGTTGAAATGGATCGTTTATGAGATAACCTAGGTAAGACGGGTCATTTTGGAGTTAACCTAGGTGAAATGGGTCATTTTAAAGCTAACGTAGGTAAAATGGATCAATTAGGAGCTAATCTAGGTAAAATGGGTCATTTTTGAGCTAACTTGGATGAACTGGATCATTTATAAGCTAACCTAGGTAAAATGGGTCATTTTAGAGCTAACTTAGGTAAAATGGATCGTCTATGAGCTAACTAAGCTAATTATGCAATTTTTGACATAAGTAAGCTAAGTACAGATCGTTTTAGAGCTAACTGAGGTAAAATGGATGGTTTTGGAGGTCAGTAAGCTTATTAAGTCATTTTGGAGGAGAAGAAGCTAAGTCTAGGTCATTATGGTAAGCATTGGAGGAAATAAAGCTAAGTCTAGGTCTTTATGCATGTGTTAAGCAAAACACTAGATAAACTTACCAACAAGATCCAGGAGGTGTAGGAGCGGGGTGGCTCGTGGCGGTAGCTGGAGAAGGATCATGCGATGCTTGTCTGGAGTTACGCTGCACCAAAGATCATTTCCAATGTCTTGTTAGCATGATGACACTCAAATGTTAAGACTAGCAAGTAATGTCCATTCAAATAAAACTCACCGTGGTACCAAACACACTGTATTGGGCTGCCGTCATACCAAACACACTGAACCCATCCGTGCTGATGCCGACTCGAGGATGCCTCGGATCTGCCGCTTTGTCAGCATGTAATTCATCAAACTTTTTCCACGCAACACCATCCGATGTGTGTACCATCATCAGATTCCCATCTGCATCTAGTTCGGTTTTTTTGCCTGTTTTGTGCCATGTCATCTGTCTGGCCATCTCTTCGACCATGAAAAGACATTGAAGTCTTGGTACGATTGGCATATACCAAAGAACACTAATGGGGATTTTGGTCTGTGTCTTCTCACCCATACCGTTGTCTACCACAATATACCTGGAAGACTTGCAAATGGGACAATAGTTCAAGTCCGCATAGTCAAGCCTAAATAAGGCACATCCTTTCTCACAGGCATGTATCTTCTCATAGGGCATCTTCAGTGCACGGAGGATTTTGTCCGACTGGTACAGGTTTGCAGGCATTACATGGCCTTTGGGTAGAAAGCGTCCAAATACTGTCATAATTGCGTCATAGCATTCTCTGCCAAAGTTGAACTGAGCCTTCAGAGCCATTACTTGTGAGATGGCATCCAACTGACAAAGCTCAGTGTGCTCGTGGAGCGGACGTTTCGAAGACTCCAACATTTCATTGAAGGCCTTTGCAGATTCCTCCATCTCCTCGTCCGAATCCCGAGCATCGTCATAGCCTTGCACCATGTTTTCCATCCCGGTACCATGCTCGTCGGTGCGATGACGATCCACCTCAGCTCGGTCATGTTGGGAAGACTCACCATGAAATGTCCACAGCGTATAATCGGGCGTAAAACCACTCTTCTGCAGGTGTTTGCCCATTTCAGCCTCTGTCTTCTTTTCCCAATTGCCGCACCGGAAACAAGGGCACCAGGTTTTCTTTTGGCCATTTGCAAATGCGGCTGGCACAAACCCCTTAGTTTTTGTGAACCATTCAGCACTCCATTTGTTCTGACCAGTGTGACCGGTATACATCCAAGCACGGTCACTCATCTTGACTTTCAGAGCTACTAGACACACAACAATTATATATGTAATTCACCATGTATATATTCATCAGTTGATCTACTTTGTCAATTTTATTACGTCCATGCAACCTACACTCTAATATGTAATGATAGGTCCTAATCCCACCCGTGTATGTGTAGATTGGGTTCATTTTCCCATGCTATGCTCCAAATCCGACGCAAAATTTTGGCAGCACCTCCCCGCTGTTCTCCTGATACACGTCTCTGCAATAAACAGAGAGGATGTGTACCAGGAGAACAACAGGGGAGGCACTGACGAAATATATGCGTCGGATCCGGAGCAAAGCATATGGGAAAACGAACCCAATCTACACATACTCGGGCTGTCCATGGATAGCGTTGGACAATTCGAAAGAATCAAGGTTATAAATATGCAAATGCATGCATATTTATAACTATGACGCTTTCGAACGGGAGACACATATTGGTTACGCATACTGATGATTCAAGACACATACATAGCTAGCTATCAAGTTTCATCGAAATAGATCAAATAATTAATGGGGGAGGAGGACTTGTCATTTGTGCTCACTCACGAACGAAGGGGCAGAGCTCGTCAAACGCACAGCAAGGTCGTCGAACACCAAACCTCGCAGCGATGAAACAACTGCACATTTAAAACTACACGATCAACACAATTATATATGATGTTTTTCATCACAAAATCGAAAAATATATGACCTAACTAATAATTCACAAATATATGACCCCGTCGGCCTCTGGAAGGCCAAAGAACACCTTTTCGGGAGGTGTCGGTGGTCGGGGTGTCCTGTCGGTGTCGGGGTGCCGTGTCGGGGTCGGGGTGCTGTTTCGGGGTCGGGGGGTCGGGGGGTCGTGTCGTGTCGATGTCGGGGTAGTGTCGTGTCGGTGTCGGGGTGTTGTTTCGGGGTCGGGGAGTGGTGTCGGGGTAATGGTGTTGGGTCAGGCTCGGGGTCGGGGTGTCGGGTCAGGCTCGGGGGGTCGGGGTGTCGGGTCAGGCTCGGGGGGTCGGGGTGTCGGGGTCGGGGTGTCGGGGTCGGGGTGTTGGGGTCGGGGTCGGGGTGTCGGGGTCGGGGTCTCGGGGTCGGGGTGTCGTGTCGGGGTGCCGGGTCGGGGTCTTTTTTCCTTTTCTTCTTCTTCCTCTTCTTCCTTTTCTTCCTTTTCTTCCTTTTTTTCCTTCTTCTTCTTCTTCTTCTTCTTCCTCCTCCTCCTCTTCTTCTTCCTCTTCTTCTTCTTCTTCTTCTTCTTCTTCTTCTTTTTTTCATGACTAAACATAAACCTAAAACTAAACTAAACCTAAAACTAAAAGTAATCTAAACTAAACTAAATATAAGACTAAACTAAATCTAAAACAAAACTAAAAGTAATCTAAACTAAAAAAATAGAAAAAACAGAAAAAGGAGAAGAGGGGCTCTCACCTTTGGGACAGGGAGGTGCGGCGAGGTGCGGCCTGCGGCAGGGCGGCAGGCGGCAGAGTGCCTCGGCGGCGGCGGGGCAACGCTGGTGGAGGTGCGGGCGGTGGGCGGAGGGGGAGCAGGGTGGTACGGGCGACGGGGCGGCGGGGTGGTGTGGTGGCAGGGTGGGGAGGCGGGGTGGGGCGGTGCTCGGCGGCGGCAGTGCGGGCGGTGGGCGGAGGGGGAGCAGGGTGGTGCGGGCGGGGGTGGCGGCGGGCGGTGGGGGCGGCGGTGGGAGGCGGGGGCGGCGCCGGGCGGCGGGGCGGGGGCGGCGGCGGGGGGCGGGGGCGGCGGTGGGTGGGGATCTGGTGGGCATCGGGGAGGGGAGAGGGAGAGCAGAGAGAGTAATGGCGGGGGGGTGGGGGGCCGTTAGTTACGTTGCCCTTTGCCGTCCGCCGCTCTTTGCCGTCCGCCTTTATCCCTCTTTGCCGTCTGCTAGCAGACGGCAAAGAGGTGGTGCGTTAAGTTTTTTCTAAACGGGCTGGCGGTGGGGGCCACCTCTCTCTTTGCCGTCAGCTGGCTGATGGCAAAGGCCTATTTTGCCGTCCGGCGTTGCTTTGCCGTCTGCTTTTGGGTAGCTGATGGCAAAGAGCTTCTTTGCCGTCTGCTAGCAGACGGCAAAGAGCTGGCAGATGGCATAGTAGCTGATTCCAGTAGTGTAAATACAAAAAAAGTGATTAGTATAAAGCAAACTGTACTTGATCCATGCAGAACACACATTTAAAAAAATGGAACTCACCGGAAGGAATCGTAAAACAACATTGTATTGGCCATCACAGCAACAAAGATGGAGATCCGTGAGTCCTTCTGAGCTTAAGTTAGTTTGTTCTTGTGGGCAATAATGTAACCATCCTTCAATGGCTCCCTTCTTAAGAAGAGAGGCTTGGCTTCTTTATCCTGGCATAGTCGGAACTACGCACTTCACGTACTCCATATTCTTCTTCAGAGGAGGATGACCCTTTTGTGCAAAGACAAGAGAACAACTAAATGCTGGCATCCCTGTTTGCTCGAAAAAAAGGAAAGGAAATATTTAAAACAACACAGATGAAGCACTTCTCAAGGACAATACCACTTTCTCAGGACAGTATGTAAACAGTAGCACAACACCAATAGAGATGACAAAGCTCAATCATGTGGATGAAATCTGTAGGCGAGTACCAACCTTTGTTAGGAGGCTTATTGTGTAGAGCATACAGATCAGGCACTTCTCTGGAACAATCTGTTGTTATCTACTATGGTTGCCATGCTTACTATATCTCCTCGATTAGTTTAATGTTTCCAGCATCTTCTTGTGCAGTTCCACTAAATGGTCTCTTCAAAGAAGTCTAGTACGCTAATGTCACGTCATGAGAGGTCAGTACTAGCCTTCTTTCACACTGCACAATCATGTGAAAGAAGGCTAGTACTGACCTCTCATGACGTGGAATTCAAACAACTCACAAGAAGAAGATCTGAACCAAATTTGCCAACACGGATAGGAAGTAAGGTCTCCCCTTGTGCAGTTCCACTAAGATCAAGCAATCAAGCAACGTTGTCAGTGTGACATTTTGGTTGAACTGCACAAAACACGCTTAAAACAAAAGTGTTTTGTGTAGTGCAACAAAAGGTCACAATAGCAACCAGGTGAAGTAGATAACCCTGTTTACACAGAGGTGCAAAGGAAAAACCTAGTGGTCAATAACGGTGGATGACATAGAAGCCAACAAAAAGAAGCATCGAACTTATCTAAATGGGAAAGAAAGCAAGATAGTAGCAATTCTCAAACGGTGGCATTGATTAATATTAACAGAGAGATTATATTAACAATAAAATTTGTTAAACATGTAATTTGCTTTTGACTCTGGCATTGCATCAATTTTCCAGCGACACTGTTAGACGGTGTTTGTTTACAGGGACATTTTGGTGTAGGGACTAAAAAAGTCCGTGTCAATCCCATCTAAACCAAACAGGAGGGAATTTTAGGGTCTAAAGAAAGAACACCCGGAGGGAGAGTCTTTTTGGCACTTTTTCCAACAGTTGCTCCTGCACCGCATCGCAACTTGTCTCTATTAGTTCATTACTAGGGGTAACATGGTCTTTTAGCATGTCATTTAATAACCTCCAGTCCATGTTTAGTCCCTTGAACCAAGTAGGTAGGGACTAGGGAGTTTTTAACCAAACAAGGCCTTAGATTAACAACCGCTAAAGAGTTGCACGGGACAGTGGACGCACCAGCACCATGTACATCTACCGATGTATGAAGGGGTGATGCACAATTTGTTCCAACAAAGAACAAAAACAACCAAGGTGCATATTTGTGTTGGTCCCAGGTTTTTTATCTTTAGACACCTTTCCCTATGTGAGCGTAGCAAATCTAGTCCCGCTCAAACTCTATAGTCATGTCCAGTTTGTTGCAGATGTGCGTACTGCATTTGTCATTGTTTCCCCTTTTCGACCAATGTAGGTGCTGGATAGCCAGTCTGTACTAGTACTTTCCCCCTTCCTTTCCTCTTTGAACCACGTCCTAGATTCATGCTATACAACTTTCCCAATTACTTCCCTGTTTGATCCAACACATAGATTCGAGTGCACAAGCAGAAAAAGCCAACATGAGCTAGAGAAATGCATGTGGAATAAGTAAATTATACCTTAAGGTTCTTGGGGTGTGGTTCGGTGGGTGATCGGAGGCCATTCGTCCCACACTATGTACGGCGTCGAGGAAGAAGGGGGCGGAGGCTCTCCTGCGCCGCCGCTGGGTGAAAGAGAACAGTTGCGCCGGTATTGGATTCCTTCCCTTGCCAACGTCGACAGCGGTATGCCTCCTTCCCTTCCCGGCGGACGGATCCTGCTGGCTCTTTGACCAGCAGTGAGGGGATAGAGAGAGGCCAATGATGTCTTGTTTAGATCTGGAGAGGGTGAGAGAGTATGAAGAGAGCAACTACAAGCGCTGGCGCTCCAGCATGTATATATATATACTAGAGAGAGTGTGTAAAGAGGGCAAACCCTAGAAAACAAGCGTCGAGGCTGCAGCATATACGTGATGAGGTGATTATACGGTCACTATGAGATCGTATAGCTCCGTATCCATCCATTTTGACCAGTCAAAGAATCCTCCTAGCACCGCCCCAGATCACTTTCTCTCTCTGTCATGCGGGGCCTACCTATCATTGGGTGGAAGAAAGAAGTCGAACAAAAACATAATTATGCTCAAGTGTAGTTATCGAAACCGAGACATCAAGTTTGATGAGTGAACAGGATAACCAGCTACACCACCGCCATGTTATGTTTAACGAGAGGAAAATAACCTTTAATACATTCCTGCGTTCGTGTGACAAGCATGTCGTGTTTTTTTGCATGGGAGTCATTGGGATTTAAATCATAATCGTGTCATGTGGCTTTGGTGGTAAGGTCTTTTGGGATTTAAAGCAATGTTGGTAGTATAGAAATAATGCAGCCTTAGTCACCTTACTTTTCTCCATGTAGTACGTTGGGTCCCACTAGTCAGAGGGTGAAACAAACAAATTAATAAGAAAAAATAAAAGCGCTAGCGTTGTATCTTACCTCACACATCTCTCTACTGCTCGTTAACACTGTCCAATTGATCCATCTGTTCGCTCACGTACTATTTTAAGTGAATCCTTATTATAACATGCACACAATTTTGGGCACTTGTATTTGACCTAAGTCATTGTGCCACTTTATCTCGTATTAATCCCTCCGTCTACGTGTAATAAGTCATGCTAGAAGGTGCAGCGGAACCAAGGTGTAAGCAGATATTTTTTTCAAAACGAGGTGCAAGAAGATTGGAGGAGAAGGAGAAACTTGACCGGTCCCTCCTCCAATCAGAGCCCTGATTTCTGTCTCTAATGCAACAATTAATCACAACAACTAAGAGATGTCGTTTTATCTACCATGCAGGACCACATATTAACTCGCATGCATCAACATGTAGTTGCGCTCCATACATTGGGTTTCCGGGGGAGATAACAAGGCAGAGTAAGGAGCATTTGGTTACATTGCTAGGTTGGTGATAGTGGTGAGTAACTTAGACTAGTAACATGCATATGTTACTAGTCTATATTACTACTTTCATAGTAGGTAGTAACATATGGATGGTAACAAGCAAGTCTTCATTAATTGAGATATAGACTCATTATACCTCGGCGTGTGTGTCTATGTGTTTAACATCATGTGTGTGTTAGAGAGAGCGACACGTCAACCTACTCCTACAAAGAGATGGCGTGTAGTGTACGATTTAGCCGCAAGAGTCGGTGCATACTCTCGTTTCCGGGCATCCGGTCGAGACAGGCGGGACAGCTGCCACATGCACTCCTGACCAGCCTGGCCCACCCAAAGCCCCTCCATTGCCCGCGCGCGCTTCCCGCCCAAAACGGTCAGCGTTGCAACCCTTTGACCATTGGATCATTTTGTGCAGTTTCACCAAATCGAGATGAGCATTCCTGTGGCAAAGAAATTGAAGAAGCGTGACTATTATAAGATTACTGGGACTAGTTGATGAGACATAAACTCATCACAAATATAGTACGTAGAAGCCAGCAGAGGTATGTGCGGGGCAAAGAAGTAGAGAAATATCCACATGGAGTGATGTGGGAAGCTGGAGCAGTGGTGCAAGCTGGCTGTAAAGGGAGTTGTACCTGAGGGATGTCGGGACATAGCTCAACCTAGAGGAGGGCGGCAGGAGGAGGCAACTACCCATGTCACGGCAGTGAGCAATGGACGAAGGCAACCTCACCGGCTTTGTGAGAGAGAACGGCGGGGACCTCTGATCGGGATGTGCCGACAGTGGGTTTTCGCCGTCGGTGACGGCGACCTCATCTACACTAAAAGCATCCACCCCTTCCCCTGGCGGACGTGATCCGCCGGGATGTTAGATATGTGTCCATGGTCGTTTTGTGCGAGAGAGTGTGAAGACTGAAGAGACCAACCCCAGCAAGCAACCATGTAGGCTCGTCCTGCCTATGTATATAGTGGAGCGGTTTCCTTTTCTCTCCATATGAAACTATTTATATTGTGTACGTGCCACTGAAGAAGAAAAACTTTATTTATAAATGACGCGGCACCTACTACTCGTTCTCCTATAAGCCTTGCACTTGGCATCTCCAAAATATTAACCTTGCGATTGGCTCTTCGCCTCTTCGGGAAGTCGAGCAATAATGGTACTATAGTATATATCGTTCTGGCTATATGAGACCGAATGAATTGATGCATGTCCACCACGTGGGGGAGGGTTGAGGGGCGAGGGAGAGTGCGTACTATTACATCTGTTTCAATATGGAATACATACGGAGCAAAATGAGTGAATCTACACTCTAAAATACGTCTATATACATCAGTGTTTGGAGTATGTACTAGTAGTTCATATTGAAATCTACTAAAGGACATATATTCCAAACAGTATGACAATCTCTCTAACCAACGTAGGGACAAGGAGTAAACGGAGGGAGTAGTAAAAATTTCTCCTCGTCCTGTGAGCCACCGCGCGCGTGGGCGAGGGAGCGGGCGTAAAGGCGTACTAGAAAGCAAGCTTCACCTCATCCTGCGAGCCACCATGCCCATGGGCGGGGGAGACGGCGTACTAAGCAAGCTTCTCCTCGTTCTGCGAGTTGACGGGACACATCGAAATTACTCCAGTGTATAGAGCCTTGCCTCTAAGGTAGGCCCCACATGGTTGGCCTCTTTTTTAACATAACGCGTCAAGTCGCAATTTGTTTGTTCACCCATGGTAGACGATCCTCCATCAAGTGGAGAACCAGTACATGTGTCAAATTACCACGTGGGCTCCTTTTTCGTACAGAAAGGATCTCCACCGTGTACCCGTGCGAGTGTGGTTGGGAAAGAGACGGGAGTACGTGCGTCGTGCGTGCACCTCTTCTCTTCGTGCACGTCCCCCACCTATGTGGGTGTGTGTGACAGAGATACAAACCTAGACAGATGGCGTGCACATTCGTGAGTGTTTTTTTGGGGGTTGGGGTTCATGAATGTATTTGTGGGAATATGTGTCGATGACATCTCAAACAAAATTTTGCATGCAATGTGTGTGAAATATAGGCATATCCATATCATATAGAGAGGGCCAGAGGGGGCGATCCACGAGAAGAGAGGGAGGGGTCATAGATATCGATAGAGTCGAAGAGAGGATGAAGTGGGTGGGTGCGAGATGGATGAAGAGAGCCACTGAAATTGTGTGTGTGCAAGTCAAAGATATAGGGCGACTGACCTACCAGAACATCAGAGGGCACATGGCAAGTTTGTGTGTGGCAGGGAGACATGACTAGAGCGCTCGATGTATCGGTGTGTGGGGGGTGGGGGAGGGGGAGGCAGAGGCCTAACTAGAGAGGTGGAATGACTCGTATATGTGTTGAGAATGAGAGACCCAACTATGTGTTGAGGGAGATGGGTCGACATCCATACATAACTGAAGGACGGGAAATAAGTTGGGACAGAGAGAGAGAGGGAGGGATAGGGGTAGAGTGTTGGATGGGTGATGGATTTGCTTCTCGAAGATGGTGGGAGAGGCCTACTAGACAAACTGAGGGTAGAACTGCAATATTATCAATAAGAGTGGGGATGTGTTTCTATGTGTGCCTATGCGTGATAGATCTGTCGGGACGCATGCATGGACGATGAAGGGGAACCATGTGTTTGCTAAGCAAACCTAACTAGATCGGTAGATCATTTGTTGTTTGTCGGAGGAAGGGAGAGACATAACTAATGAGGTAGATCGATCGACGCGTGGGAAAAAATGAGTTATAAGGACCTAGCTAGCTATATGTATAGTGGGAGATCGGTTGGTGTACATCCATTTGTTAGAGGCAAATAAGGCCCATCGAGACGGATATACAGAGAGAATGGAGCTAGGAGGTGGTGCAAGAGGCCGAGCTACTAGCTAGATAGGGGGAGGAGTCTGCGATTGTGAAATCGACGAAAAGAGGGGCGAGGGTTTACACGTGTGTGGGACCGTATGGGAGACACGAGGCATGGACATAGAAAGGAGGAGATGGAAGGTGTTTGTGTATGTATGTTGTGGGTAGACGCTGGAGAGATTTATCGATCGATGTGTGTCGGAAAGGAATTGTGGAGACTGTGGGAGAATGACCTAAAGAAAAAAAATGAATGTGCGCGATGGATAGAATGCTGAGGGAGGGGGAGGGCGAGGAGGGCGTGTGCATGCACGAGAGAAAGTTAGTGCTAGCTACAAAGGTTAGAGGATTGTATGGGTGTAAGAGACTAACAAAGATCATAATTTGATATGAAAGTGGATTCATATATTTTAATAGGAGATCATACTGTTATAAACATACGCATGCATGAATATAGCGGTGATACGCGTGCTGTGGTTCTGCACATGTTATACCATAATGTGATAATGCATGGAGTTTCCAACTCACAGCTAAATGTCAAACAATCTAAACCATACTATATATCGAACAATCTCACATTTTATTTGAATTTGTGATAATGTGTGGCGTTTGCTGCTTACAAATAAATATCGAACAATCTAAACAATACCATATATCGAACAATCTCACATTTTATTTGAATTTATGGTAATGTGTGGTGTTTGCGACTCACATCTAAATACTTGTAGGCGTAGGGGGCGGGGCACCATACATTACGTGATAAACACATTATACATATGAGACATGGCTTAGATTATGAAGATCTAGCTGGAGCTTCAAATGTATTGTGATTTAAAATCAACATAAAGGGGATTCAAAAAATCAAGTTTGAGTTCATATAGTACACATAGTTCGTATCTAACTCGAGTTTAATCATGTGGTGTGCTGTGAAGATAATACACAAACGATGGTTTAACTTGACAATAATGATGATTGTAGATCTTATTAAAATAGAGAAACGAATTCAAATGGTTTGACTTCACAACAAACATTATTGTAGATCTTATTCAAACAGAGAAACGAATTCAAATTTAGTTCATATTGAAGCGGTAGTATATACGTTTGGAATGCACTAAAACGTTCATTTGAGTAGCAGGTTGCATGCATTATACACATAGCGAAATATTTTAATTGAACATTAGATGTATTCAATGTTTTGAATGACATTTGTAGTGCAAATTGTTTTGGTATAGTACACACGACTAGACTCTCTTGTGTGCTGTGAATTGATTTCGTTTTGTTTTTTCGTCAATGGAAGTGCTAATAGATTTGGTATAGTACACATTGGGCTTTTCCAGAAATTTCAACCTGCGCCTTGTTACCCCGAAATATTTAAGATATATCTTTGTATCGTTATGCTCCAACAACTCCCTCCATCTAAACCCGCGCCTTGCTATTTCAAAATCACAACGTGTGCCAAAACTCCCACCTCCTGTGAAATCCCGACACGCGAAATGCCCGTGATGCCCCTAAACCGAAAGAACAACCTATCTCAAATTGGTGGGGGTACTTTGTAACTTACACCACATTTCGGACAAGCGCGTCCCTAAGCCGTTGTTCCCCACTTCCATCCCATCCGCCCAGCCATTCGTACACCAAGGCCAAAAAAACCTGCGAAGCCACACACCCTCCTCCGTCCACCACTCAGCCAGAGCGTCTTCCCTGATGATGTCGTCCA
Source organism: Triticum urartu (assembly GCF_056163025.1). Lineage (NCBI taxonomy): Eukaryota > Viridiplantae > Streptophyta > Magnoliopsida > Poales > Poaceae > Triticum > Triticum urartu. Next base: position 174,573,114 of record NC_141877.1, on the reverse strand, counting down.
CAGCAACACTTCGATGTCCCTCATCCACCTTACCGGATGGGGATCCATTGTCGATCTCGTCGTCCCGCCGATTCAGCCACCCCGTCCTCCACCTCCAAGGAGTTACCCCGATGGTCCCCTCGTCTTTCGCGCCGCCTCCATTCTCGCACCGCCATCTTCACCTGCACCACCGGGAGAGCCTCATCATCACCGTTTCCTCAGATGAAGTTGAGGCCTAATCAGCGCCACCAAGGAGGTTGTACACCAATTGCCGCATTTTCTTCTTGATTCGATCTCATGGTGCTGCCGGCGCTCGGTCCCGAGCCGACACGGTGCGGCTTAATCCATGGTGGCATCGCCGGCCACTTCCTCCACGATGTCGCTCTCTCGGCAGCGACGTCCACATCAGTAGGAGCTGCTGCTGCTTTAGCTCTCGCTCGCGCTACTGCTCTGCTCTTGCTCTCGGTCCCTTGCTTGGTCTACTCTTGCTATTGCTCTTGCTCTTGCTCGCGCTGCTGCTCTCGCTCTTGCTCTGCTTGTGAGGCTGCTTTGATTTAACTACACTTCAGTCAATTGAATCGACTTTTGGGTCACTTGATTTTCAAGGGGTGGGGGGCTCACCGGAGTTAAGGAAGAACCAGCAACAGTGGGGAGGGGGCTCGCCGGAGAGGTACCCCACTATCTATCTTAGGGTTTAGGGTGGGGGCGGTGGTCGCCGGCGGTGGTAGGGCGGTGGCGTGGGGATCGCCAGAGAAAAGGCTCGGCACGAGGGGCCTAGAGGGATGGCTAGGGCGGTGGGGAGTGGTTTCGGGGCAGGTGGGGCGGCGGACGGTGGCGCTTTGGTCGGTGGTGGCTGGCGGCTCAGGGGGGTGGAGGTTGCAGTTGAACTGCAGACCCTTGATTTCGTATCCAACTGCTGGAAAATTGACTGACCAGAGATGAAAAATTCATTCGACCAGCTCTCGCTCGCGCTGCTGCTGCTACTGCTTTTCTGCTACTAGCTAGTGCGTTCAGTTTTGACAGTAAAATTCAGTTTCGACAACAAAATTCAGTTTCGACAGTTAAGTTCAGAGAGGAGCGGTGATGTATTTTACATCTAGCACATTGTGTTTATGTATTTTACGTCATCTATTGGAGATGCTATTAGAATTCCACTCAGGTTAACATTGTCTCTCCTATCTTGCTTCAGCGTCGGTGTCGTACAACTCACCGGAGCAACTCCAACAACGAAACCCTCCATCAAAGCGGAGCAATACCCCGGGCTCCATCTCAAGATTCCTAAGATATTCTTCCCCTCCTCTGACAGCCAAGTCAGCCGTATCATCCTCACTGACCAACCCAATCATGTTGAGATCGACATGGCTTCGCCAAAGAGGTTGTACACTTGTTGCATCTCTTTTTTACACTACATGTTATATATATTGTCCACTGAGCACACGCAGTAAGGTGAAATACGATTAGTTTCTCCTACTATATGACAAGCAGTGAGGTACCAGGCAACTTAGCTATCTGTGATGGACTCTCTTGAACGCCATCATTATTTATCTCTGCGTGTTTGAGCTATGCATTTGTCGATGGGCCTAGGAGTTGAGATAGTAGGGCAGTGGCCTGGGTCCAAAGTAGTAGAAGTAGGCAAGTAGCACAAAAACATTTTTTGAGTGTAGCTTTTCCTTGCTCAAGCCTGCCTACTAGAATCGCCAGTGCTTGAAAGGAGAAGTGAAGGAAAAACATAGGAATTGGAGCAAAGGAAAACTATAGGATTTATTCCTTTAGTGCCTCCTTGAAAGAAAAACCATACGGATTTTAATTTCCACTTGTCCTCCTTTTCAAATTCCTATTCATGAAGCACAAGACTAAGAGATAGTAGCATAATAGCATTATAACCGTACATTTTCTTGTGGTTTGACTTAATCTCACCATGCTTCTTTGCATCCTATGATCTTCCAATTCTTGTGAACCAAACACCCAGATTGGCAGAAATCCTGTGTTTTTAAATTCTCTGTTTTGCACGTGCATTCCTATCCTATTACTGTGTATTTTCTATCCCTCCATTGTTAGAATCCTCCAATTCAAATGATCCCGTACAGAATTACTTCTCTTAGAGATAGTTATCAAATAAAACCTTGTGTGGTTTGTCCCGCTCCTGCTGCACCTCGTCCATCCAAGATCAGCTGCTCCAATGACAGAAGGGTCCAGTAAAGCAGGGATCCGGCCTATGGACTGTCTTTCGCCACCTCAGATCTTCTTCCCTGCCGCCGGAAGCCATGAGAACTGCATTACCATCATCAACCGAGAAGATGGCCTAGAGGACTACACGGGTCCGCAAGAGAGGTCGCACTCTTTCGTGTCTTCTTACGTTATGCATCTCTTAATATTACATGCTATTTTATCATCATGTTCACTGATTAGACTCTGAGTTAGCTCCAAACTAATGGCCAAACTTGAGTTTTTAAATGGTTGTGGGGTACATATAGGGGCCGCAATCAATAGTATCTATCTACTATCTGGTTAATCTCTGGTTTCTACTATGAGTTTCATGTCGGGTGGGAAACAAACTGTAAAGAAGCCATTATGTGTATTTTTAACTGAAGCCATCATCTACCTGCTATCATTTTTTTTGGGTCTATCCACAGGTTGCTACCATCACTCTATATTTCTGCATGCACTCCTTACATAATCTCACTATGTTTTATTCCTATGCATGTCAGTTATTGTACACAATGGAACTGAACATGTAGAGCAAAAGAGATGAGCCTTGCGTGGCAATATAATTTCATGCAGACGTCGCTCCATGGTAGGCGCAAAGGCAGCCCCCCTCCACCCATTTCGGATTGTAATCAAAAGGAAGATATCTGTTCTGAGGGGATTCGGAAGGAGAAGACCACTCCTATTTACCCCCTGAGGTCTTTGCTCTAACTTGGCATGCTGATGTTGGTTATATCATGCATATGGTGCCTTGCATTTCTTACTTTATACATCAAATATGTCAACTGCTTAGTTTAGACATGCTTTGTGTGAATGCCATCTGTTTAGTTTATTCATCGTTTATGTCAATTTTGAAACACCATCTTATTTAGCCAGGCATCATATATGTGAATTTTGCAATGCCATCTTGCTAGCCAGTCATCTTATATCTGAATTATATCAGGCCATCCTTTTTTTCCGTTCCGTATTACATTTGTCCACAATGTTAGTACATTCAACTACTCTTCGTGTGCATCAACCATTTGACATGGTGATGGAAAATTCTGGAGTGAAAACAAGGTCTTCAGAGCGGACTATGCTATCTGACGAAGCGCATATCTCGCTGGTTACGGATAGCTCCTCGGAGGAGGATTCAGAGACAAATGACCAGTCCTATCCCCCCCCCCCCCGAGGTGTATGCTCGAACTTGGGAGGGTTATGTTGCTCATATCGTGTGTATGGTGTCTTGAATTGCTATGTCATCTGATTAGTTTAGACATGCTTTGTGCGAATGCCACCTGTTTAGTGTCTAATTACAATATATGTGAACTATGCATTGCCATCTTGTTGCAAGACATTATATATGTGAATTATGCAATGCTATCTTGTTGCAAAGGCATTATATATGTGAATTATGCAATGCCATGCTGTTGAGCCAATCATCATGTATGTGAATTATATCATACTATCATTTTTTGTATTACGTGTTCCATTTGTCGACAACTTTTGTATATTCAACTACTCTTCCTATGCATCAGCCATTTGAAGCGGTGATGGAAGTATCTGGAGTGAAAACAAGGTATTCAGAGCAGACAAAGCTACCTGCTGAAGCAGACATCTTGCTGGATACAGAGAGCTCCTCGGAGGAGGATTCAAAGACTGATGACCAGTCCTATTTCCCCCCTGAGGTCTATGCTCAAACTTGGCAGGGTTATATTACCCATGTCATGCATGTTGTCTTGCATTGCTTAGTTTTTACATCATATATGGATTGCCATCTGCTTACTTGCATACTATATAAATCATATATTTGAATTATATCATGTCATCATGTTTACATAAACAGCATCTATCTGAATTATGGCATGGCAACCCATTTAATAAAGGCATCATATAGTTATATCATCTCATCCTGTTTAGTGTTTACAGTCATCATATTTTGAATTATGTCATTCTATCCGGGAATTATATCATGCTATCATGTTTCCATAGGCGGCATGTATGTGAATTATGGCTTGCCAACCTATTTAATAAGCACATTATATAGTTATATCATGTCATCATGTTTACATAGTCATCATATTTTGAACTATGTCTTTCCATCTTTTTTAGTTAGCCATCATAATGTGAAATTGTGTCATGCTATCTTGTTTAGTTAGCCATCATATATGTGAAATTGTGTCATGCTATCCTGTTTGGTTAGACAACATAAATGTGAATTATTTCATGCCCTCTTTTATTCCCCACTATCCATTGCACATGTCTATCATACAATGTCTGTACATTCAATTACTTTTCTTGTTTATCAGCCATTTGAATTGGAGAGGGTGATGGAAGTAGCTAAGGGAGTAACAACACGGTCTTCAGAAAAGATAGTGCTACCAGTTGATGCAGATAGAACCACGGTTGTACTTGTCTAAGAACCAGCCCCACCACACATAACCCAGACTCTCGCAGATTGTACCCCTACCCAGTTGGACGGAGAACTAGCTACACCCCTTCTAACCCCAACACCAGCAGATAGTAACCCAGTTCCAGTTGACACAACACCACCTCCACCACAGAGCACCCAAACACGAGCAGATAGTAAGGGAGCTGCAGTGCCCAAAGAACGAGGACCACCACTCCGTATCCCAATTCAACACTTAAAGGAGAAGAAGGATCGTTCTCAGGTCAGGTTCTGTAGCTATGGTTCATACTCCTTTGCTCTTGCATCATTGTATTTACTCAAACCAACTATTTTCAAATTTGAAGGATGGAATTGAAACTCCAATGGCGCAACAGGTATCTTTTAAACCTATTTCATTAACTGGTTTGATGTTGTAACTTGCTCTATGTTGATTTCAGTTTCAATTGAATAAACAGTTATGTTCTCATGTCATGCACATTACAAGTGTTGTTATTGCTCTATAGTTTCCCACACTTATATTCTGTCTATTCTGCTTTGTCTTGAACAAATATTATTTGAACTATGCCTCTATCTTGATTTGGCAAAAAAACTAGAATGATATAGACCATAAAGTGACCATGGTACATATATATATGTTTGTTTCATGATGTTATCCTGTGCACTTTACTACTGAACTGATTTACCAAAATGAGTTTCATATACAACATGGTAAACCTGCGATGTGTCTGCTTGTTTCTCTTTTAGAATGTGAAAAAATATTGGAGAACAGTACCCCATTATGCAATGGTAAAGGAAATAATGCAGATAAGGTTCAAGATAGTGAGACATCCTTGTTGGTCTCCAAGAAAGCTGATAAAAACTACCTTGATGACAGTGAGAGAACCCAAAAGACCTGTCTTGATGTAGTGTTCGAGTTACTGCCACTACTGCTGGCACAAGATCTTCGAACTCGCTGCCTGAATCAGTTCGTCTTCTTGAGCCTCGGCTTCAAGTTGAAAGATATCGATCAAATGTGTTGCGATAGGAAGCTGAAGGACTGAGGAAGTCCCTGCAGAATTCAGATGCATACTTTCTGGTGCAACAGCAAGCGCTGGAGGATTTAAGCGCCAAACAAGAGAAAGTTAATAAGCTTGCTAAGCATTTGGCCAGCATTATGAGTACCCAGGATATTATTTCTTGAGATCTTCTAAAGTGGTTTCAGTTCTGGACTTGTTTTGCTGCTTCGTTTATTTGCACTGGTCGCCAACTTAGACAACAAGTGTATATGATATGATGCTTTTTCCCTATATTTGCACTGGTGGCGAACTTTGATGCCCATTGGACATAATATGTGTAATAGCCGTGATAGCCTAGTGTAAGTTGCTTGCTTATTTATTTCCTGGTTCTCTTGTTTATTTGTTTGCTTGTAGTCAGTGCTGTTCTTTTTCCGCGGTTTGCTAGTGGCCGCAATAACCTATTTTTTAAAAGTAGCCACAATAACCATGGGCTACAAATTTTTTGTAATGACACTGGGCCTTCTACGGGTCGTAGAAACAATGGGCCTTGTACATGGCGTAGAAACAATGGGCCTTCTACGGGCCGTATGTGTCGGCGTTCTGGGAACGGGGGTCCCCAGACTTGCGTGCCTGCGGCCTGCGGCGTGGCTCAAGTGGGGGCCCAGCGGGGCCCATCTTCATCAGCTCAAGCTCAAGTGGGGGCCCAGCAGGGCGGATGACAGGAAGCTTCCTCAAAGGCAGCCTCATCATGCAGGCTCGCGAGGAGGCGGAGAGATCAAGGCAGGGGTACCTCGCGAGGAGCCCGTGACACAAGCCATGATGATCGAGACCAGGCGGGCGCCAGGCGGGCGCCGGCCTGCGCAATGTCCTTGTTTCTCCTTTGATGCAAAGGGGGCGAGCACAGGCAAGGGCATCAGGCAAAGGTTACCATTCCGGTGCAACGAGACCAAGACCAACAGAGCGGCAGGACGGAGGTCACCGTGGAGCCCAAGACGGCGTCATCACCAGTACTTTTGGCAGCCGAAGACCACCTTTTGTCAGGATAACTCATACTAGATGTTCCCCTTCAAAATGGCCAATTGTTGGCGCCTTCCCGCTCATTATTTGGGGAGAGGCCAAAGGCCTCTATAAATAGAGCCAGCCATCATAGGAAGAAGGGATCATCAATCAATCCATCGGTTGAAAGAAGAGAGAGAGACATCGACCCAGAGAGACAGAGGCGACTAAACTCGCCCAAACAGTTCATCGCACCAGCTCAAGAACACCTCTCGCGAGGCTGTTCTTCCCTTGTACTTTCCTGAGGCAATCCACCACACCACACACTGGAGTAGGGTATTACACCGCAACGGTGGCCCGAACTAGTATAAACCTCGTGTCCCTTGTGTTGTTCATTGTTTCCAGCTTAGATCACGGGAGGAGATCGGACGTAGATCGGTAGGGGAGAGATCTCCGCGCGCACCCTCGTGTTCGAACCTCAAGGGTCTGCCAGAACCCGAAATCCGACATTTGGCGCGCCAGGTAGGGGTGCGTCGGAATCTTTCTTCCGAGGTTCGCGTGTGATCTTCCGTCGTGTCCATGGCTGATGCTCGTCGGGCTTGCGCCGAGCGCCGGGCTGCTCTCGCCACCCGCGTCGCCCAGACGGCGCCCGTCGGCGGTCGCCCTCGTCGTTCCCCGTCGCCTGCCGCCAACTCCACCACCGGTCCGGTGGGGAACGAGCAGCAGGCCTCGTCCCAACATCCTTCGGTACGGCGGGAGGGTCGCACCGCTACACCGTCGCTGACTCCAGCCGCTTCGTCGTCCCACGCCTGTCGCGTCCCCACGGACGCGCACGCCGCGCTACTCCTGGCACTGGAGCTCCTGCACTATCGCCCCGTCGATGACCTCTACGAGGACTGGCTTGACCGCATCACCGAGCTCATCAACGCCGCAGGGGGCCCCCCTTGCCGTACTTATCACTGCCTCGCCCTCCATTCCGCGCGGGAGGCGAGGATCAGGAGGTGCCTCCACCACCTCCTCCCCAAGAAGGCGCCCTGGCTCCAAGGCGCGCAGCCCCAGGGCGAGACCCACCGCGTTCGGCGCCTGCGCAGCAAGAAAGGAGCTGCCAAGAGATCCCTCGTCTCCAAGAAGGTGCTCGCGCGCTCCCAGCGCCGGCGCGCCAAGATCGCGTCCCTGCACCTCCACGCCAAGACCCCGCTCTGCTCCAAGCGGCGGCGCGCGGCAATCCCCAAGAGCAAGCCTAGTACTACCAAAGGGCACCGGTGGCCATAGCCGGCTGCCGCGCCGTCACCCCCGAGCTATGCGGCGTCGCATGGCCAAGAAAGTTCAAGCCTGACCTGCCCCCTCGCTACGATGGCACGGCGGACCCCGCGGAGTTCCTGCAGCTCTACGAGCTATGCATCGAAGCAGCCAACAGAGACGAAAGGGTCATGGCGAACTGGTTTCCCATGGCGCTCAAGGACGGGGCACGCACCTGGCTCCTGAACCTGGCTCCTGGCATGATCTCCTCCCTGGACAAGATGCGCACCCACTTCATCGCCAACTTCCAGGGCACTCGCGACCGGCCCCCGGCCGTGAGCGATCTGCGCCGCATCGAGCAGCAGCAAGGGGAAACCCTGCAGAAATACATCCAGCGCTTCAACAACGCTCGCCTCAAGATCCCCAAGGTGACTGAAGAAGCCATCATCTCGGCCTTCTCCGATGGCGTACACGACATCAAGATGAAGGAGGAGCTAGCAATCCACGAAGACCTGTGCACATCCCTGGAGCTATTCAACTTGGCAACCAAGTGCACCAGGGCTGAGGAAGGGCGCCTTTCCCTCCTCGAACTCCCGGCTGCCGACCCATAAGAGAAGAAGCCTGTCGGTGTACAAAAAGAGGGGTACACTTTTTTGTACCCCTATAACTGTGCACGGACAGTCTGAGCCACGGGCACCACCACACCAAGCAAGGGAAGGGAGGTGAGCGAGGGTAAGACCGAAGCTCAAGGGAACTAGGACGACGCCAAGGCCAAGACCACAAAGAGCAAAAGGGACAAAGCGGACTCCCCCGGCAAGATCCTTCCCGAGAGACAGCTTTGGCAACCCCGGCAAGACCCTTGCCGCGGCGACTCGCCCCACGCCTATGGAGCAAATTACCCTTGAGTCCACTGCCCCCAAGGGGCAAGGATCCGGGAGACATCCCCGTGGTGGCATGCAGATCTTTGTGAAGACATTCAAGATCAGATACGCACTAAGAAGACGACGACCTTTGGCGAGATACCAGCCAGGGAAGACCACGAGACCCCTGGCAAGCGCCTTGCCGGGGATGACAGCAGGCGCCTCGGCAAGACCCTTGCCGGGGCCCCGGCAAGGCCCTTGCCGAGGACATCTGCAGGGCCACCATCAGGCCCACGCCGACTAAACCTCCACCACCGTACGCATGCGGCTGCCGACCCAACCAGCTGGGCAGGCACCTACGTGGCGGCATGCAGATCTTCGTGAAAACCCTCGACTGCGCCACCTCAGCTGCCTGCCTACCTACATGGCATCACAGGCATCGCTGGCTAGGGCGCGTGTCGACACAAGAAGGAGCGGCGACGGAAGAGACAGGTTTCTCCCCCGTCCCCGATAAAGCAAGGACACCTAAGCAAGACGCATTAAATGCTCCTTGTCATGTAATGTGAGGGATAACCTCGCATCACTGTACCCTTTCCACCTCCTGCGTGCCACTATGGCAACCCCTTTTTCTATAAAAGGAGGCCCGAGGCGACCAGGAGGAGGATTCGGCTTTTTTTTGGAGCTCCTAATGCCCCAGATCTAGCTCAAGAACAGGAATATACATCCACCAAAGAAGGAGTTGGGTTTTACGCATCCTCGCGGCCCGAACCTGGATAAACAAACTGTGTACTATCTGTTTGATCCGCTCTTCTCACGACCCCGCACCCCGCTAACCGTAGTAGGGATTCTTGTGATCCCATAGGTGTCATTCCCACCGACATCTTTGGCGCGCCAGGTAGGGGGAGCAGTTGTGAGAATCGGCTTTAGCACTTAGTTCGACGCTTCTTCATCATCATGGCGCCCAAGAAGAAGACGACGGTGGCGGTTGGCCAGTCGGAAGCCGGATAGCCCGTCCCGACGTGGGCGAGCAGCGGACCGGTCGCAGAAAGGACCCGGGGCACTGCTCGCAAACACCAACACCATCCCAGCAGCCGGAATTTGGGAGGCGGCGATGTTTGTGCGCCTCGTAACGGGCCACACATCGCCAAATCCAAAGGCGGAGCCAGGCGCTCCGCTTGTGGAGCGGGGCCTTCCAAGGTCATCGCCGCCCCACCCGAAGGCGACGCAAGGGCCTCCAAGACTCCCACACCGACGCCAACAGCGCGCTCCTCCCAGGCAGCGCGCGACGAACGGCGTAATCACGCAGAAGATCCCGGGCGTCGCCGCGGGAAGAGCCCCGAGTGCCACTCCCGGACATAGAAGACCTGCCCGCTCGCCGAAGCGCTGGTGAAAATGGCATGCGACCACGTGGTCAGAAGTCGAAGCGCGTCGCGATTCGTGCAGGTTCCACTACCACCGACGCTAGCAGAGGTCCTGGCGCGCGCGCAGTTGCTCCTCGACTTTCCTCCCACTACTGGGGAAACTCGACGAATGGAGAGCCACTATCCGAAGCCTTGTTGCTGTGGCCCACAAAGACGAACCAAGTCCGGTGGGGCCCCCGAGTCGACGCTCCGATGGAGTCCCGCGCAGCAGTGGCGGAAAAGCCGGCGGCGCCACGACCACGGTGCATTCACCTCTTCCCCATCCGGTACCGCGGACGCCGGCTCGTCGCGACGTCACGAGCGATGACATCTCGATAGCATCATCTGACCCACGGACCCACTGTGACCAGCGCCAAGTTCTTCGGGAACGAGCCCATGAAGACGCTCGAACCACTATCGAGCGCCGGCGCGGAGCGCGCCACCAGTCAGACAGGCGAGCAGGGCCTGCTGCGAACCACCCGGCCCCGGAGAGCCCTGGAGGCCTACCTTACGAGGTAGGCTGTCCGGCTTTTACCCTTGAGCTATGGCAGTTCCAGTGGCCCACTCGCCGCACCTTCAAACCTGACGTTGGCGAGAAGTACAATGGCAAGACCCACCCGTCAGAGTTCCTCAGCATCTACACCATCGCGATGTAAGCTGCCGGAGCCCGCGACGATAAGGTTCTTGTGAAATACTTTCCGTTGGCTCTTAAACCCAACGCCATGTCGTGGTTGATGCACTTGCCGGTAGACTCTATTTCCTCCTGGTAGGATTTGTGCCATGAGTTTGTGGGCGCCTTTACTAGAGGTCACCAAGCCCATGTCAAGCAAGCAACCTGCACGTCATTCCCAAGAAGGGAGGCGAGAGTCTGCGCAAGTATATACAGAGGTTCAGCCGGGTACAGTACAATATCCCTGATGTTCAGCCTGCCGCCATCATCAGTGCGTTCCATCAGAACGTGCGTAACCGCAAGATGCACGAAGAGCTGGCAATGAACAATGTGAAAGATGTGGCGGAACTCTATGTTCTTGCTGACAGATATGCCCGAGCTGAAGGGGAAGGAAGTACCCCGGCGAAGATGCCGGCATGGAAACCGACTCCTCAGATGAGGATACTGCCGCCCCAGCGAAGAAAGGTCGGCGCCGCAACAGGAAGCGGAAAGGTAAAGCCGTGCTTGCCGTCGAGGGATCTGACGACGCCGGCTCCGCCAAGAAAACCAAGGCAGATGACCCCGGCAAGGAAATTGCCCGGTGTGTCGCCTGCCGGGCCTTGGCGGCTGCCGAGAAGCCAGGAAACTCCGACAAGCAATACTGCAAGATCCATCGCACCAAAGGCCATGATCTCCAGAACTGCCGACAGGTTGAGCTCCTTGCTGAGAAGCAGACGGCTGAATATGAGAGTTGGGACAAGGAGAAAGGCCAGGACGGTGCTGAGGGGTCCGGCAAGAAGCGTGACGGCCAGGCGGGCCATCGCGGCAAAGATAAACAGCAGGAGAGGCCCGCCCGGGGCCATGACAAAAAGCCAGAAGACGATGATCGCGAAGAAGACGATGAGTCTGGTGACCAAGAATTTCAGAAAGCTACGGAGGCCATGTGCATCGATGGCGGCGCCTCGCTGCATACCTCTCACCGCCAACTTAAACAGTGGGCGCGTGAGATTACAGCGGCAGAGCCGTCGTTTGATGCCCAAAGGCCGCTGAAGTGGTCCAGCACACCTATCATTTTTGACACTGAGGATCACCCTGATCGCACTACTGCAGTCGGGTGCTTGCCATTGTTGGTTTCACCAGCAATACGCAACCTCAAGGTGACAAAGATGCTAGTCGAGGGCGGGGCCGGGCTGAACTTAATCTCGCCTGCCGTGATCGAGAAACTGCAGATTACTGATGAAGACCTCGAAGAGACGGGCACATTTCAGGGGGTCAACCCGGGAAGAAGTCAACCAAAGGGAAAGGTCACGTTGGCCGTGACTTTTGGGAGTGATCTGAACTACAAGACAGAAAGGATTGTGTTCGACGTTGCCAAGATCCCTTTGCCTTACAATGGGATCCTTGGCCGCCCAGCGCTGGCCAAGTTCATGGCGGCATCACATTACGCCTACAACACCCTGAAGATGCCGGGGCCTGTGACGATCATCACCGTCCCATCAGACAAGAAGGATGCGCTAATTTGCGCTGACCAACTCTACCAACAAGCAGCTGCAGCAGCCACCACTGCTAAGGCGCTTGCTCGTGCCGCTGGAGCCCCGAGTAGGAAAAAGAAGAAGACCGGTGAGACCTCAGGCACCCACTCCGGCAAGCGCACCTCTTCGGAGTGTAGCGCTCCCGTCGAGGACGTGCCAGAGAGCTCCACCGACAGAAACAAGAAGTCCAGGGCCACACGGCCGGGAATCAAGAAGGTTTTTGTCAAGGAGGACGGCACGAGAGGGGCTTTTACCATAAGCTCCACCCTTGATGACAAATAGGAAGACGCGCTCGTCACCTTCCTGCGGGCGAATGTCGATGTGTTTGCATGGAAAGCATCTGACATCACCAGGATTCCCAGGGAGGTGATTGAGCACCACCTTGCTGTCTGTCCTCATGCGCGGCCCGTCAAGCAGAAGGTCAGAAAGCAAGCCTTAGAACGACAAGAGTTCATCACAGAGGAGATCCGGAAACTGGAAGCATCGGTTTTGGTAAGAGGAGTGCTCCATCCAACGTGGTTGGCCAATCCAGTGGTAGTGCGCAAGGCAAATGGGAAGTGGAGGCTGTGTATTGATTACACAGATATCAATAAGGCTTGTCCCAAAGACCCCTTCCCGTTGCCGCGCATCGACCAGATTGTTGACTCCACGGCTGGGTGTGATCTGTTGTCATTCCTCGATGCCTACTCCGGCTACCACCAGATCTTCATGACAAGAGAAGACGAAGAGAAAACGGCATTCATCACCCCATGTGGTACATATTGTTTCATATGGATGCCTTTCGGGTTGAAGAGTGCTGGTTTAATGTTTGCAAGGGCGGTCCAGATTGGTTTTGAACTCCAGCTCCATAGAAATATGGAAGCTTATATGGATGACATAGTGGTCAAAACCAAGAACAGGGCAACCATCATACCAGATTACAAGAAACATTTGCAAGCCTACGCAAGATCAATCTCAAGCTGAACCCTGAGAAGTGCGTCTTCGGCATCCCGTTCGGCAAGCTTCTCGGGTTCTTTGTGTCACAGCACGGGATAGAGGCCAATCCGGACAAGATCAAAGCTATAGAGCGGATTGAAGCACCCAAGCAAGTCAAGGATGTGCGTCGGCTTGCTGGTTGTGTTGCCGCCATGAGCAGGTTCATTTCCAAGTCCGCCGAGCGCGCCCTTCCCTTTTTCAAGATTTTGAAAAAGGCGGGCCCGATGGAGTGGACACTAGAAGCCGAAGCAGCATTGCAAGATTTTAAGAGGTACCTCTCCTCCACGCCAATACTAGTTGCGACTAGGCCACGGGAACCGTTGCTGCTATACTTGGCGGCAACGAACCAGGTGGTCAGCGCCACACTAGTGGCGTAGAGAGAAATTGATGACGAGGTAATGTCAGGGACAGAGCCCGATGCCACCGATGCAGAGACAACACAGCCAGTTGGAGTGCCGCTGAAGAAGAAAATGATGCAGCACCCAGTCTACTTTGTTAGTTTCCTCCTGCAGGGAGCTAGATCAAGGTACTCCGGTGTGCAGAAACTGCTCTTCAGCCTTCTTATGGCCTCGAGGAAGCTGCGTCACTACTTCCAGGCGCACGAAATCACTGTCGTCACTCGCCTCCCTCTGCAATGGATATTGCACAATCCAGACGCAACGGGAAGAATCGTAGAGTGGGCACTGGAATTGTCCAGCTTTGGCCTCAAGTTTGAGAGTACCTCGACGATTCAAAGCCGAGTCCTGGCGGAGTTCATTGCAGAATGGACCGCGACGCCTGACGAAGAAGCCCAAGAGACTGCTCTCCCCGGCAAGGAGGCATGTTGCGACTGGATCATGTACTTTGATGGAGCTTTCTCCTTACATGGCACCGGGGCTGGCGTACTGGTTGTCGCGCCCACCGGAGAGCACCTCAAGTACATGATCCAGATGCACTTCCCCATGGAGGTGTCAACAAACAATACAACTGAGTACGAAGGGCTGCTTGCCGGTCTTAGGATCGCGGCGGACCTCGGAATCAAGAAACTCGTCGTCAGAGGCGAGTCGCAACTTGTCGTCAAGCAAGTCAACAAGGATTACCAGAGCCCATTGATGAAGGTCTATGTCGATTAAGTGAGAAAGCTGGAGGAGCGTTTTGACGGTATACAGGTAGAATACGTTCCCCGAGCGGAGAATGACATCGCCGATTGCCTGTCAAAATGCGCTGCCCTCAGGCTACCTATGGAACCAGGTACCTTTGTGCTTCGGCTAACTCAGCCATCCGTTGATCCATCAACAGAGCAGAACAAGAGGAGAAAATCAGGGCCCGGCAAGTACTTTCCCGCCGAGCTCCCCGAAGCCGTCGGCAAGGATGTTGTCGGAGACACTGAGCCCGCCACAGGACGGCTAGCTCCGACGGAGCATCAAGCTCTTGTCGTGGCGACAGCCGCTCCTATAGTGGAGGAAATGCCTTTAGTCCTCGCCGTCGAGCCCCAGGCTCCAGCGTGGGCACATCATACCGTCCGATTCCTCCAAACAGGGGAACTTCCTGAGGAGCAGGAAGAAGCGGAAAAAGTAGCCCATCGCTCTACTATGTACCAGTTCGTCGATGACGTCCTGTACAGAAAGAGGCCGAACGGTGTGAAATTGACGTGTATCCCTCGAGAGGAAGGACTGGGGCTATTGGCGGAGATACATGGAGGCATATGTGGATCCCACATAGGGTCGAGGGCCCTTGCCGGCAAAGCGTTTTGGCAAGGCTTCTTCTGGCCCACCGCCCTCCAGGATGCAACGACACTAGTCACCAGGTGTGAAGCGTGTCAGTTCCATTCAAAGAAGCTTCATCAGCCAGCTCAAGCCCTTCAAACTATTCCTCTCTCCTGGCCTTTCTCGGTCTAGGGGCTCTACATACCGGTCCCTTTCCCCCATGTTGTCGGGGGCTTTGAGTACTTGTACGTTGCAATCGACAAGTTCAGAAAGTGGCTAGAAGTGGAAGCAGTGAGGAAGGTCACATCACAGTCAGCCATCAAGTTCTTCAAAGGACTGGTGTGCCGTTTTGGTGTACCCAATAGGGTCATCACCGACAACGGCACGCAGTTCACAAGCCACACCTTCATGCAATATATTCAAGACCTCGACAGCAAGGTCTGTTTCGCTTCCGTTGCTCACCCACAAAGCAATGATCAAGTTGAGAGGGCAAATGATGAAGTACTGCGAGGCCCGAGGACAAAGACCTTTGATAGACTGCATAAGAGTGGAAGACGCTGGATTGATGAATTGCCGACGGTTCTTTGGTTACTCAGAACGATACCAAATCGAGCCACCGGCCAGACACCCTTTTCCCTGGTATACGGGGCAGAAGCAGTTCTCCCCACGGAACTCATATACGGGTCACCTCGAGTACTCGCTTATAACGAGCTTGAGCAAGAGCAATTGCGGCAAGATGACGCAACGCTCCTTGAGGAAGATCGTCTTCGGGCGGCTGTGAGAGCAGCGCGCTACCAGCAAGCCTTGCGCCGCTACCATAGCCGCAAGGTTCATGCCCGAAGCTTTGAGGAAGGCGACCTTGTTCTTCGGCGCGTTCAATCGGCCAAGAATTCCAACAAGTTGACGCCAAAGTGGGAAGGCCCTTATCGGGTAATACGAGTCACCAGGCCCAGCGCAGTCCGCCTGGAGACCGAAGATGCCGTTCCGGTGAGTAATTCCTAGAACATTGAGTATCTTTGCAAGTTTTACCCATGAGCCGCGGCTTGCCGGGCCCCCCGGCAAGCCACCTTTTGTACGAGCCTTGCCGATGACGCATGTAACCCTTTGTACAAAGCTAGGCGCAGACCCTGAGCATAAATAAATGAAGCGCTGGCGCCCTAAGTTATAGCATGCATGCTAGGTCGAGTCTCATCCTTGGTTATGGTTGATAGTGCTTAGCGGCGACTAACCCCTAGCTTAGAGGTCGAGTGTGCATCTCTTTATCTTTCTTTTGTCTTCTTTGGTTCACAGGACACACATATATCCTTGCCGAACCACTTGGGGAGACACAAAAAGGAACAGACCAGCATCTAGGCCCCGGCAAGCCAGTAGTGCCGGGGGCTGCAAGAGCAAAGATTCACCCACGGCAAACCAGGGTTGCTGGGGGCTGCAGCTTCAGATAAGTTCTTCATCCCTTATCATGCATTCCATTATGGACTGAGGTATGTGAAACCTCATTTTTCCTTAAGCTACCGTGCTCCCCTAACTCTAGGCCCTAGGGCTCGTTCCTGGGACCAAGTTTGGTCGTAGACGCGGCAGCGAAAGGATGAAATAAGGAGCCTGAACCCGCCTCATCCCTGCCTCCGCCAAAGGCGTGAGAAAGGTCGAGCGAAGTGGGGAGACGGCAAGGCCTGTTGTCGGGCGAGAAAATGTTTATCTTAGAGATATCAAGGATTTACTCCTTGTCGTGGGTTCCACCCGCAAACAAATGACGCGGCAAGCATCCCTTTTTCATTAAAAACATTCCACTTAGGTACAGTCCGTAGGGAATGAAAAACATGAATGAAGGGATTACAAGTTTTAAATTCAACAAAGGACCGAAGGCTTACAAACTGAAAAGAGATAAGGTGCCCGTAATCCCTTTCTTGTCCCTCTCCTCAGGAGGCAGGTCAAGGAGGCGAGAAGGGCAAAAGGAGCACCTAGGCGAGCTATGGGTGGCAGAAGACACAGAGAGAACATCTTGGTGGCCGTCCAAAGGCTGGATGGTGATGGCGGCGCCGGAAGCAGAGCTCGAAGACGAGGCGGCAGGACGTCAGCACGCGTCGAAGGCATCAGGTGCCCGCGTACCCGACTTGACGGCCTTGCCCCCACCCTCTTCCTCTTCCGCAGCCTCCCAACTCTAGCCACCCAAGGAGACGACCCCGAGAAGTTCAAGGAGCCAGTGACACGGATGATGGGTTCGCCGGTGCCGCACGGAGTGGCACCCGACACCTAGTCGGACCCGTCATCCTGCCGCCTACCGCCCCCGTCGTCGCTGCCACTATCCTCCTCGTCACTCCCGCCCGAGGAGGAGTCTTCGCTATCAGAAGATCTCTCCATGCAGCACCTTGTACGAGTCCCAAAGTGCCCGAAGACCTTGACAGAGAGAAGGCCACCCTCCATCAGGTTAAAATGGAGAGTGAGCCCCTCCGTCAAGCTGTGGATATGAGCAAACGTCTTCCATCCCCGATGAAGATACATCACGTGAGGAGTGGGGATGTCGATGCGGACCCGCGTGCCACTGATCCCGCAGCCCCTCATATGCAGCGGGAATGACTCCGGCGGATCCAGCTCCATCTCCCGCTCAAATGGAGTCGGGAGATGAAGGCGACGGCGCGGCGGCCAACGCAGCCTAATGAAGAACTCACAAGGGTCATCCCCAACATGGCCCTCCATTGGAGGAGGAGCTGCTGCCGGAGGCGAGGCCGGCGCGCCACCCCGTCCTCCTCTTCCCTGAGCACCCCGGCCTCGCCCATGGCCTCGCCCCCTCCCCCTTCCCCTCGCGGCCGGCCCTGCCACTGCAGGCATAGGAGAAGGAGGGACGCGTTGTCGAGCGGTGACCCTCGCCGCCACCGTTGAAGGACCGGGATTTCCTCTCTCCATAACGAATGGAAGAGAGGAGCAGAAGCTGAAGGAGGAAGGGGATGGAAGAATGCGGGATGCCATCCCCCCTCCCGCTCTTTATAAAGGAACGGGGTTCAGGCTCAGCCACCCCGCTCGGCCAATCAAAACACGGAAGGCGCAGGGAGCCAGGACCAACCCGCTACCCCAACCAGCGACAGCCTGATTTCCCACCTCCGCCGTTTGCCACCCCAAGCGCATAGGAGGCACGTGGCGGACGTGTAGAACCGAGGGGATGGGTGAGGCGACTTCTCCCCACCCCGTGATCATGGGGAGTGGACGCCTTGAGGACCACGCCTCGGCCCCATTCAGTAAATGGGCCGCGCCTCCACGCCTCCCTCCGTTTATGGGGAAGACGCAAACCGCCCCTTTACTACGACATGACACATGCGTGTAGAGACCAACCCCACGCATGCCGCCCACGTCACACGCACCTCCCCATGGCGCGCAGCGCGCGGGAGTCGTGGGAAGCGCAACGCGCGAAAAATCTTACCGCGGTAAAAAACCGCCCCGCCTGCCCGCAAACCATTTTTGGGCCTAGCCCAACAACGCGTTGCACTTATGTGTGTCCCAGGCCCGGGGCTCCTGTCGGTGTACAAAAAGAGGGGTACACTTTTTTGTACCCCTATAACTCTGCACGGACAGTCTGAGCCACGGGCACCACCACACCAAGCAAGGCAAGGGAGGTGAGCCAGGGTAAGACAGAAGCTCAAGGGAACTGGGACGACGCCAAGGCCAAGACCACGGAGAGCAAAAGGGACAAAGCGGACTCCCCGGCAAGATCCTTGCCGGGAGACAGCTTTGGCAACCCCGGTAAGACCCTTGCCGCCGCGACTCGCCCCACGCCTACGGAGCAAATTACCCTTGAGTCCACAGCCCCCAAGGGGCAAGGATTCGGGAGACATCCCCGTGGTGGCATGCAGATCTTTGTGAAGACATTCAAGATTAGATACGCACTAAGAAGACGACGACCTTTGGCGAGATACCAGCCAGGGAAGACCACGAGACCCCCGGCAAGCGCCTTGCCAGGGATGACAGCAGGCGCCTCGGCAAGACCCTTGCCGGGGCCCCGGCAAGGCCCTTGCCGAGGACATCCGCAGGGCCACCATAAGGCCCACGCCGACTAAACCTCCACCACTGTACGCATGCGGCTGCCGACCCAACCAACTGGGCAGGCACCTCCGTAAAAACCCTCCACTGGGCCACCTCAGCTACTTGCCTACCTACATGGCATCACAGGCATCGCTGGCCCGGGCGCGTGTCGACACAAGAAGGAGTGGCGATGGAAGAGATAGGTTTCTCCCCCGTCCCCGATAAAGCAAGGACACCTAAGCAAGACGTATTAAATGCGCCTTGACATGTAATGCGAGGGATAACCTCGCATCACTGTACCCTTTCCACCTCCTGTGTGCCACTGTGGCAACCCCTTTTTCTATAAAAGGAGGCCCGAGGCGACCAGGAGGAGGATTCAGCTTTTTTTTGGAGCTCCTAATGCTCCAGAGCTAGCTCAAGAATAGGAATATACATCCACCAAAGCAGGAGTAGGGTTTTACGCATCCTCGCGGCCCGAACCTGGATAAACAAACTGTGTACTATCTGTTTGATTTGCTCTTCTCACGACCCCGTGCCCCGCTAACCGTAGTAGGGATTCTTGTGATCCCATAGGTGTCGTTCCCACCGACAAAGCCCAAGGCCAAGGACGTGAAGCGCAAGGGGGTTGCTGTGCTTGCAGCGGAACCAGACACCAAGCGAGGCAGGGATCAGCCTGAGTCATCCAAGGGCAGCCGGTACTGCGTGTACCACGACCTCAACACCCACAACACCAACGAATGTCAAGAGCTCAGGGACGTGAGAGATGGACGTGTCGGCCGACGCCCCGAGCGCAACTATAGGGGCTATGGCCAAGGAGGAGGAAGAGGGGGCAGACGATGGGAAGACCGTGGCCCTCGCCAAGGGTGGTGTGACCGACCTCGCGAGGATCGCTGGCAGGACCAGCCTCGCAGGGAGGCTGGAGAGATCAGCCTCGTGAGGATTGCCCGCACGGCAACGTAGGCCTTCCTCCTCTGCCGCCACCGCCAAGGAGGAACGAAGACCAACATCAAGCCGAGGGGGGGGCTTACAGGAGCCGCGCGCGATCGCTTGCATCTTGGGTGGCGCACAGGCCCCAGTCTCACAGCGCGTCTTCAAGCAGTTTGCTCCCGAGGTGAATGCAGTCCTCCCCAAACTTGAGGCCATGCGCCCATTCAGGTGGTCTGCGTGCGCTATCACATTCAGCTCAGCGGATCAGCTCAAGTGCGCGGCAACGGACGGAGTCCTCCCGATGCTTTGCTCCATGGTCATCAGCAACGTGCAGGTCACCAGGACCCTCATTGATGGCGGAGCAGGACTCAACGTTCTGTCCGTCGAGACGTTCAACAATCTCCAAGTGCCGTACGATCAGCTTCAGCCAACCAAGCCGTTCTCAGGAGTCACTGAAGGTTCCACTGTTCCAATAGGGCAGGTTTGCCTTCCAGTCACCTTCGGGCAGCGCAACAACTACCGCGCCAAGCTCATCGACTTCGACGTTGCCCACATCCGTCTGCCATACAACGCCATCCTCGGGTACCCAGCCCTGGCCAAGTTCATGGCAGTGACTCACCATGGATACAATGTCCTCAAGATGCCAGGAAGCTGCGGAGTCATCACCGTACCCTGTGAAGAAGGGGACGTAGTGTGTTGACTTGAGCGCACGTTCCAAGCCACGGAAATCGAGGACCCAGACCAAAGGAATGGAAGACTTCCCGAGGCGACCCTTCACAAGAAGAAGGTTTCGCCTGGCCCAAGCCACAAGGAGGCAGGCGCCTCCGGAGGTGTTGCATCAGAATCTGCGCCCAATCAGGGAGCGCCACCCTCTCTTGCATAGGAAGGCGCGCCTGGCGCCCTCCTCAGGCAGGTCTCGGGGGCTCTTTCTTGGAGAGCCACCGACCTTGCCAAGGTCGCGAGGGAGGCGCTCGGGCACCACTTGGAGGGGTGCTTCCAGGCATGTTTCCCTCATGAAGGTACAAGGCACGGAAGACCGAACACACAGGAGTTCATCGCAAGAAACACCCAGGAGCTGCAGGAGTCAAGAGTCATGTGCGGCAGCCGCCGCTTACCCACCATGGCCCCACATCTAGGCGAGGATGGTGGGTTGCGCATCTGCATCGATGTGCTAGGGCTCAACCGAGCCGCATCACAGGAGCGCCTCTGGCCTTCGCGCATAGGGCGTTGCGAAGGTCCACCCCACAGCTACGTTCGCATGCCTTTCGGCCTACCGAACGCGGTCGCCGCTCATCAGTGCCTGCGGAGGAGCATTTTGGAGGCTCAGGAAGTCAGGCATTGTGCGGTCCTGGCGGAGATGGAGATGGCCCTCGGAGACCCACCTGCGCCTCCGGAGCCTCTCGAGCCTCCTGGGCCTGGGGGCTCGTGAGGGTCGACGTCATCATCGCGCATCGCCCACTTCTTCAACATCATTTCGTCTTCAACGGCACAAGGTGACATCTTTCTAAATCCTGTTTTTAGCTGGGAGCGCCCACAGGGCCGCATCATTCCTAGGTCGCGTGGGTCCATCCCTGCAGCATGTATCCGTTTTGCTTATGCTCTTTGCTTACTTTGTTGGGGGCGCCCCACGGGCTGCATCACCCCCTAGCTGCTCGGGCATGGCCCAACGGCGTTTGCTTTTCCCGCATCTGCTTAAAATGAATTTCTTCCTACGTGCTTAACGTATCCGACCTAATCGACTGCTCGATTGACGCCCACCTGCAGAGCCGCTCGCTCTGGCACGGCATTTGCGCACGGGTTCGTCCCTGCAACACCGATAAATCTGAGTGGTCGAGCTCTGGTCGCGGCAGCCCCGCAAGGCGCCACCTCACCAGGCCCTCAGTGCCCCAATCACTCCCCCCGGAGTGACCAAAGGTTGGCTGGCAACCGTAACTATAGGTCTTGTTTCTCTTCATGGTTGGTGTGCAGGACCTACTCCAGGAGCAACGCTAGGGACGTCGCGAGCTGCCTCTCCCTCTCTCCGGCACGGACTGATTGCACATTAAAAGGGGGGCGCCTGAGCATCGCGACTCATGGGCTCCTACTGGCTCTCCAGCCCTCACCCCCTGGCCTTGACCCACGGCATCGCGACCTGTCATACCAGCGGCGGCTGAGCTCGCTCGAGGGCCGGGACCTGAGGACGTAGAGCATTAAGGAAAGTGCGGGGGAGCGGGAAGACCTAACCCAGCAGCGCCTCAGCTGCCACCACTCGGGCCGGGCGCTTCATCGAGGAACTACACCAAACTAAAGAGATAAGTCACGCCCTTACAAGAGTTGGACCAACGCAGCGCAAAACCCTCGCCCAGTGCGGCTCTGTCATGGCGATGTTGCCTTCCTTTCTCGCCCAACGAGGGCTGCTTGAGCGCTAAAGGGGACCTCCTGAGCTTTGCGACTCGGGGGCTCTTACCGGACCTCGGGCTGCTCACCTCCTGGCCTTGACTACGGCATCGCGACCTGGCATACCAGCGACGGCTGAAGCCTACCTAGGGACTGGGACCTGTCAGCGTAGAGCGCTAAGTCCTCGTGAGGATAGAAAGGGGCAGCCGAGCCGAGACAGGACAAGCACCTCGCATTGATTCATATTAAGACATAATGTTCGCAAAAGACATGGCAGGCGCCTTACGTACCCCCACGGGGTGTTGCTTCGATTCCTCGTACGGAACAAGAGTACTAATCCTAAGGAACACTAATCGCCCGCACCTCCGCAAGGGACGCCATCATCAACAGTGGGCCACCCAACGTTAGCGCCAACCCCATCTAGATCAGCGGCGTCGGCGGCTGGACGCAGCTGCCCCACTCCGAGCACGGCGCCAGCTCGGGGGCTCGTAGCTGTCGTCGCTCCTCTATAGAGTCGCGAGGAGCTCGGGGGAGCCGCTGGATTCCCCAGCTCCTCCGCTGCCGCCTGAGGAGCTGCTGGAGGGCCGATGGGCGGGCCAGGTCCTCGCCAGTTCGTCGCCCCTGCCGCTCTCCCTGGCGCAGCACTCCAGCCGGCATCCTTCAGGATCGAAGACCTTGAAGAACATCAAGGAGGCGCCGTCATATTCAAGATGAATTACGAGGGCACCTACCGTCCGGCAGACCCGGGCGATTTCGCCCCAGCCCCGGGTCATGAAAACCTTGCCCGGAGCGACGACCGCGACCTCCGCTCCGGTCGCAAGGGTACTGCAGTCGGCGTGATGCAGGCAGAGCTCCAGAGCCCCGCTCGACGGCATCTCGAAGGCGAAGGAAGGAGGGAGGCGGATCCAAGAGCTTGGAGGCATGGCGGTGTGGAGGACGAGCTCGCGAGAGGAGCGCTTGGCGTGGACTCCAGGAGGAACGACGCGCACCACCGTGACTCGCCGGCGTCGACGGCGGCACCGTCGATGTTGCTCGACACCTTCTCCCCTACGACCCACGACGCCGGCGTGCAAGGGTAGCGGGAACCTAGGTGACGGCCGCTCGTACCAGGGCCTCGGTGCCTCCTGCTGAGCACCCTCGTCTCGGTGCAGAGAACCAGCCGCTTCTTTGGTGGATGTGGGTCAGGACCCTCTCGGGTGGCCTTTCCCTTCTCCTCTATGGAGAACCGGCGGATTGGTGCCATTGGTGTAAGGGGGAGCAAGAACGAGGAAGAAGGAGGAAGGGAGCAGCAGGAAGGGATGGACTGAAGGGGCTTGCGCAGCCCCGTACTTATAGACGGAGGAGGCCAACCGCCGAGCACCACGATCGCAGGTAATCATGACCGTTTTCTCAGCATGCAGGGACTTTGTCAAGTCGTGCAGTTGCCGAGGCGTCATGGGGAAGCGCAGACGCCCACGCCCAATCAATCGCCACGCGGCGCCCAAGGCTGCAGGCTGTTGGGGCCCATGACGCTTCGCGCTTGCCCCTTCGCTTCCCTGCCAGGCCAAGCCCGGGCGCGCCTTGGGCCCGGGGGCTACTGTCGGTGTTCTGCGCACGGGTGTCCCCAGACATGCCTGCCTGCGGCGTGGCTCAAGTGGGGGCCCAGCGCAGCCCATCTTCATCAGCTCAAGCTCAAGACCCTCGCGAGGGGACAAGCCTCACGGGGCGGACGATAGAAAGCTTCCTCAAAGGCAGCCTCATCATGCAGGCTCGCAAGGAGGCGGAGAGATCAAGGCAGGGGTACCTCGCGAGGAGCCTGTGACGCAAGCCATGACGATCGAGACCAGGCGGGCGCCGGCCTGCGCAGTGTCCTTGTTTCCCCTTTGGTGCAAAGGGGGCAAGCACAGGCAAGGGCATCGGGCAAAGGTTACCATTCCAGTGCAACGAGACCAAGACCAACAGAGCGGCAGGACGGAGGTCACCGTGGAGCCCAAGACGGCGTCATCACCAGTACTTTTGGCAGCCGAAGACCACCTTTGGTCAGGATAACTCATACTAGATGTTCCCCTTCAAAATGTCCAATTGTTGGCGCCCTTCCCGCTCATTATTTGGGGAGAGGCCTAAGGCCTCTATAAATAGAGCTAGCCATCACAGGCAGAAGAGAGAGAGAGAGGCGACTGAACTCACCCAAACATTTCATCGCACCAGCTCAAGAACACTTCTCGCGAGGCTGTTCTTCCCTTGTACTGTTCATCATCAGCCCCTGAGGCAATCCACCACACCACACACTGGAGTAGGGTATTACACCGCAACCGTGGCCCGAACCAGTATAAACCTCGTGTCCCTTTGTGTTGTTCATTGTTTCCAGCTTAGATCACGCGAGGAGATCGGACGTAAAACGATAGGGGAGAGATCTCTGCGTGCACCCCAGTGTTCGAACATCAAGGGTCTGCCGGAACCCGAAATCCGACAGTATGATCCATTTCCCAAACATGGGCCAATAACATACCGCATTATGGCCGTAAATGGGCTAGAGTTGGAATCGTCCGTTCATGGGCCGACCATAATGGGTCGTCGTTAATCAACCGTATTTGATGACGCTATGAAAATGACACAACGTATTAGCAGGCCACAAATGGGCCAACTGTAACAATGGTCTGAATTTGGCCCACAAGCAGAAAATGATAATAACAGGTCATAAGTTACTGAATGCTGGAAATGAGCCCAAGAATAAATGGGCCCTGAGAAGGCCGAAAGATAACATGGGCTAGAAACAGCCCAACGGTATAATGGCCGTTAATGGGTATAAAGTGATACACTGTTCATTACGGGCCAGTTGCACCACGGGCCGTTAATGGGCCAAGAGTTACAAAGGGCCTCATATGGGCCAAAATACTTCATGGGCTATACATGGGCCAGAAGTTAAAATGGGCTGGAATCATATTGGACGGCCCAAATGACGCTACTGGGCCTAATTCGGATAGGTTGTAATGGGCCTTGGGTTAGCGGACTGTAAATGGGCTATATGCGAACAAGCCGTTAACAGGCTTTCCGTGGGCCGGCCCACCACCTTTTGACCAAGTCAAAAGGGCTGGCCTTTTCACAGGAATGGGCCTCTGTTGGGCCGTGCCACATGTCGATATATCATAGGCGCCTTTTTTCCAATGAGTGGATGACATCTGTCCCAACTGTGAGCTCACACGTGTTTCCTCCAGCCAATGATGATTTTACACGTGGAAAATCCCCATTGGTTAGGGTTGTTAACGGGTTATCGGATCCAAAACCGGACCCGATAGTGTAACGGCGAGCCATGTGTCGGTCACCCTTGACAAAAGCACTTCTATGGCGCGGGATTTATTGTCATGGAAGTGGACACTTCTGTGATGATATTTTTGGTAATGTCATGGAACAGTTCTACGGCAGCACAGGTATGACTATCTTGATTCTGTCATAAAATTGTTATGGATGTACATGCATGACAGAAAATGTGAGCTACTGTGACAAACACGTATCATCACGGAAGTGTCTTTTTTGTAGTGGTATGATTGGCTGGTTCATCGGGGGTGCTGTGGATCTGACATGGACGATCCAATATACAGTCCAGGCTGGATGGGCCTGGATTGTTTGTTTTATATGGCTTCTTCCGCTGGCTGGACTTGGATCCACTGAATCCGGCGTTGACCGCCGTGTCATCGGTATTGTTGCCATTGTTTCGACGCTTGTGCCTATTGCGTCAGGGCTTGCAGTTGCTATTTCTGTCTTCAGAAGTGCCAGGTTTGCTTGCATTATTATTGCTACGGGCTTGATAGCTATCTTCGCACGTGCAAAAGCGGGTCATAAGTGATGTGAGGGCCGCCATGGATGTCGGTGTCAAAACCGGCGGATCTCGGGTAGGGGGTCCCGAACTGTGCGTCTAGGCGGATGGTAACAGGAGACGGGGGACACGATGTTTTTACCTAGGTTCGGGCCCTCTAGATGGAGGTAAAACCCTACTCCTGCCTGATTGATCTTGATGATATGAGTATTACAAGAGTTGATCTACCACGAGATCGAAGAGGCTAAACCCTAGAAGCTAGCCTATGGTATGATTGTTGTTGTTGGTCCTACGGACTAAACCCTCCGATTTATATAGACACCGGAGGGGGCTAGGGTTACACAAAGTCGGTTACAAGGAAGGAGATCTATATATCCGTATTGCCAAGCTTGTCTTCCACGCCAAGGAGAGTCCTATCCGGACACGGGACGAAGTCTTCAATCTCGTATCTTCATAGTCCAACAGTCCGGCCAAAGGATATAGTCCGGCTGTCCGGATACCCCCTAATCCAGGACTCCCTCAGTAGCCCCTGTACCAGGCTTCAATGACGACGAGTCCCGCGTGTAGATTGTCTTCAGCATTGCAAGGCGGGTTCATCCTCCGAATACTTCATAGAAGATTTTGAACACGAGGATCGTGTCCGGCTCTGCAAAACAAGTTCCACATCCAACTGTAGAGAGAATACTATTTTCACAAATCTAATCTGCCGACGCATTCCGAAGTGTGACATCACACCACAGCCAGGTCACCATTCAAATCATTTTTCACAACCAACCTCAGCCTGTTTCGCGAGGCGGTTTCCTTCGCACGTCTTGTCCAAGCAGAGACCGTGTCCCCTTATTACGAGATTCCCATCAATACGGACGTGGATAAGCGAGTTTTACCAGGTTGGTGCAGGCACATAATTTCGTCCGCCCTTATGAAGGGATAAGGTTCGCCTTTTCCTACCCATGCCTTTTGTAAGTGCATCTAGTGCCACCCCTAGTTGGTTTTGGAGTATTGACGACAAACCTAGTTGAGGGACTAATGTGTTTGTGAGAATTGCAGGATAACACAGGTACAAGTCCCTCATTGATTCGGTTTTCCTACCAGAGATGACCCCTAAAAATGTATGAAGACATTGAAGTCAAAGGTGGTATATGAAGATATTCACATTGAAGACTATGACAAGAGAAGACACCACATGAAGCCTATGGAGCTCGAAGACTTAGATCTTTCCTAGTTCTCTTTCTTCTGTGTTGAGTCATAGGAACCACCGTACTGTTAAGTGGGGTCCAAGAGAACCAGTCAGAATGACTGAAGTGATGCTTAAACAAAACCTATGTCTTCGAGTGAAGACTTTGAGAGCGAATCTTATCCAGAGTCGGGCAAGTCAGCTTTGCTTGAAGCCCAAGTAAAGTTTCCGTGTGAGTTTGAAATCTGACCGTTGGAACACGTGTCAGTTCCTTAGTGACCCAGGGTCATTTCGGACAAATCAGGTCGGGTTGCCAAGTGGCTATAAATAGCCCACCCCCTACAACCATAAACGGTTGGCTGCTCAGATTCAGAGTACGGCTTTTGTCGTTTGAGAGCAACCCACCTCGAAGCCTTTGAGAGAGAATTCCTTGCGAGGATAAAGCCCTAACCACCTAGAGCCAAAGAGAATTAGGCATCACTTAAGTCTTCTTGTCTGTGTGATCTGAAGACTTATTACACTTGAGGACTGTGCATCCTCCAGCCGGTTAGGCGTCGCGTTCTAAGCATCCAAGAGACATTGTGGATTGCCAGTGAACGAAGTCTGTGAAGGTTTGGGAGTCTACCTTGAAGACTTACCAGAGTGATTGGGCGAGGTCTGTGTGACCTTAGCTCAAGGGGAATACGGTGAGGACTGGGTGTCCTGAGCTGCGTGTTCAGGACTGGGTGTCCGGGACTGTGTGTCCTAAGGTTTAAATACCTAGCCGCCCTAACCAGATGTACAGTTGTCACAGCAAAAGGAACTGGTCCAACAAATCATTGTCTTCAGCGAGTCATTGGTTTCATCTTCCCTTCCCTTTACTTACCGTTACTCCTTCTGAAGTCATCGTATGTTCGCACTATCTTTTGTCTTCACTGATTGACTGCATGTTCTGTGTGGCTTCACAATATCTTCCTACCTGATCCTTACTACATTGCTGCTATTAGTCATTGTGTTTTCACTCTATTGAATACTTGACTATGGCTTGCCTAGTGTAGTCTACCTTCCGCTGCAGGGTAATAGGTTTATTTCTATCATTTGTCTTCATAACTTCCACATTTTGAAGACTTTCATAAAAATCGCCTATTCACCCCCCTCTAGTCGATATAACGCACTTTCAATTGGTACCAGAGCAAGGTGCTCCCTTGTTCTGTGTGATTCGGTTTAACCACCTGGAGTTTTAGCTATGTAGACTGCAGGGATAATTAAAGTCTCTGTTGTGTGCCCCGTCTTCGATGGAACTGAATATCCCTACTAGAAGAATAAGATGCGCATGCATCTTGAAGCCATTGACGTCGACCTATGGTATGTCGTCAAGAACGGCGTTCCCAAGGCTGGAGAAGGTGTCACTGCTGCTAATGTCAAGAAGTTCGTTCAACTGGACTCTACTGCCAAGAATATCATCTGTGGTCATCTGACCAAAGGACAGTATGGCCATGTGAGTGCTTTGGAAACATCTAAGCTGGTCTGGGACTGGATCTCCAAGGTCAATGAAGGCGTCTCAACCCAGAGAGATCAGAGAATCAGTGTCCTTCGCAACCTCTTCAACCGCTTCAAGCGAAATGACAATGAGAATGTCCAGCTCACATTTGACCGACTCACTGACATCACAAATGAGCTTCAAGCCCACGGAGCTACTGAGATCACCAAACATGAAGTCGTCAAGACACTATTGAGATCACTTGATAGTTCGTTTGACACCCTAGCCCTGATGATTCAAGAACGTCCTGATTTCAAGACACTCGATCCGTCTGACATACTTGAGAGGCTCAACACACATGAGTTTCAACTTTCTGAGAAAACAGATATCTACGGTCCAAACTATGGGCGAACTCGTGCCTTAAAGGCAAAAGCTGTCTCCTCATCTGAAGAAGAATCTGCCAGCAGTTCGGATGATCCTGAAGACATTGGAAGGGAACTTGCTATGCTTGTGAAGAAGTTCCAAAAATTCACCAAGAAGAAAGGTTTCAGAAAGTCTTCCCGATCAAGCTCAAGGAATGATGAAGCTTTTGCTCACGACTACAAGAAGAAAACATGTCACAAGTGCAAGAAACCTGGCCACTTCATCTCTGAGTGTCCACAGTGGGACAATGAGAAAAAAAGAAGAAGAAGAGCAAGGAATATGACTTTGACAACAAGAAGAAGAAGAAATACTCAAAGTCTTCTTCCAGGTCTTCCTCAAAGTCTTCATCACACAAGAAGAGCTCATCTGGCAAGGCACGTGCGTTTGTTGGCAAGGAAATGGATTCAGAGGAGTCCGCTTCTGAGGAGGCGGAGGTGGAGTCTAAGGAGGAGTCCGATTCAGGCGTCGCAAGTCTGGCTACAGCATACGTTGCCAAGTCCATCTTCAACACGGAAGACAATGACTTCATCACCGACACCGATGCAAATGACAAGGACTACTCCGCTTCTACATACTGCTTCATGGCACACGGTGCCAAGGTAAACACACGCACTACTCACTATCAAACATCTAGTGACGATGACTCTGATTGTGGTTCAAAACCCAGCTACAAAACACTTGCTAAAATTGCAACTGAACAACAGAAAGCTATGGAACATATTTAAAAACTGTTAGACAGAAGCGATGATCTGTTAGGTGATGAAATGACTCGATCTGAATCCTTAATTGAAGACATAAAAAATCTTCACGTTAAGTATGAGGAACTAGAAAGTCGTCATGAAACTCTCTCAACAACTCATGAAAAGCTTTCCTATGATTATCTTCAAAGGAAGCAAGATCTTGAGAAATTGAGAGCGGCTCATGAAGATTTCAAAAGGAAAACGAGTCACTTCGCACCAAACAGATCAGTTCCGCTCAGGAAGGATTTGAACCACCATGTCTTAAATGCATTGAGCGTGATAATGCTACTTCTGTTGCTGAATGTTCTACTGCTACTACTGTTGCAATATCTTCAACTGTTGATGTGGTTACTAAGCCCTCTGCTAAGGATACCACTGCTATTGCTGATGAGAATGCTAGGTTGAAGACATTGCTTGAAACAGGGATGTACAAAAGTCTTAAAGGGAATCAGACACTATGTGATGTCCTCAAAAAGCAGATTCTGAACCGAAAACCGAGGAAAGAGGGTGTTGGGTTCGTAAGGAAAATGAATGCTGATGGCTCTTACTGGAAACCTGAGCAGTACCCCAAAACCACGTGGGTTGCTGCAAAGGAACCTTCAGCAGATCCATCCAATCTATCTAGCTTCACTTGTGCTAACCCCATTATCATTGATGAATCCCTTGATGCAAACTATAAACTGTTTAAGAATCAGAATGGTCAAGTGTTTGCCAGGTACATTGGTACTAACTGTAGGAATGGACCGCCTATGAAGAAGATCTGGGTTCCGAAAAGGTGTCTGGAGAATCTTCCTGTGAATGTCATCATGACACCTCACGTGAAGAAGACAAACCTTAGACCAAAGGATTCATACGGTCCAAAGGCTTCATACAGATAGAGGACTCACCTGAGTCACACTAACGCAAATGTTTTGTAGGGAAACCATACTCGGGCATATGAATATGAGAGCGGTACATCAAAGCGCCATGTTCATAAGACCAAGAACTATTCTGCTTATTCTTATGAGTACTATTGTCCGCCTGCAAGACTGTTTGCTAGGGCTCCAAAGCCAAAGTTCTCAGATGCTGCACTTAGACTTATTGCTTCTAAGCCACCCTTGAAGATGTGGGTGGCTAAGAAAGCTTAACTCTCTTTTGTAGGGAAAGGTCTCCAGCAAAAAACCAAAATCGTCTGACGCTATTGCTGGGGACCTTAAACATCTTGTAGGGCGCAAGATCAAATGCCCGAATGGTCTTACTATGTACTTCGTTCCTGAATCGCTTGCTACTCTCCCTGTTAGTCCTAATCTGGATCTAAGCTTTCATAACCCACTGGTTCGTCAAATGTTTTTGCTTCACAATGCTCTTCGTGAAGCCTATCCCCCTAACTACACTGTAGGGTACGACACCAGCATCTTCAGAATGGATTATTGATAGTGGGTGTACAAATCACATGACTGGCAAAAGAAGCCTTCTTATGGACTCAACCTTACGTCCATCCGACAAGAGCCACATCACATTTGCTGACACTGGTAAAAGTAATGTATTGGGTCTAGGTAGAGTTGCAATCTCAAGGGATCAACACATGGATAAAGTCATGCTTGTTGAATCCCTTGGCTTCAACTTAATGTCTGTCTCAATGCTTTGCGATTTAAACATGATCGTAATATTTGGAAAATATCGTTGCCTTGTTCTAATGGAATCTGACAAGTCTCTAGTATTTGAAGGGTATCGAAAAGATGATTTGTACGTGGTAGATTTCTTAGCAGGACCACAGCTTGCCATATGTCTTCTAGCAAAAGCTTCAGAATGCTGGCTCTGGCATCGGAGGCTTGGGCATGCTGGCATGAGGAACCTCCACACCCTGGCAAAGAAGAAGCATGTCATAGGCATCGAGGGTGTCAAGTTCAAGAAAGATCACTTATGCGGTGCCTGTGAGGCAGGAAAGATGACGAGGGCCAAACATCCCTCGAAGACAATCATGACCACTACTCGACCCTTCGAACTGCTTCACATGGATCTTTTCGGTCCCACTCATTACTCAACTCTTACTACTACTGCTTGTCTCTATGGCTTTCTCATTGTTGATGATTATTCTAGATATACTTGGGTGCACATAATCCTTTACAAGACTGAAGTGCAGGATGTCTTCAGACGCTTCGCCAATCGAGCAATGAACAACTATGGCGCCAAGATAAAGCATATCCGAAGTGACAATGGCACTGAATTCAAGAACACTAGCCTTGATACATATCTTGATACCTTGGGCATCACACATGAATTATCAGCCCCGTACACGCCACAGCAGAATGGGGTCGTCGAACGCAAGAACAAAACACTCATTGAGATGGCCAGAACGATGCTAGATGAATACAAGACTCCAAGAAAATTCTGGCCTGAAGCCATTGATACTGCATGCCATACAATCAATCATGTTTATCTTCACAAGCTTCTGAACAAGACATCTTATGAGCTCCTTACTGGCAAGAAGCCAAATGTCAGTTACTTCAGAGTATTTGGCGCCAGGTGCTGGATCAAGGACCCACATCACACCTCAAAGTTTGCACCAAATGCACATGAGGGTTTTATGCTTGGATATGGAAAGGATTCGCACTCCTACAGAGTCTTCAATCTCTTTCATTACAAAGTGGTTGAAACAGTGGATGTGCGGTTCGATGAGACCAACGGTTCACAAAGAGAGCCACTGCCAAATGTGCTACATGAAGTTCCATCCAGTGAATCAATCAAGCTAATGGGAACTGGAGAAATTATACCTTCTGAAGCTCATCCTAAAGAACTTATCATCTCAGCACCTGATCAACATGAAGACAATGCTCAGCCTGAAGACATTCCTTCTAACAACGACAATGATCAGCAAGAGCAAAATCTTCGCCCTGTACATCCTTGCGTTGCCAATGAAGTGCAGATTGAAAGAATAATTGATAGCATCAATGCACCCAGTCCACTCACTCGTTCAAGGGCAACTTAGCTAGCAAATTTCTGTGGGCACTTCGCATTTGTCTCAATAACAGAACCCAAGAAAGTTGAAGAAGCCTTCATGGAACCTGAATGGATTCAAGCTATGCAAGACGAGCTTCAACAGTTTGAGCTGAATAATGTATGGGAACTGGTCAAGCGTCCCGATCCTCGGAAGCACAACATAATAGGCACCAAATGGATATACCGCAACAAGCAAGATGAGCATGGTCAAGTTGTCAGAAACAAAGCTCGTCTCGTTGCTCAAGGATATACTCAAGTGGAAGGCATTGACTTCGATGAAACATTTGCTCCTGTGGCTAGACTTGAAGCCTTACGCATACTGCTGGCCTATGCAAATCATCACAACATACTTCTTTATCAAATGGATGTGAAGAGCGCCTTCCTCAATGGCAAGATTGAAGAAGAAGTGTATGTTGCACAACCTCCTGGCTTTGAAGATCCAAAACATCCTGACATGGTATACAAGCTCAACAAGGCACTGTATGGCCTCAAACAAGCCCCTCGGGCCTGGTATGACACACTCAAATACTTCCTGAAGAGCAAAGGCTTCATACCTGGTTCTCTCGACCCCACTCTCTTCACGAAGACATATGATGGTGAACTGTTTCTATGCCAAATATATGTGGATGACATTATCTTCGGCTGCACCAATCAGAAGTACAGTGAAGAGTTTGGATATATGATGCAAGAGCAATATCAAATGTCTATGATGGGAGAGCTAAAGTTCTTTCTCGGTCTTCAAATACGACAGCAACGCAAAATCATCTTCATATCTCAAGAGAAGTATCTCAAAGATTGCCTGAAGAAGTTCGGTATGCAAGACTGCAAAGGCTTCACGACGCCAATGCCAGCCAAGCATCATCTGGGTCCTGACGACAATGGTAAAGAGTTCGATCAAAAGGTATACCGCTCCATGATTGGTTCTTTACTTTATCTATGTGCATCTAGGCTAGATATTATGC
Source organism: Triticum urartu (assembly GCF_056163025.1). NCBI lineage: Eukaryota > Viridiplantae > Streptophyta > Magnoliopsida > Poales > Poaceae > Triticum > Triticum urartu. The sequence continues at coordinate 174,539,366 of NC_141877.1, read as the reverse complement.
TTAGCGTTTGCATGTGTGCTCGATTTCAAGCGGCACCAAAGGAGTCGCATCACTTAGCTGTGAAGCGAATTCTTCAATATTTTGCTCACACCCCAACTCTAGGATTATGGTATCCAAAGGGCTCAGAGTTTGATCTGGTTGGATTCTCGGATGCTGATTATGCTGGTGACAAAGTTGATCGCAAGTCTACATCAGGCACATGTCACTTTCTGGGACGATCACTTGTATGTTGGTCTTCAAAGAAGCAGAACTGTGTATCTCTCTCCACTGCTGAATCTGAATACATTGCTGCTGGATCTTGCTGCGCTCAGCTTCTGTGGATGAAGCAAACGCTCAAAGACTATGGCATTCATCTAAAGCAAGTGCCACTCTACTGCAACAACGAAAGCGCCATCAAGATTGCCAACAACCCAGTTCAGCACTCGAAGACAAAGCACATTGAAATTTGTCATCACTTTCTCAGAGATCATGTTGTGAAGGAAGATATTGATATCATACACGTCAACACTGAAGAGAAATTGGAAGATATCTTCACCAAGCCCTTGGATGAGAAGAGATTTTGCAAGTTACGGCGTGAGCTAAATATCCTGGAATCCTCAAATGTCCTGTGATCAGGCACACATCTAACCCTTATGCATATTGATGACTTAGATGTGCAACACACGAAGTAAAGTATATCTTTAATCAATGAAGACATACATTCTAAGTGTGAATACATTAATGTGGAATTTGACTTCGGAGTGCCACGATAATTGTGCGCCGTGTCTAGGTCTAATACTTCCTATACGGTGGGTAACGCCACCACCAAATGTTCTATTTTGAAGTGTTTCACTCATGGCGTTACCTTGCTATGTCTTCACATTTGGTTTGGCTTCAATCTCAACATGTCTTCATGATTATCTTCACTATGTTGATTATATATATATACTAGTGTTCTGTCCTCTACAGCATTCACTTATAGCTATGTCTTCTTGTTGAATCTTTTGAACTAAGTGAATGTGATCGGACCCTAACCTCTCTATGCTATCTATCTCAAACTCTATCTCTCCAAATCATATGCATTCTATTGAGACTGTCGAATGTCTTCTCTGCGTCCTTGTTAGCAGAAGATACAAAGATAAACCTTAAGTTCACCTTCAATGCTCATTCCTCCACATGAAACCCGGAGAAGTAGGAACGACCACCCGACAATCCAGGCGTGCGTGGGACGTGGAACAAACCCCAAAATTCTGCATGATGGCCACGTGTTCCTCAGATGCGAATCGCCAGGGGCACCTGTGTAATAACGTAGTGCCGCCCCTGTACCTATAAATACACACTTCATGGTGGTCATTATCTCTTCTTCCACTCTCGCACGAACCCTAGCGCCACCGCTAGCCCTCGACGACGCCGACGACGAAGCGCTTCGCTGCCGCAACCTCTCCGACACCGTCTCACGCCGACCGCGGACATCGTCCTCTCCGCCGTCACCGTAGGTGTCCTCCGTCGCCATGTTAGGGCACGGAAGATCGAACTGCTCGACCTCATCTTCCACTCCGTGTAGCAGTTCTTAGTGTGGTAAATAAAACTTCCTTTTTACGGCACCGTTGATCCTATGGCTTTGTCACTTTCTACCACAAGCAGTTTCTATTCACACAAGTTAGATCTCTCTCATACTGCATCTCATAACATGCCTAGTATATTCACTTATGCTTGACAAAGTAGTTAGATTCCTCACTTGTACTGATCTCTGGATTTGTACAAATCTGGAACCAACTCATTATCTATGTGTGAATGTCTTCGCACGATGAGGTCAATGTCTTCTAAACTGATTTATATTCAAAATCTTCTGAGAATGCATATGACCTCTTCCCCTTCCCTCACACATTAATGCTGTCACAGGTACATGTCCGTGGGAGAATCCCTTGGTTCTCATAGTCTGCATTCATTTGCAGAATTCTTACACCATCATATAAATTCTCCCGAAGCAAGTTCCTGTTTGTCCAGCAAGCGAAAATCTTTGAAGCCTTTGAATGTGTTGAAGCCTTTCAGTTTAAAGTTCATGGCTTCAGAGAAATCAGCAAGGAAGGGTGGCAGAAAGCGTCGTGGAGAAACATCTAGAGATCTGCCAGATGACCTCTCAGAATGGTACAAGACAGATCCTGAAGAGGATTACAATCAGCGCAAGACCCGAATCCAATGGATTCGAAGATATTGGGCAGAACAATGGTTCAAATACCGATTTGTAACCCAGGAATATGCTGAGAAAAATGCCATCAAGAGACCGTGGGGAGACATCCTATACAAGAATCTTCAACCCAGGTCCAGAGATGAAGCCATTGAACAAGGCTTCTATCCCTGCATGGTCCGTGGGCCACAGCCTGTTGATGCACACCCATCATCACTACTATGGTGTCGTGACGATATTCTGTTCAAGCGCAACTTCCAGTTTGCCCAGAACTCAGTGAAGCAAAACAAGAAGACATTGGGACTAGACTTCAACCCTGGTCCCTCAGCTCCAAGGGCTGATGGCACACGAGATGCAGAACCCAATGTCGTCGGTCGTTTCTACAACCTTGAAGGCCTCATCACCCATATCTTGGTTCAAGGGACTGCAGTGAATGAGCCTGCGGCTGACGCTGAATCAGATGAAGCGCCTGCAGCGCCGAAGCCAAAGAAGTTGAAGAAGCCTAAAGCTTCAAAGCCTGCCCCTTCACCAAAAATCTCACGGGCGAAGCCACTGGCAACTGCACCTCCTGAAGACAGTGTGCAGTCCGAAGATTTATCACGCATCTCCAAGCCCCAGAAGGTCAAGATGCCTCTGCCACACACCGGCTAAGAGCTAACAGCTGCTGCCATTCTGCGCAATGATGCCATTGATCTGTCAAGTGATGAAGATCTTGCAGATGACGCTCTTGAGCAACTCATCAAGAGCAAAGAAGAAGCAGAAATCTTCAATGATCTGCCTCTCTTTGATGTAACAATCATCCACAACTTCATTGATGAATGGTTTGACACGCCAAACATTAGCTTCGACGATCTCCAACTACCCATTGGCCTCAGTGTCGGCTTCCATGGCGCCATTGCTTCAGAGTTAGCTATCACCCAGCGCATTGTTGAACTGAAGCAGAAGATTGACTTTGAGAAATCTCAGTTCAAGAAGCATATGGCCAAGCTCAGCGTGCAAGACATGAAGAATTTCAAGATGATGCTGCACGAGCTCAAGGAAGCCTTTCTAAAGAAACGTACAGAAGCTTAGGGTTCTCGTGAGTGCATGAAGGTCCTGGCTGATAGGTGTGCGCAAGCCTACAATGAGGCTGAGAAGCGCAAGGCCCTTGGGCGTCCTGGCATCGACCCCAGGATGGCTGCCAAGAAGCAGAAGAAGCCCGCTATGGCTGAACCTGAAGCACCAAGGCAGGAGGCAGATCCCCTTGTCTTCCCAACTAGCATGACTAGCCCCAAGCCAAAGGTCAGGTCAACCGCTTCAGAACTGAAGAAGACCAGGACTGCTGAGGCTGAAGCAAGGAAGAGAAAACATCTTGAAGCTTCTGCTACTGCCCCCGTCAAGAAGAAAAGAATGACCAAGAAGGACCGGGCTCCTCCCACAGAGCCCTTGATTGTTGAACCCATTTCCATGGTTCACCCCGACGCCGATCCACAAGAACGTCAACTGACTGTCCATGAGCCTGCTTTCACAGAGGCTCATGAAGCTGAAGACTTTCCAGCAGCTGATCCCATCGCTGCTGAAGACATTGGTCATCATGACCATGTTGAAGATGATGCAGCCCTTCCTCAGCTAGAACACCAACAGGTATCATCGCCTGTGCTAACGCACAGCGAACTCATCAGCATTGGTCGTCCACTGACGCCAATTGCACATGATGCTTCATGGGCGGATCGCCCACAAGAGAATGAAGACCTTGAGGCCCAGCCAACAGCAACTCCACAGGCATCACCCGCATTGCGTAGGCTTCGCAAAGGTCCAAGGCCTCAGGTCTCTGCTGAAGACAATCCGGCTGCATCAGCCACGGAAGAAGAAGTCCCACAAGTTGCCACTCCCCTGTCCCACCAAGAAGAAGTTCTCGAGGAGAACGTGATCATGACCGATCCTCCTGCTCGTCAAGTGGAGGTTGAACATCTTGAGGCTGCCACCACCAACACCACTGAAGCCACTGACGCTGTCATGGCTGAAGCTAATGTGGAGCCCTCACCAACAAAAGCACCAGAAGTCAGCGAAGCCACTGATCCCGCCCTTCTGTTCCTGAGTCTGCTGCCGGTCCCCAGTTCGACTATCATGTTGAGCATAGGCCTCAGGTACAGAAGCCAATCCCAAGATTGCCAAGGCTCCCAGGTCCTGCATCAGCACCTGGCTCCTTCAATATGAATGGCTTCAGAGCAAACAACACATTCTTCAATAGCTCCAGGAACCTCTACTCCAGGGAAAGAAAATCATCTGATCGGTTCTGGAGTTATCCGCAGCGAAGCTATTACTCATGCGTTCTTTACAACCAAGGTCGCATCTTCCCACACAAGCGCCTTGACATTGAAGCAATAGCTGGTCTGCCCTGTCTGGAAGAAGCTCTGGATTGCTTCAAAGAGGTTGGACTGCTGACGTTCGTCACTGACCAAGAGCATTGGAATGAAGAGTTGCTGCTCCAATTCTATGCCACACTTCACATCCGCGGGTATAGCAGAGATCCGAAGACTTGGGTCCTGGAGTGGATGACAGGAAACGTTCATCACGAAGCCAAAGCCTTTGACATCATTGAGCTCACTGGTTTTCCCACTCCTGGCGATCTCTACGAGCATGGCTGTCATCTTCATAGTGAAGCTATTGAGAGCATCTTTCAGAAGACTGAACCTAATATGAGTCAGATGCTCAGTATGATGAAGCCATTGCCCCAAGATGCTGCTTATCCCACGGAGTTCTTTGTTGAAGACCTTGAATATCTGCCAAGAACCATTTATCACATCATAAGGCGAACTCTCTGGCGAATCAAAGGACATTCTCCCCATGCCAAGCTGGAAGGTGCAATGAAGACTTTGGTCTTCTACATTCTTCATGGAAAATGCTTCAATACAAAGGATTTCTTCATTCGCCAACTTGCTGCATCTGGCTCTGATCTGTTTGGTTTGAAGTTCTATGCCCCTTGGGTGATGCGGCTGATCAAATTTCACTCCGCTATCTCATATCAGCCCTCGGCTCGCAACCATCGGATCTTTTTGCCTGATGTGGATATGTCTATTGAAGCCATCTATCCTGAGCCTGCCAAGGAACCTCTCAGTCTTCATAATGCAGAGCATCAAAGTTTCACTCAGAACGTTGAAGGCGTGGAAGCCGTAACTCGTGTGTATCCTTTGGCTGGCACTACACGTGCACTGCATCCTACTCTCACTGAAGCCACTGACAGTACAACTGCTCCACGACCCAAGAAGCACACTCGTGTTCTCAACGACCGAGAGCTTCTTGTGGCTCTTCATCAGAAACAGGATAGGCATCATGACTGGCTGAAGCGTCAGATGCAAAGCCTCTTGGTGGATGTTAATCGCATTCGCAATCTTGCCACCAAGAATGCTTTTGTTGCCCATGAAACCTCTCGCCGCACATGGAAAGGGCTAACGCTGATGTGTTCTGAAGATGATCTTCAAGAGGATGGCTTCACTGAGCGATTCAAGTTTGACTCCACACCTCCTCGAAGGGCAGTGCTGCGACGAACTCCATCCCTTGAAGACTCTGAGTTCTCTTCCTCTGCTGCAACTGTGAATGCCAGAGTGATCGAGGATGAAGACGATGCTACTTCACCGCCACCTCCTTCAGCACGCTTCGACTCTGCTCCAAGCTCTTCAGCACCGCCAAACACCACCAACGACCCTGCTGCTTCACCTACTCCTCATGGGAACGAGTAGATGCTCTATGTCTTCAAACCTTTTTGGTCCTTACTAACAAAAGGGGGAGAAGCATATGAGGTTGATAGTCTTCAAGCGGGTCCATATGGGCGGGTGCTTTATATTTTGCTTCGTGCTTACAACTCTCGTTTTGCTACATTTGGTTCTTTGAGTTGTAACACTTAAACTCGATGGTCGTCTGCTACTTATTTGCCACCTTGTGTTGCGATGATAAATTCCGCATGTGCGACGATAAATTCCTCACTTAGATCATTCTGTAGATGTCCATTTTCCATTATGCATGTCATTATCTTCATATACTTTCACATGCATAGTGGATTGTCATCATAAGTTGAAGTGGATCTCCACAAGTACAACCTGCCATGTGCATTTGCATTCCAAAAGCAAATTACTTATATGCACATCTTCAGGGGGAGCCCTTGCAACTTATGAAGACAATTCCTTATCCTTTACAATTTCACAGATTATATTCCCCGTTGAAAACTTCAACTAGTTTGTCATCAATCACCAAAAAGGGGGAGATTGTAAGTGCATCTAGTGCCACCCCTAGTTGGTTTTGGAGTATTGACGACAAACCTAGTTGAGGGACTAATGTGTTTGTGAGAATTGCAGGATAACACAGTTAGAAGTCCCTCATTGATTCGGTTTTCCTACCAGAGATGACCCCTAAAAATGTATGAAGACATTGAAGTCAAAGGTGGTATATTAAGATATTCACATTGAAGACTATGACAAGAGAAGACACCACATGAAGCCTATGGAGCTCGAAGACTTAGATCTTTCGTAGTTCTCTTTCTTCTGTGTTGAGTCATAGGAACCACCGTACTGTTAAGTGGGGTCCAAGAGAACCAGTCAGAATGACTGAAGTGATGCTTAAACAAAACCTATGTCTTCGAGTGAAGACTTTGAGAGCGAATCTTGTCCAGAGTCGGGCAAGTCAGCTTTGCTTGAAGCCCAAGTAAAGTTGCCGTGTGAGTTGGAAATCTGACCGTTGGAACACATGTCAGTTCCTTAGTGACCCAGGGTCATTTCGGACAAATCAGGTCAGGTTGCCAAGTGTCTATAAATAGCCCACCCCCTACAACCATAAATGGTTGGCTGCTGGTTGGCTGCTCAGATTCAGAGTACGGCTTTTGTCGTTTGAGAGCAACCCACCTCGAAGCCTTTGAGAGAGAATTCCTTGCGAGGATAAAGCCCTAACCACCCAGAGCCAAAGAGAATTAGGCATCACTTAAGTCTTCTTGTCTGTGTGATCTGAAGACTTATTACACTTGAGGACTGTGCATCCTCCAGCCGGTTAGGCGTCACGTTCTGAGCATCCAAGAGACATTGTGGATTGCTGGTGAACGAAGTCTGTGAAGGTTTGGGAGTCTACCTTGAGGACTTACCAGAGTGATTGGGCGAGGTCTGTGTGACCTTAGCTCAAGGGGAATACGGTGAGGACTGGGTGTCGTGAGCTGCGTGTTCAGGACTGGGTGTCCGGGACTGTGTGTCCTAAGGTTTAAATACCTATCCGCCCTAACCAGACGTACAGTTGTCACAGCAAATGGAACTGGTCCAACAAATCATTGTCTTCAGTGAGTCACTGGTTTCATCTTCGCTTCCCTTTACTTACTGTTACTCCTTGTGAAGTCATTGTATGTTCGCACTATCTTTTGTCTTCACTGAGTGACTGTGTGTTCTGTGTGGCTTCACAATATCTTCCTACCTGATCCTTACTACATTGCTGCTATTAGTCATTGTGCTTTCACTCTATTGAATACTTGACTATGGCTTGCCTAGTGTAGTCTACCTTCCGCTGCAGGGTAATAGGTTTATTTCTATCGTTTGTCTTGATAACTTCCACGTTTTGAAAACTTTCATAAAAATTGCCTATTCACCCCCCCTCTAGTCGATATAACACACTTTCACCTTGTTCCTCCTTGCTCATCCATTCTCGCGCACTCGAGCTCCAGCGCCCAAGTCCACATCCTTCTCCTCAACCCTCTCCAAACATGTCCAGAGCGGGAGGCAAGTGGATGGTCTCCTCCGTTACAGAGGGAGACATCAAAAAGCTGCGCGGGGCTGGATACTTAGCCACGGATATTGCGCACCGGCTGCCAGCTGCGGGGCAGATCGTCCGTACCCCGGAACCTTACGAAAGGGTGGTTTTCCTCACCCACTTCGTCCGTGGACTGGGGTTTTCCCTCCATCTATTCGTCCATGGACTTATCTTCTATTATGGGCTGGACTTCCATGATCTAGCTCTGAATTTCATCGTCAACATCTCGGCATTCATCGTCGTGTGCGAGGCTTTCCTCCGCATCCGGCCCCACTTCGCCCTGTAGCTGAAGACCTTCAATGTCAAACCGAAGGTAGTAGGCGGCCAACAAGCGGAATGCGGCGGAGCCATGGAGGGAAAAATGCCCAACGTTACATGGCTCGAGGGATCCTACATGGAGACCATAAAGGGGTGGCAATCGGGGTGGTTCTACATCACCGAGCCGTGCGACACCAACTGGGTGGCGGCCCCCGAGTTTCGATCCAGAATCCCCACGCGGCTCACTTCCTGGAAGGAGAAGGGCCTATCCTGGGGCTCATCGGTAGAGCTGGACGGACTCCATAAGTGTATCCGGAACATGATAGGCAAGAAACTCAAGCTTGTCAACATAGTCCAGGTCATGCTCTTCCACCGGATCCTCCTGTGTCAACAACGGGCTTTCAACTTATGGGAGTTCGACCCGGCCCAGCACCAGACTCTACGTGAGCTCTTCGACACGACGCATAAGGATGTCTGTAAGGTGCTGTTCAAGGGCGCCGAGGTCCCCCCTCCCCTTATCGAGGATCGCGGGCTAAGAGCGACGCACCCTGCGAATCCGGTAAGTTCTGTACATCTCGTAGGGTATTTATTTTCCATAGTTTAACCATGTGCGGGGTCTGAGCTCCCATGCGTTTGATAGGACTGGGTGGAGACATCGAAGCAGATTGACTGTCCGGCCCCTCTGCCCGAAGACCCTGCAGATGCTCTCCTGATGGAGATGCGGACTCCGGCACCTTATGAGGTGCCGGAGAAGAAGATCAAGAAGAAGGCCACGGGAACCCGAAAGAGTTCCCGGCGCCAGGTGGTATCGGACTCATCGTCCGATAACTTCGAGATGCACTCCTCCCGTGAAAATGAGAAGGAGGAAGATGACGGTTCTCCCCCTCCAGTCGGGGGAGACAGGAAAAGGAAGGCCGCCCCAACCGGGGAGGCCGGAGGGTCCAAGAACGGAAGGACTCTCCTTCCGGATTGATCCACCACCGCTGCCGACAGCGAAGACGAGTGGTTACTCAGGGCCAAGCCCCTCGCGAAGTCGTAAGTATTCGGATACCAGAGTAACTCATAGCATACTTTTATTGCATTGCTTCTCCTAACGTCGAATATGATCATGCAGTCTGCCCCGAGCCCGCATCGACGTATCCTCGTCGGACGGTTCCTTAGACTCGTCGGATATGAAAAGTGAGTCACTTCCAACCGCCTCCTCTCCTCGCCTTACGGACAATGTCGAGGTATTGTCTCAAGGGGCACCGAACTGAGGGGAGGTAGTCCTGGAGGCGCCTCAAGGCGACCTTCCGGACTCCAGGCGCAAAGGGAGCAAGACTCCCAAGGGCTCCACGTTCGGCCCTCAGCCAAACACCGCGCCGGAACCTCCAGTGGTTCCGGACTCCGGCAGGCGGCCCCCTGCCAAGAGGGGCAAGCTGCCCATGCTGGTGACCTCTGTCTATCCAGAGGCACCGAACAACCTGCTGGGAGCACTTCGCGGCGCTTCCATCAACGAAGAGCACCGCACTATTATGAGTGCGGTGTTTAAGAAGGTTCAGTTCGCCAAGAGCGGACTGACTGAAGCCTGTGCTAGCCTTTTAATAGGCTTTGAGGTAAGTATTTAAAATATAGGAAAATATTAACACATAGACAGTAGCCCCTGATGCCCTGTTTGGTGTTCACAAAGAAAAGCCGAATAGAGGATCAAATAATATCTGCAGGAGTCTAATACAAGTATGTCTATATGCGTATGCAGGCTTCGCTGCTGACCTCTGCCGCACTGACTGCGGAGGTCGCCGCACTGAAGCAGAACCTTGAGCGGTCCGAGAAAGAGCTCGGCCTTGCCAAGAGGCAGCTCGAGGAGAACAAAGGTAAGAAATACCTTGTCTATATATATATATATAGATGTGGTTGCAAAATGATAGGATCATCATGGGTGTGCCAGGGGCCATGACCGAAGTGGCGACCCTGAAGCAAACGCTGTCCGAGGCTGAAAACAAAGTGGCCGAGGAGCTCACCGAGCGGGAGAAACAAGAGGCATGGGTGGGCGAGGTGCAGCAAGAGCTCCAGGCTCTGGTGAAGAAGCACGAGACTTTGGAGCTTGACTCGAAGACGCGAGGGTCCGAGATTGCCGCGGCCCTCGAGAGCACAAAGCATGCTAAGGATGAAGTCCAAAAGGCCCTCCAAGAAATTGAGGCGATGAGGAAAATAGCGGCGGGTAAGGCATTCATTATGCAAAGCAAGCATGTGAAAGTAAATTAGTTGTTACTTACCCGAGTCTGGAGCTCTCCAGGAGCATTCGAAGATTTGCCCCGCAGCGTGTCGGATGCCGCAAAGTTATACCAGGCCGAGGAGGGAAGCTCAACGGAGAAGTGGTTCTGGTCTCAGTATACTGGGACCCAACACCTGATGCCTGTGAGCGACCAGCTGAAGGAACTAGTCGAGTTGCACAAGGTGGCCGAACAGGCCATGAGGGGCCTTATAGTCTGGATGTGGCCTGGCGACTCCCTTCCCAAGAGCTACTTCGGCCTGGTGAGGTGGCTTGTGGATGCCTGCCCATGGCTAGAAGTCATAAAGCGGTCCGTCTGCATCGAAGGTGCACGCCGGGCTTTTGCCCGTGCGAAGGTGCACTGGGCCAAGATGGACGCCGAGAAGGCGGTGAAGGAGGGGCCGCCGCAGGGCAAGGAGCATCGCCACCCTGAAATGTATTATGAGGGTGTCCTGAAGGGTGCCCGTCTTGTGGCGGACGAGTGTGCGAAGGATGTAATTTTTAAATGAACTTTCTTGTGTGATCTTGTATTATGAAAGCTTGTTCATGTGCGCTATGCAATGCTTGTTTGAATTTAAGATATTACCTTCTGTGCGGCTGTTTATCAAATCTGGGAGATGGCCCGTCATCGGCTTCTGCCCCCATGCCATGAGTGCTGGGGTGTTCGGGATAAATCTGAGAACTCTTTTTCCCATTGTTGGGTCCTTCGAGGGAGGTGCTCAGCGCAACGAACAAGGCAACTGGACTATAATGCTTTATCACTCTCACTTAGCCATAGAAGTCTACAATTTTAAATTTTGGCGAAGCCCCTAGTATTCGGAAGGCCGAATTTGGGGCGCTATACACGCCTAAGCCGGACAAAGCCGACTCCTCGCCTTAAGCGGCATAAGTCTTTAGGGACTCTAGACCTCTTGAATAGCGACCAGCTCTTGCCTTATCATGACAGTCAGTTTTAGCTTTCTCTACTGAGGTGCTTGCCCAATTGAACCGGGGCACAATCGCAGTAGTTCTCCCAGTGCTACCTTAGCCGATATAGCGGAACGTAAGGTACCAAAACATGCGAGCCGGGCAAACCCAACTATTGACCCAATACATGATTCGGAGCTGATGCATATAATGCTATAACTTCGGGGTGCCGCACTGTCAAAAGTGTTTGGACTTCTCACGACGTATTATGGGGTACGCTTAAGCCCCTGGTGTATTGGCCGCACCAGAGTGTACGGGTGCTGAATCTCATGAAGGTGCGGTAATAATCTAGTGCTATGCATTGTTTATTCAAAAAGGTGCGTTGAAGCATAATGACACAAGTAGTACGATATGCAAAAAGTAGGACTATTTGACATGTCCCCTCCAAGGGCAAGCTGCGGAATGGTATTTAAAGCAGGTATTTCACTCGTTATCAGAGACCACCTGGGAGTTCCATGGTGCGATGTAGCTTTTTGCCTCCTTGGTTGTTGTATCGTGTGTTCGGCAATCGTACTGCCGTACGGGGTTTCCAGAGTGTAAAGTCCTGAAAAAGAGAAAAAATAACAAAGCGGGAAGCCCCTAGTGCGGTTGAGCCGTGTTTTGGGGCGTGCCGTAGTCGTGCCCCCCCCACCTATGCCCATGGTATTTTCAATGTGTAATTATGTACGCGTGGCACAGATTTCGCTGTTTGGCTGGGACATGGGTGGGGTTCGCATTGCTATGCGAGCTCGGAACGTGCCAGGCGGTCTTGTTGCAAATTACTCCGGGCATGCTTGACGGTGTCTGGGTGTTTAATCACCGAACTGGTAGATTGCCTGAAGAGGCTGCTTTGTGCTTCTGCTGCGAGGGCCGCAATGTGCTCCTCCATGCGGAGAGAGCGCTCTGTGTTTCCATTGACTGTGATGACCCCCCGGAGTACTGGCATCTTGAGCTTGAGGTATGCATAATGTGGTACCGCATTGAATCTCGCAAATGCGGTTCGCCCGAGCAGTGCATGATAGCCACTGCGGAACGGGACTATATCGAAGATTAACTCCTCACTTTGGAAGTTATCTGGGGATCCGAAGACAACTTCCAGTGTGACTGAGCCTGTGCAATGGGCCTCTATACCTGGTATTACGCCTTTGAAGGTCGTTTTTGTGGGTTTGATCCTTGAGGGGTCTATAACAATTTTGCACACTGTGTCCTGATAAAGCAGGTTCAGGCTACTGCCACCATCCATAAGGACTCGAGTGAGGTGAAATCCGTCGATGATTGGGTCTAGGACCAGTGCGGCGAATCCGCCATGACGGATACTAATGGGGTGGTCCCTGCGATCGAAGGTGATCGGACAGGAGGACCATGGGTTGAACTTTGGGGCGACTGGCTCCAACGCATATAGGTCCCTTAGCGCACGCTTCCGCTCCCTCTTGGGGATGTGGGTTGCGTATATCATTTTCACCGTCCGCACTTGTGGGGGGGGACCTCTTCTGTCCTCCGGTGTTCGGCAGCTGGGGCTCCTCCTCGTCATCGCTATGTAACCCCTTATCTTTGTTTTCGGCATTTAACTTGCCGGCCTGCTTGAACACCCAACATTTCTCATTGGTGTGGTTGGCTAGCTTGTCGGGGGTGCCGTGTATTTGACACAAGTGATTGAGTATATGGTCCAAACTGGACGGGCCCGGAGTGCTTCTTTTGAATGGCTTTTTCCGCTGACCGGGTTTAGAGCCTCTGAATTCGGCATTGACTGTCGTATCCTCGGTATTGTTGTTGTTGATGCGGCGCTTGTGTTTGTTGCGACGTGACCTGCCATTGCTATCCTTTGTATCCGAAGTACCATGGTTCTTTGATATGTTATTGCTTCGAGCCAGCCAGCTGTCCTCTCCCATGAAAAAGCGGGTCATGAGTGTCGTGAGGGCTTCCATAGATTTCGGCTTTTCCTAGCCAAGGTGGCGGGCAAGCCACTCATTGCGGATGTTGTGCTTAAAAACTGCTAGGGCCTCTGCATCCGGACAGTCGACGATTTGATTTTTCTTTGTCAGGAACCGTGTCTAGAATTGCCTGGCTGATTCCTCTGGCTGCTGAATTATGTGGCTCAAGTCATCGGCATCTGGTGGTCGCACATAAGTACCCTGGAAGTTGTCAAGGAATGCGGATTCCAGATCTTCCCAACAGCTAATGGATTCTGCTGGCAGGATGTTGAGCCAATGCCGAGCTGGTCCTTTGAGTTTGAGTGGGAGGTATTTGATGGCGTGTAGATCGTCATCGCGGGCCATGTGGATGTGCAAGAGGAAGTCCTAGATCCATACCGCAGGATCTGTTATACCGTCATATGATTCGATATTTATGGGTTTGAAACCCTCTGGATTTGGTGATCCATTACTTCGTCTGTGAAGCATAGGGGGTGTGTGGCGCCTCTTTACTGGGCTATATCGCGGCGTAGCTCAAATGAGTCTTGTCAGCTGTGTTCGGCCCGACCGGATTTACTTTTACTGTATCCGGCATGACGGTTATCGTCTCGCAAAGTGGCGCGCCCTCGTGATCCGTAGATCGATCTTGCGTGTTTTGCTTTGTCCTCCAATACGTCTCGTAGGTCTAGCGTGTTTCTCCGTGCCTTGACATTTTTATTTGAGTGGCGTCGTGGTGCGGACTGAGCTTTTGGCTGAAATGCCTGTCTGTCACGGCCACGAGGTGGCCGATCAGCTGCGCCATATGCTAGAGATGTAGGTTTTAATGCTTCCTCCTCCAGTCTGGGTAGCAACCTGCACTTTGGGTAACTCTTGGAGGGGCGTTCGAGTTCATATTCCTCGGCCGCAAGGACTTTAGTCCATCTATCAGCTAGCAAATCTTGATCAGCTTGAAGCTGCTGTTGCTTTTTCTTAAGGCTATTTGTCGTGGCTATAAGCCGACGCTTGAAGCGCTCTTGCTCGACGGGATCCTCAGGCACGGAAAATTCGTCATCGTCGAGGCTTGCCTCGTCTTCGGGGGGAGGCATGAAATTATCATCCTCTGCCTCTCCATCTACCGCTCTCTCGGGAGGGCTGGCTTCTCCATCCTCCTGCTCTAAATCTTGCTGGAGGGCATTGTCGTCATCTTCAGCACTGTCCGGAGTGCTATTATCTCCTGTGCTGGTATCACCGCTTTTGCCTTGGCGAGACATAGAGCGGTGTCGTTGACGTCGGCGCTTGGGTTGCTTCTTGGAGGGGTCATCCTCCGCTGTCCCGTCGCCATTTCCTTCTTTGGGTGTGTCCATCATGTATATATATCATATTATGAGGTGCCTGTCTAGTGCCCTGTGGGCAGTGGTTCTTGTTCGTCTCCTGCATCGTCGTCCATACCGTCGATGTCTTCAGAGTCGAAGTCGAGCATGTCGGTCAAATTGTCGACAGTGGCTACTAAGTGGGTGGTGGGTGGGCGGCGAATTTCTTCGTCTTCCGCATCCCAATCCTGCCGGACATAGTTCGGCCAGGACTCTCCTGACAAGGAGAGAGACCTTAATGAGTTCAGCATGTCACCGAAGGGCGATGGTGAAAGATATCTGCGGAGGTGAACTCCATGATCGGCGCCCAGTCAGATTCGATAGGCACGGGCGCAGGCGGTTCGGAGTCCGCGGCCGGGGAAGAATCCGGCAGTTTGGCGTCATGGCTCTTGTGAAGGGTAAGGTCGATACTCGGCTGGATCGCCGCTGAGAATGCTGCTTCCGTGGAGGGGTCTATCCACCCGTCCATGGATGGCGCAACTGGCTCCGAATTGAGGGTCGGAGCGGCTGCTGGTGCGGTCTCCTGAACAATGTCTGGTGGTAGAGCTAAATCATGCTCATCGTGACCGTGCGGCGCACTCGGCAGGGGCTCGAATCCATTAAAGATCAAGTCTCCGTGGATGTCGGCCGTGTAGTTTAAGCTTCCAAACCTGACCTGGTGGCCAGGGGCGTAACTCTCGATTTTTTCCAGATGGCCAAGCGAGTAGGCCCGCAGTGTGAAGCCGCTGAATACAAAGATCTGTCCGGGGAGAAAAGTCTCACCCCGGACTGCATCGCTATCGATGATTGACCATCCAGCCTAACGATGACGACACAGAGGAACTCTCAATGAAAGCACCAATGTCGGTGTCAAAACCGGCGGATCTCGGGTAGGGGGTCCTGAACTGTGCGTCTAGGCGGATGGTAACAGGAGACGGGGGACACGATGTTTTTACCCAGGTTCGGGCCCTCTCGATGGAGGTAAAACCCTACTCCTGCTTGATTGATCTTGATGATATGAGTATTACAAGAGTTGATCTACCACGAGATCAAAGAGGCTAAACCATAGAAGCTAGCCTATGGTATGATTGTTGTTGTTGGTCCTACGGACTAAACCCTCCAGTTTATATAGACACCGGAGGGGGCTAGGGTTACACAGAGTCGGTTACAAGGAAGGAGATCTATATATCCGTATTGCCAAGCTTGCCTTCCACGCCAAGGAGAGTCCTATCCGGACACGGGACGAAGTCTTCAATCTTGTATCTTCATAGTCCAATAGTCCAACCAAAGGATATAGTCCGGCTGTCCGGATACCCCCTAATCTAGGACTCCCTCAATGGACTTCGCCATTTGTTGGCCGAGGTGTCGGGGTAGCCATTCGTCATGGATGCTATGCTTAAAGGCCACTAGGGCTTCGGCATCTGGACAGTCGATGACCTGGTTCTTTCTAGTTAGGAACCGTGTCCAAAATTTCCTGGCTGACTCTCTAGGTTGTTGAACTATGTGACTTAAGTCATCAGCATCCGGAGATCTGACGTATGTGCCTTGGAAGTTGTCGCGGAAGGCATCTTCGAGGTCCTCCCAGCTGCCAATAGAGTTTTTAGGCAGGCTGTTCAACCAGTGCCGAGCTGGTCCCATGACTTTTAGGAGGAGGTATTTGATGGCATGAAGATCATCACCGCGGGCCATATGAATATGGAGAAGAAAGTCCTCAATCCATACAGCGGGATCTGTTGTTCCATCATATGATTCGATATTCATGGTTTTGAACCCTTATGGGAATTCATGTTCCATTACTTCATCAGTGAAGCAGAGGGTGTGTGTGGCGCCTCTATATCCGGCTAGGTCGCGACGTAGCTCGGATGGAGTCCGTCTGCGGTTTTCGGCCCGGGCGTGATTATGCTTGTCATGTCCGGCCAGATAGCCGTCGTCGCGCGACGGGGCACGCCCCCGCGATCCGTATGGGCTGGTGTTCGGCTTGAGTTGCCATTTTGTCCTGGCCACATGGTGGAAGATCAGCCGCATTACGTGTTGAAGGTACGGGCTCAAGTGCCTCGTCGTCGAATTGAGGTAGCAGTTTACGCTTCGGGTAACTTTTAGTTGGGCGCTCGAGGCCGTACTCCTCGGCTGCCAGGACATTAGTCCACCTATCGTTGAGTAGATCTTGATCAGCTTGAAGATGCTGCTATTTATTTTTCAGGATCCTCGCAGTGGCTATTACCGACGCAAAGGAGAGTCTTTTCCGGACACGGGAGGAAGTCTTCTATCTTATATCTTCATGGCCCAACAGTCTGGCTCATGTCACACAGGCCGGACGCCCGAGGACCCCTTAATCCAGGACTCCCTCAATCGGAATTACATATATAATTTTTGGCCTCGTGAAGGAGAAAGTATCGCTCTAGCTTGGGGGAGGCTTAAATCTATGTTATATTCATGCTCCAATCATGAGCTCTCAAGAGAAATTATTATTCAGAATTTTTATGCTCGGCTTTCTCGTGATGATCAATCCTTGCTTGATACTTCTCGTACTAGTTCTTTTATGAAGAAGACTATTGAATTTAGGTGGGATCTTTTAGAAAGAATTAAACACAACTCTGAAGGCTGGGAACTCGACGAAGGTAAAGAGTTAGGTATTAAGCTTAAGTATGATTGTGTTAAATCTTTTATGAATACCAATGATTTTCAAAAGTTTAGGACTAAATATGAACTTGACTCTAAGATAGTAGCCTCCTTTTGTGAATCATTTGCTACTCATGTTGATCTCCCTAAGGAGAAGTGGTTTACATATCATCCACCTATTAAAGAAGAACTAAAAGAACCGGTAATAGCTAAAGATGAAACTATTATCTATAATGTTGATCCAGTTATTCCTACTGCTTATATTGAAAAAACACCTTTCCCTATTAGGATAAAGGAACATGATAAAGTTTCAACTGTGGCCAATAAAATTTATATTAGAAAACCTAAACCGGCTGAACAAATCAAGGTAGAACCTAGTGTTGCTATGGTTAAAGATCTCTTGGAAGAAAATATAGCTGGGCATGTTATTTATTTCTGTCATGAAGCTTCTAGAATTCCTAAACCTGGTGAAAAAGATGAACATAGACCCGTTGTTGGCATGCCTATTGTCTCAATCAAAATAGGAGATCACTGTTATCATGGTTTATGTGATTTAGGTTCTAGCATGAGTGCTATTCCTTTTACCTTATATCAAGAAATTATGAATGATATAGCACCAGCTGAGATAGAAGACATAGCTGTTACTATTAAACTTCCTAATAGGGACACCATCACACCACTTGGGATTGTTAGAGATGTTGAAGTCTTGTGTGGGAAAATAAAATATCCAACTGATTTTCTCGATCTTGGTTCCCCACAAGATAAATTTTGTCCCACTATCTTTGGTAGAACTTTCTTGAACACTGTTAATGCCAAAATAGATTGTGAGAAACAAACCTTTGGTGTTAGTTTCGGTGATGAGTCGTATGAGTTTAATTTTTCTAAGTTTAGTAGAAAGCATCATAAGAAATAACTGCCTAGTAAGGATGAAATAATTGGTCTTGCTTCTATTGTCGTACCTTCTACTGATCCACTAGAACAATATTTGCTAGACCATGAAAATGATATGCATATGCATGAAAGAAATGAAATAGATAAAAATTTATGTGAACAACGTCCTCTACTTAAACACTTCCCTATTGAATCTCTAGGAGGTCCTCCTCCACCTAAAGGTGATCCTATGTTTGAATTAAAACAATTGCCAGACACTTTGAAATATGCTTATCTTGATGAGAAAAAATATATCATGTTATTATTAGTGCTAACCTTTCAGAGCATGAAGAAGAAATATTATCGAAGGTTCTGAAGAAGCACCGAGCTGCTATTGGATATACACTTGATGATTTAAAGGGCATTAGTCCCACTCTCTGTCAGCACAAAATCAACATGGAACCTGATGCCAAACCCCTTACTGATCACCAATGATGTTTAAATCCTAAAATGAACGGAGTGGTAAGAACTGAAATAGTGAAGCTTCTGGAAGCAGGTATAATCTATCCTATAGCTGATAGTAGATGGGTAAGTCCTGTTCATTGTGTCCCTAAGAAATGAGGTATTACTGTTGTTCCTAATGATAAGAATGAACTTATTCCACAAAGAATTTTCACTGGTTACCGAATGGTAATCTATTTTAGAAAATTAAATAAAGCTACTAGAAAGGACCATTACCCTCTTCCTTTTATTGATCAAATGCTACAAAGATTGTCAAAGCACACACACTTTTGTTTCCTTGATGGATATTCTATTTTTTCTCAAATACCTGTCTCACAACCTAATCAAGAAAAAACCACCTTTAATTGTCCTTTTGGAACTTATGCTTATAGATGTATGCCTTTTGGTTTATGCAATGCACCTGCTATGTTTCAAAGATGTATGACTGCTATATACTCTGACTTTTGTGAAAAGATTGTTGAGGTTTTCATGGATGATTTTTCCGTTTACAGAAGTTCTTTTGATGATTGCTTAACAAACCATGACCGAGTTTTGTAGAGCTGTGAGCAAACTAATCTTGTCTTGAATTGCACACTACTAGGGAAAACCTTATACACAGACGTATAGTAGTAGAGCTGGTCAGAACAAAGCACTACTGCAACTTAGTCGTAGCGTGCGTCAACAAAGCGCGGTACAACTATAGTTGTAGCAGTAGCGCGTCTGCATGAAAAAATGCTACTACTATAATTCCCACACTGTTGCCGGTAGGCTAGGAATAGTAGTAGCGATCCTGAGGAAAACACGTTATGCTAAATGCCTTGTAGCAGCATGTTTCTGTTGTAGAGCGCTACTGCTAAGAAAAATAAAATAAGTAGAAAATAAATAGAAAAGTAAATGAAAGAAATAGAAAAAAGAGAAATAAAAAAACAAAAAGAAAAGAAAAATAAAAAATGCAGGTGAAAGGCATAGCAGTAGCGCTAGTTCTCACAAAGCGCTATGGCTATATTAGCGGTAGCGCTTTTCGGGTTCCCGCGCTATAGCTAAGTTCCTTAGATAAAAGGAAAAAAGGAAAATAAATAGCTACTTCCTGTAGCAATAGCACGTTTTGGTGGAAAGCGCTATAGCTAACTTAGCTATAGTGTGTTTTTTCTACCAGCGCTACTACTAGTTTGACTTAACCACGCGCGGGCTTAAAATTTTGCTAAGTAATTTTCCCCCCTCTCCCCCTCTCCCCCCACGAGATTTGTCACCGCCGTCGATCGCCCTGCGCCCGAGCATGCGCGAGACACCGGCCGTCGCCCGAGGCCTCACCACCGCCGCCCGAGGCCGCCCTCAACCTCACCGCCGCCCCCCGAGGCCGCCCTCAACCTCACCGCCGCCACCCTCAACCTCACCACCACCACACTTGACATCACCGCCACCACCCGAGCCCTCCCTGGACCATCGCCACCCGAGCCGCAGACCATAAGCCTCTTCCTCTCCTCTCCCCTGCCCTCCTCTCTCTCTCTCTATTCCAGCTAGGGAAATTTCATAGAGTGCTACTGTGATGATGTTCATATGAACCCTAGGTGTTCATATGAATCCTAGATTTGTTTACGACAGTAGGAATTTTTTTAGCATTTAGAAAATAATTTAGCAAAAAAAATAGGAAATTAGTTAGGGCAATTTTTTATGAAAATGCCTAAACAGTAATTTCATTTAGCTTTGAATTAATAGAGGGTATATAAATAATAGTAGCATTTAGCTTTAAACTAATAGAGGTTATAAACAAAAACAATAGCATTTAGCTATAAAAAATTATTTGGACTATGGACATGAATCTTGTCCAAATTTTATTCAAATGAAATTTGAATTATTTGGACTATGGACCTGAATATTTTTGAAGAAATTGGATGTAGGTACTAAGGTATTGCTATGGAAATTTTGGTGAGGTCAGAAGGCTTAGAGAAAATGGAGTTCCTTTGCAATTTCTAATAAGGTCAAGTATTTTTGGAATATTTTCTCTAAAACAATTTGGATGAAAAGAAAATAATGTGTGTGTGTGTGTGTGAGGAATTGCTAGAACAGAATTTGGGTTCTGTCCTAGGCAGAGAAGTATTTAGTGAGGTCATTTTGCGAAGGTTTTTGGTTTTGAAAAGACCACAATTTTTCATGGAAAAGAATTTGGGCAAGTTTTATTTTAAAGATGATCCCTTCCTAGACTTTTAGCTTTAGACAAAAAACAAAAGTATTTAGCTATAAATGAAAAACAGTACCTATGGCATTTAGCTATAATCAAAAAATAGAATTGTTTTTCTTTTCAAAAACTTGATTAAAGTAATTGTTGCTATGTAAACGAAAAACAAGATTGATGTTATGTGATATATGTCATTGATGTTCATTTGTATATTCCATTATTGTTGATTATATATTTTCATTGAAGTGGTCATGTTATATGCAAAGTACTCAATAGTGTTTGCTCATGTTATATGCAACATGGAAGTGGTTCGATTGTGCCCAAGTGGCCTTTTGTTGTTTCCAGGGAATGTAGCCGAGTGGACTATGTTTTGCCAGAATGTTGATTCATTTCAGTTCTGGCAAATTTTAGGTGCTCGATCTGTCCACTTTTTAGCAAAGCTCATGCCGAAATTTTCTATGAATTTCGCATGACTTGTGCTACAAACTAGGACATATCGAGTGCCTGGGATTTGCCGCACTGGGAAGGAATCAACGTTCCTGCAAAACATAGGCCTTTTTATGTCATTATTCATTTTATTAGGTCTAGAATAATTGACTAGATTTAATCGTAGGAAACATGGCTAGCAACGATGAAGGACAGGGTTCTGGTGATTGCAACGTCTACGCAGCGGCAGACGCCTATTTGATCCTTCTCGATGAGCGATAGTCGTTGCAGGGCCCACCTGTCACATTAAAGACTGAGATCAACATCAAGACCGGTGCTGAGACTGAAAACGGCACCGAGACTGGCGAAGCTGGTATAGAACCGTAACCAAAGAGCCAACGGCGCCCAAACTAGCTCATCACTACTAAAGTGGTGGCACGGAGGTGGGTGACGGCAATTTTGAGCCAAAAGAGCATGCGGGAGCACGCGCGTGCTACGGCAATCAAATAGGTTACATCCTACGGGCTTGCCCCACCATCAATGATGTGAAACTAAGGAAGATACCAGATATGAAGCAGCCCCTCCTAATGTAGCTACACCAGGTGTTCTTGTTCTCGGGCCGGGATGAAAGCGAATATAAAAATCCAGATAAAGACACGACAATGAAGAAGATAAACAGACGTGCCATAGGCAAGTTTAGCGGCACGTTGTCCGCCTGGAAAGTAAGGGTGAAACATCGGATCATCGATAGAAAGGAACCCTACTTCGAGATTGTAAAGGATAATCCGACAATTTTGGACGAGTAGTTTGAAATATTCAAGGCGGCTTGTGTTGTCGAAGCTGCCAAAGAAAAGTTAGAATACATGAAGGGGCTTCAAGAGAGGAACATGGGGTGCCACCACCTTGCAAGTCGTGGTTACGCAGGGAAGAGGTCCATATGGGCCAAGGAAGACGCGGAACACAAATGTCTAGGCATCCTAGACCCCTTGGCGGAGTTCACCATCCCGCAGGAGCGTGACGTCCTCAAGGCCCGGTACCATTGGGAGCTAGTCAAGAAGGTTTTCGAGAAGGAGGCAGTCATGACGGAGTTCATGAGACTGGTGGTAATTTTTAATTTACCCCCTAATTTTAGCTTCTGATCAATTCGACTACATGTTTACTCATATTTGTAAACAATCCTTGTTCCTTTTGCAGAGAGAGCAGCACAGGATCGCGGCCGAAAGCGAATCGCCGTCTGAGGCGTTGGCGAGGCCCAAGTGGGACACCCTATTCAACCGGGCCTTGAACATATTGAAAGGACTCCCAGTGGACACTCTGCCATCATATGGACGTGTGCACAACATCGGAGACGGCTCCACATGGAAGAAGTACTACCGTAAGACCACAGAAGAGAGAAAGGAAAGACAGAGGTTAACTGAAGAAAACATCGACAAGAAGGTTGCGATTGGGGTTGATAAGAAATCAACCGAGACAGTCAAAGCAGTGGTAGCTGCCGCAAAAGAGGAAATGGTAGCTTCGTATGGTGTGTTGCTTCCGACTATCGTCAATTGGAGCAGAAAAATCCAAGTAAAGATCCAGCGGACTTTCCCCTTGCCAACTTCTTCGGGAGCAGCTCGACTAGCGTTGCACCAGCATCTGCTCCCGCACCTGTTCCTGCACCGGCCCCCACACTCCTACACCAGCTCCCGCACCTGCTCATAGCAGCCCGTCCTCCGTCTCGGACGTGCTCGGCGGTGCTTCGTCTTTGGCTGAGATCGACGCCCTCATGGTACCTTTCACACCAGCCCTCTTGAATAAATGTATAATCGGTCGTTTCCGTTGCCTTTCGGATGTCTCACGTCGCAGACATGTCTTTTGCGGCTGATGTAACCCCATGCACCATATTGTACACCATCAGTCGCCAGAAGGTGGACATGGGGAAGGCGACAATAGTGAAGCCAAAGGAACAATTGTTCAACAGCTGGCCGATCCCCTTGACTTCTTCAAGGTTTTTGTGGCCAGTGTCAAACTAGGCCATGCGAATTTGGCTCCTCCGATACTAGGGGGAGATGACGACGAGACCCTGATAGAGGCAAGGGTCCCAATCTTTCGATGAGACGATAACTATCGATTTGGTGGAGTTAACTTCGACGATCCGACTACAAACGTGCACGACGTTGAACCTTAACAATCGCTAAACCAATCTCCCGAGGTTACTGACGATGCCAGAAGCACGATCAGCCTGACCACGATGGTCTATTCCTGCATGCAATCGAAGAACAACCAATAATATGATAATGCAATCTGAATATTGTGAATATATATGAAGTATTGATAAAGGTGGGGATCCGAAAGCGGTCTTGGTCTTGTCGTTGGACACAAACGAAGTACAGGAAGTTGTAATGGCTAACTTTTAACTAAACAAATCCCAAGGAAAAAGATACTAGATGGATCTACTTATATAGAAGCAAGGGGTGGCGGCCAAGGAGGAGGGAGGACGACCCAAGGCAGCCTAAAACTAAACCTATGTCGTAAAAGGCTCATGGGCCCAAGTGGAGGTGATTTAACACCTTTGGGCTTGTAGTTTGACTCGGATTCCGCTACAACGTCAGATTGTTTCGTCCATAACTCAAAGCTCCGGATGAATTTGAAGTTGAATCCAATTGTGTTGGAAATAGCACGAAATCTACTTTCAAACAAAAAAAAGAATCACCCAATTCGGAGTCCGTATGAAAAAGTTGTTAGCGTTTTTAGTCAGGTATGTCTGTGCAGTCCGAATCTGAATTGAGAACGTGAGAGACTTGGACTCTATCTTCTCTTGGCCGAAAATTGACATCAGAGGACTTTTTGAACAGCACCTAAACTTCTATTTTTCCCTTATCTTCATATGTGGATTCTACAAATGTCCCATACACATGTATGCAATATTTTTGGTCGTATCCAAGGTATTCATGTCCTCATCATCCTCCCCTTCTTGAAAACAAAGCCGTCCTCGGCGTTGCTTAATCTGAAATGTGGCTAACAAAAGAGACAAGGTGTATATGGTGTATATGTATATGCCATCCATTTTTACTTCCCTTGATTTTTGCACAAATGACACATGTATACACGAGTAATTTTCATAGTTCATAAAATCTGAACCCAAAATATTATCACAATAAGTACAAGGCATGAAAATATTGCAACTCAGTTTGCACATATAAGTGAAGCTCTTATTCATACCAAAGAATTGACCATGTTCATCATTAAACCATCCCAACATTGGTGAATAAACCTTACTTGCATCAAATTTACATGGTACACCATGCTTAAATAAACAAACATGCAATAAGTCCTTTGACACAGAATCATCACCAAGATTAGAGGTCATACCAAAATGATTAAACATTGGTTCTTTTGCATCAACAGTTAATTCAATGGGTGCACTCAAAATTGTTGGTATTTCAGTTGTTTGATCACATGACGCATTCATGAAAGTAAAAAGATTCTCTAAATAAGGTGGTGTGCTCAAATCAAGAGGTAACTCAACACATGATGCATTCAGGTTAACTAGGCATGCGTCATTCTCATGTGAAGTTATATCATCAATACCTTTACTGTTACCTTGTCGCAAAGACGTAGCTGATGTAGGTACGGACATTGACAATGTACCATACCCTTGAGATGATGCCGCGCTCCCAATCTGAGGTGGGTCTACTCTAGTAGGTGCAACAGTGGAGGAACCAACCAGCAGTGGTGAGCATGAACTGGAATAGTTGTTGTTGTTGTCACCCAATGCATCCTCCTGTATTTGTCTCTCAAAGGTACAAGCACGAACATGCATAGCAGTAATGCAACAAGGAATATACTGAAATCTTGCCTGAATATCATGGTTCAAACCACCAAAAAATCTATTCATTGTATCATCCTCAGATTCTTCTATGTCACAATGATGCATATAAGATTTGAACTCTTGGTAGTAAGCATGAACAATGTTGTTGCCTTGTTTAAATTGTTCAAATTTGCGAAGCAATTCACGACGATAGTAAGGGGGGAAAACTTGTTGTCTCGTTACATATTTCAAATCTTTACAAGTTGTGGGTTGGTTATCAATGTTTTTCTTACAATGCACACTCCACCAAATAGAAGCAAAACCAGTAAAAGCTCTAGTGGTATCTCGTACTCTCTATAGTTTAGAAAAATCATGGTGAGTAAAAACTTGTTCTACAGCAAGCTCCGAAGCTAGATAAATAGCAGGATTAAATCTACCCTCGAATGATGGTAAAGAGATAACCTGACCATATGCTTGTGTGTGTTGTCCCACCTCTCGTGATGCTGAAGATGTATCCGTCGTCCAAGAACTTCTATCTTCGGACCCTGTCATGATTAGTAGAAACAGGAAACAAAATTCAAGAACAATGTTCCTATGAACTACTAAGGTGTGGTGGTAAAGCACTCACAGTAAAGCAAATATCAATATCACACAAGTTCTTACCAAGAAGCAGGTGGTGACAAGCAACCATCAGTGTCAAATAACTCCGAAGATTGTGTAAAGCGATTGCCAGGGAAACATACGTATACACGGGTGTATAAATATGTGGAGCTGGGTTGGCTATATATGGTAGCAAAAGATTAGCAATAATCAATTCTGAGATGCAATGTTGAATAAATGCTCAACGATAGTACTATGCTGGTCCTAGGCTAGACCGGACTAGAGACGCGAGCCTAGAACACAAATTAGGTCACGCCGTAGTACAACTGGCATCAATAAAGGATATGAAGTAGCTCTGGACATCAAAATATAAGTGAATATCACAATAGCGGTAAAGATTATGATTTGAAACAACAGCCAAGCAGGATATATCAACAACTTTATCTCCAACTTTCCTCTGGAAAACTTTGTGCCAATTTTTTGATAATTTTTCAAGAATGGTATTGACTCAAGCTTTCAAACGCAAAAGGAATCACTCAATTCCGAGTTGATATGAGGAGTTAAAAAAATCTAAACTGGGCTAAAAAACTAGAATAAGCTGTGTTCATGAACTTCGGAGGGCAAAAAGACCTATTTAGAAGCAAATTTTGAAGTGCCAAATATTGAACAAGCTTCTGCAACTATTTAGATGCGGCTCGTCACTAGCTTTAATTTGAGTACTAGCGGAGTCAAAACGGACTTTGTATGAGGAGGTTATGTCTATTTTCCTGAATAGTGCACAAAACAGATTTCAATTTGAATTCAACTACGAGATTGAGCCTAGATAGATCCGAATTTTGTTTTTTTTTCTTCTCTCTTTTTTTCCTCACACTTCTTTTTATTTATCTTTCTCTTTTTTTCTCTGACTTTTTTTAAATTTTTTCTCTCATTTTTTTCTCTGTCTTTTTTTCTCTCTCCCTCTTTCCAAAACAAACTAGATAAGATGTAGATTGGATCAAGCGAATATGTGAACTCTCAATTATGATTATGACAATGAACGGTGGGTAGCACGTGGTGAAAATTGATGGATGGATGGTGGACAGCGGAAGGGATAACGATGCAGTGGCGGCATGACTGATGTGAACAGAACTCAAAACTCTAAACGAACGAGACACTAAGACCAGCAACTCGACACGACGATGCAACCAATAATTCAACTATGCAAGCAATGAAAAGAAAATTGCAAAGGCTCAGACTAGCTTGGAAAAAGGATAAATAGATCTATTTTGTGGCTTTTTCTTGGACACTAGGTAAGAAAATAAATCTAATATAGGAAAAACTAGAAATTCTCACCGAGCAACCTGAAAACTGATACCACTTGATAGAGGCGAGGGTCCCGATCTTTCGATGAGATGATAACTATCGATTTGGTGGAGTTAACTTTGACGATCCTACTACAAACGTGCACGATGTTGTGCACTAGCAATGGCTAAACCAATCTCCCGAGGTTACTAACGATGCCGGAAGCACGATCAGCCTGACCACGACGATCTATTCCTGCACGCAATCAAAGAACACGCAAGAATATGACAATGCAATCTGAATATTGTGAATATATATGAAGTATTGATAAAAGTGTGGATCCGAAAGCGGTCTTGGTCTGGTTATTGGACACAAACGAAGTACAGGAGGTTGCAATGGCTAACTTTTAAATAAACAAATCCCAAGGAAAAAGCTACTAGATGGATCTACTTATATAGAAGCAAGGGGTGGCGGCCAAGGAGGTCGGAGGACGTCCCATGGCAAACTAAAGCTAACCCTATGTCGTACAAGGCTCATGGGCCCAAGTGGAGGTGATGTAACACCTTTGGGCTTGTAGTTTGACTCAGATTCCGTTACAATGTCAGATTGCTTCGTCCATAACTCAACGCTCCGGACGAATTTGAAGGTGAATCCAATTGTGTTGGAAAGATCACGAAATCTACTTTCAAACAAAAGAAGAATCACCCAATTCAGAGTCCATATGAAAAAGTTGTTGGCATTTTTAGTCAGGTATGTCTGTGTAGTCCGAACCTTAATTGAGAACGTGAGAGACTTGGACTCTATCTTCTCTTGGCCCAAAAGTGACGTCAGAGGACTTTTTGAACAGCACCTAAACTTCTCTTTTTCCATTATCTTCATGTGTGGATTGTACAAATGTCCCATACACATGTATGCAATATTTTTTGTCGTATCCAAGGTATTCATGTCCTCATCATCCTCCCCTTCTTGAAAACAAAGCCGTCCTCAGCGTTGCATAATCTGAAATGTGGCTAACAAAAGAGACAAGGTGTACATGTTGTATATGTATATGTCATCCATTTTTACTTCCCTTGGTTTTGCACGAATGACACATGTATACATGAGTAATTTTCATAGTTCATAAAATCTGAAGCCGAAATATTATCACAGGAAGTAGAAGGCATGAAAATATTGCAACTCAGTTTGCACATATAAAGTGAAGATCTTATTCATACCAAAGGATTGACCATGTTCATCATTAAACCATCCCAACATTGGTGAATAAACCTTACTTGCATCAAATTTACATGGTACAACATGCTTAAATAAGCAAACATGCAATAAGTCATTTGACACAGAATCATCACCAAGATTAGAGGTCATATCAAAATGATTAAACATTGCTTCTTTTGCATCAACAGTTAATTCAATGGGTGCACCCAAAATTGTTGCTATTTCAGTTGTTTGATCACATGACGCATTCATGACAGTAAAAAGATTCTCTAAAATAGGTGGTGTGCTCAAATCAAGGGGTAACTCAACACATGATGCATTCAGGTTAACTAGGCATGCGTCATTCTCATGTGAAGTTATATCATCAATACCTTTACTGTTACATTGTTACAAAGAGGTAGTTGATGTAGGTACGGACGTTGACAATGTACCAGACTCTTGAGATGATGCCGCGCTCACAATCTGAGGTGGGGCTACTCTAGTAGGTGTAATTGTGGAGGAACCAACCGGCGGTGGTGAGCATGAACTGGAATAGTAGTTGTTGTAGTCTCCCAATGCATCCTCCTATATCTGTCTCTCAAAGGTACAAGCACGAACATACATACCAGTAATGCAACGAGGAATATACTGAAATCTTGCATCAATATCATGGTTCAAACCACCAAAAAATCTATTCATTGTATCATCCTCAGATTCTTCTATGTCACAATGATGCATACAAGATTTGAACTCTTGGTAGTAAGCATGAACAGTGTTGTTGCCTTGTTTAAATTGTTCAAATTTGTGATGCAATTCACGACGATAGTAAGAAGGGAAAAATTGTTGTCTCATTACATATTCCAAATCTTTACAAGTTGTGGGTTGGTTATCAATGTTTTTCTTACAATGCACACTCCACCAAATAGAAGCAAAACTAGTAAAAGCTCTAGTGGTATCTCATACTCTCTAAAGTTCAGAAAAATCATGGTGAGTAAAAACATTTTCTACTTCAAGCTCCCAAGCTAGATAAATAGTAGGATTAAATCTACCCTCAAATGATGGTAAAGAGATAACCTAACCATATGCTTGTGTGTGTTGTCCCACCTCTCGTGATGGTGAAGATGTATCCGTCGTCCATGAACTTCTATCTTCGGACCCTGTCATGATTAGTAGAAACAGGAAACAAGATTCAAGAATAATGTTCCTATGAACTACTAGGGTGTGGTGGTAAAGCACTCACAGTAAAGCAAATATCAATATCTTACAAGTTCTTACCAAGCAGCAGGTGGTCACAAGCAACCGACGGTGTCAAATAACTCCGAAGATTGTGTAAAGCGATTGCCAGGGAAACATACATATACACGGTGTAGAAATATGTGGAGCTGTGTTCGCTATATATGGTAGCCAAAGATTAGCAATAATACATTCAGAGATGCAATGTTGAATAAACGCTCAACGACGGTACTGTGCTGGTCGTAGGCTAGACCGGACTAGAGACGCGAGCCTAGAACACAAATCAGGTCACGCCGTAGTACAACTAGCATCAATAAAGGATATGAAGTAGCTCTGGACATCAAAATATAAGTGAGTATCACAATAGCCGTAAAGGTAATGATGTGAAACAACAGCCAAGCAGGATATATCAACAACTTTATCTCAAACTTTCCTCTGGAAAACTTTGTGCCAATTTTTTGATAATTCTTCAAGAATGGTATTGACTCAAGCTTTCAAACGCAAAAGGAATCACTCAATTCCGAACTGATATGAGGAGCCAAAAAAATCTAAAACTGGGCTAAAAAACTGGAATAAGCTGTGTTCATGAACTTCGGAGGGCAAAATGATCTATTTACAAGCCGATTTTAAAGTGCCAAATATTGAACATGCTTCTGCAACTATTTAGATGTGGCTCGTTGCTAGCTTTCATTTGAGTACTCGCAGAGCCAAAACGGACTTCGTATGAGGAAGTTATGTCCATTTTCCTGAACAGTGCACAAAACAGATTTCAATCCGAATTCAACTACGAGATTGAGCCTAGATAGATCCAAATTTTGTCTTTTTCTTGTCTCTTTTTTTCCTCACACGTCTTTTTTTTCTTTTTCTTTTTCTTTCTCTGACTTTTTTTTACTTTTTTCTCTCCCCCTCTTTCCAAAACAAACTAGATAAGATGCAGATTGGATCAAGCGAATATGTGAACTCTCAATTATGATTATGACAATGAACGGTGGGTAGAACATGGTGAAAATTGATGGATGGATGGTGGACAGTGGAAGGGATAATGATGCAGTGGCGGCGTGACTAATGTGAACAGAACTCGAAACTATAAACGAACGAGACACTAAGACAAGCAACTCGACACGATGATGCAACTGATAATTCAACTATGCAAGCAATGAAAAGAAAATTGCAAAGGCTCAGACTAGCTTGGACAAAGGATGAATAGATATAAATTTTTTTGTGGCTTTTTCTTGGACACTAGGTAAGAAAATAAATCTAATATAGGAAAAACTAGAAATTCTCACCGAGCAACCTGAAAACTGATACCACTTGATAGAGGCGAGGGTCCCGATCTTTCGATGAGATTATAACTATCGATTTGGTGGAGTTAACTTTGACAATTCGACTACAAACGTGCACGACGTTGCGCATTAGCAATCGCTAAACCAATCTCCCGAGGTTACTGACGATGCCGGAAGAACGATCAGCCTGACCACGACGGTCTATTCCTGCATGCAATCGAAGAACAAGGAAGAATATGACAATGCAATCTGAATATTGCAAATATATATGAAGTATTGATAAAGGTGGGGATCCGAAAGCGGTCTTGGTCTGGTCGTTGGACACAAACAAAGTACACGAAGTTGCAATGGCTAACTTTTAATAAACAAATCCCATGGAAAAAGCTACTAGATGGATCTACTTATACGGAAGCAATAGGTGGCGGCCAAGGAGGTGGGAGGACGTCCCAAGGCGGCCTAAAACTAACCCTATGTCGTACAAGGCTCATGGGCCCAAGTGGAGGTGATGTAACACCTTTGGGCTTGTAGTTTGACTCGGATTCCGCTACAACATCAGATTGTTTCGTCCATAACTCAACGCTCCGGACGAATTTGAAGGTGAATCCAATTGTGTTGGAAAGAGCAAGAAATCTACTTTCAAACAAAAAAAGAATCACCCAATTCAGAGTCCGTATGAAAAAGTTTTTGGCGTTTTTAGCCGGTTATGTCTTTGTAGTCCGAATCTGAATTGAGAACGTGAGAGACTTGGACTCTATCTTCTCCTGACCCAGAAGTGACATTAGAGGACTTTTTGGACAGCACCTAAACTTCTCTTTTTCCCTTATCTTCATATGTGGATTTTACAAATATCCCATACACATGTATGCAATATTTTTGGTCGTATCCAAGGTATTCATGTCCTCATCATCCTCCCCTTCTTGAAAACAAAGCCGTCCTCGGCGTTGCTTAATCTGAAATGTGGCTAACAAAGAGACAAGGTGTACATCTTGTATATGTATATGTCATCCATTTTTACTTCCCTTGGTTTTTGCACAAATGACACATGTATACATGAGTCATTTTCATAGTTCATAAAATCTGAAGCCGAAATATTATCGCAAGAAGTAGAAGGCATGAAAATATTGCAACTCAGTTTGCACATATAAGTGAAGCTCTTGTTCATAACAAAGGATTGACCATGTTAATCATTAAACCATCCCAACATTGGTGAATAAACCTTATTTGCATCAAATTTACATGGTACAACATGCTTAAATAAGTAAACATGCAATAAGTCATTTGACACAGAATCATCACCAAGATTAGAGGTCATATCAAAATGATTAAACATTGGTTCTTTTGCATCAACAGTTAATTCAATGGGTGCACTCAAAATTGTTGGTATTTTAGTTGTTTGATCAAATGACGCATTCATGACAGTAAAAAGATTCTCTAAAATAGGTGGTGTGCTCAAATCAAGAGGTAACTCAACACATGATGCATTCAGGTTAACTAGGCATGCGTCATTCTCATGTGAAGTTATATCATCAATACCTTTACTGTTACCTTGTCGCAAAGACGTAGCTGATGTATGTACGGACGTTGACAATGTACCATACTCTTGAGATGATGCCGCACTAACAATCTGAGGTGGGGCTACTCTAGTAGGTGCAATGGTGGAGGAACCAACCGGCGGTGGTGAGCATGAACTAGAATAGTAGTTGTTGTAGTCACCCAATGCATCCTCCTGTATCTGTCTCTCAAAGGTACAAGCACGAACATACATACCAGTAATGCAACGAGGAATATACTGAAATCTTGCCTGAATATCGTGGTTCAAACCACCAAAAAATCTATTCATTGTATCATCCTCAGATTCTTCTATGTCACAATGATGCATATAAGATTTGAACTCTTGGTAGTAAGCATGAACAGTGTTGTTGCCTTGTTTAAATTGTTCAAATTTGCAAAGCAATTCACGACGATAGTAAGGAGGGAAAACTTGTTGTCTCACTACATATTTCAAATCTTTACAAGTTGCAGGTTGGTTATCAATGTTTTTCTTACAATGCACACTCCACCAAACAGAAGCAAAACCAGTAAAAGCTCTAGTGGTATCTCGTACTCTCTAAAGTTCAGAAAAATCATGGTGAGTAAAAACTTGTTCTACTTCAAGCTCCCAATCTAGATAAATCGCAGGATTGAATCTACCCTCAAATGATGGTAAAGAGATAACCTGCCCATATGCTTGTGTGTGTTGTCCCACCTCTCGTGATGGTGGAGATGTATCCGTCGTCCAAGAACATCTATCCCCGGACACTGTCATGATTAGTAGAAACAGGAAAAAAATTCAAGAATAATGTTCCTATGAACTACTAGGGTGTGGTGGTAAAGCGCTTACAGTAAAGCAAATATCAATATCTTACAAGTTCTTACCAAGCAGCAGGTGGTGACAAGCAACCAGCAGTGTCAAATAACTCCGAAGATTGTGTAAAGCGATTGCCAGGAAAACATACGTATACACGGTGTAGAAATATGTGGAGCTGGGTTGGCTATATATGGTAACAAAAGATTAGCAATAATCAATTCAGAGATGCAATGTTGAATAAACGCTCAACGACGATACTGTGCTGGTCCTAGGCTAGACCGGACTGGAGACGCGAGCCTAGAACTCAAATGAGGTCACGCCGTAGTACAACTAGCATCAATAAAGGATATGAAGTAGCTTTCGACATCAAAATATAAGTGAATATCACAATAGTCGTAAAGATAATGATGTGAAACAACAGCCAAGCAGGATATATCAAAAACTTTCTCTCTAACTTTCCTCTGGAAAAGTTCGTGAAATTTTTTTTGATAATTTTTCAAGAATGGTATTGACTCAAGCTTCAAACACAAGAGGAATCACTCAATTCCGAGTTGATATGAGGAGTCAAAAAAATCGAAAACTGGGCTAAAAACTAGAATAAGCTGCGTTCATGAACTTCGGAGGGCAAAAAGACCTATATTAGAAGCCGATTTTGAAGTGCCAAATATTGAACTTGCTTCCGCAACTATTTAGATGCGACTCATCGCTAGCTTTCATTTGGGTACTCATGGATCCAAAACGGACTTCGCATGAGGAAGTTATGTCTCTTTTCCTGAACAGTGCACAAAACAGATTTCAATCCGAATTCAACTACGAGATTGAGTCTAGATAGATCTGAATTTTGTTTTTTTTCTTCTCTCTTTTTTTCCTCACACTTCTTTTTCTTTTTCTTTCTCTTTTTTTCTCTGACTTTTTTTCTACTTTTTCTCTTGTTTTTTTCTGTGTCTTTTTTTCTCTCTCCCTCTTTCCAAAACAAACTAGATAAGATACAAATTGGATCAAGCGAATATGTGAACTCTAAATTAGGATTATGACAATGAACGGTGGGTAGCACATGGTGAAAATTGATGGATGGATGGTGGACAGTGGAAGGGATAATGATGCAGTGGTGGCGTGACTAATGTGAACAGAACTCGAAACTCTAAACGAACGAGACACTAAGACCAGCAAGTCGACACGACGATGCAACCGATAATTCAACTATGCAAGCAATGAAAAGAAAATTGTAAAGGCTCAGACTAGCTTGGACAAAGGATGAATAGATCTAAATTTTTTTGTGGCTTTTTCTTGGACACTAGGTAAGAAAACAAATCTCATATAGGAAAAATTGGAAATTCTCACCGAGCAACCTGAAAACTGATACCACTTGATAGAGGCGAGGGTCCCGATCTTTCGATGAGATGATAACTATCGATTTGGTGGAGTTAACTTTGACGATCCGACTACAAACGTGCACGACGTTGCGCATTAGCAATCGCTAAACCAATCTCCTGAGGTTACTGATGATGCGGGAAGCACGATCAGCCTGACCACGACGGTCTATTCCTGCATGCAATTTAAGAACAAGCAAGAATATGACAATGCAATCTGAATATTATGAATATATATGAAGTATCGATAAAGGTGGGGATCCGAAAGCGGTCTTGGTCTGGTCGTTGGACACAAACGAAGTATAGGAAGTTAATGGCTAACTTTTAACTAAAAAAATCCCAAGGAAAAAGCTACTAGATGGATCTACTTATATAGAAGCAAGGGGTGGCGGCCGAGGAGGTGGGAGGACGTCCCAAGGCAGCCTAAAACTAACCCTATGTCGTACAAGGCTCATGGGCAAAAGTGGAGCTGATGTAACACCTTTGGGCTTATAGTTTGACTCGGATTCCGCTACAACGTCAGATTCTTTCGTCCATAACTTAACTCTCCGGACGAATTTGAAGGTGAATTCAATTGTGTTGGAAAGAACATGAAATCTTCTTTCAAAAAAAAGAATCACCCAGTTCGGAGTCCGTATAAAAAAGTTGTTTATGTTTTTAGTCAGGTATGTCTATGCAGTCCGAATCTGAATTCAGAACGTGAGAGACTTGGACTCTATCTTCTCTTGGCCTAAAAGTGACGTTAGAGGACTTTTTGAACAACACCTAAACTTCTCTTTTTCCCTTATCTAAATATGTGCATTGGACAAATGTCCCATACACATGTATGCAATATTTTTGGTCGTATCCAAGGTATTCATGTCCTCATCAGACCCCACGGCGGCTTGGTGATTGCAAGAGGTGGGTCCTATTGTGGCCAAAGAGTCTGCTTCGCCTGGAGGAGGCCAGGAGCACATCCACCACCACGCAGCCTCAGCAAGGTATGAACATCAACACCCCACCTACCCAATTAGCGTCGCATGTCGTGTCAGGTGATAGCAGATGGGGTGAGTAAGAGGCTCCATTAGACGCTGATGATGTCGCCGCCGTCGAAGAAGCAATGCACGATATTGATGCCATTGATGAGGATGAGGATGACGATGACACTCTATAGTATCTCAATACTGGCACCTACGACGGAGGTTTGATGGCTCATCAGTATGAGTACTTAGGGGTTGAGCATCATGAGTCGGTGCCTGAATTGCCAGTAGTTGAACGTATTATAGACGACCTTCCAGTAACAAAGCATAGGAAGAGAGCGAGGAAAGGCAACAAAGCTGCTTCTATGATCCAGCCGACTCAATAGCCTCGGGTTGAAGACCATATAGCTATCCTCGGTGCGGCAAAATGTCATATCCCCAGTCATCCGATCCTACCTAAGGCAGTGGTATAGGCCATATACGGCGATCTAAGGAGACTTCATGATGATGTGTTGCAGAGAGAGAAAAGCCTAATCGCCATAGAAAATCCAGGATACCCACTCTACGTTGTTAACGTGCCGCGACAAAGGTTGTACGCCGACACATTCCCCGCTTAGAAGTTCTTCCTTTGATTCGATTACATCTTCGACATGTTTCACTTGAAAAAGCTGGATTTTACGTTTATCCGCCTTGTTGCCTTGTACATGAACTACATCATCGGGATTGAGCAGATATCTTATATCTATGTTGATGACCCGTACTTCATGCACGATGGCTTCTTGGCAGTCTGCCCAGAGCACCGTGAATACGCGAGGGACTATATCGCCAATTTCATGGACACCAATAAGGACAAGGAGATGATTCTCGTGCCTTATCATCTCATGTAAGTCATCCGCGCAGATATCCTTCCTTCGATTTCAATCATTCATTTGCACGGTGGAGGCTAATTTGAGGTGTACTTATTTTGTGCAGCGACGGGCGTGCAGTCCTCATCATCCTTTACCCCCGATTCTCCCATGCTCTTTACTTCGACTCGTCGAAGAACATGAACAAAAAGGATTACACCCACATCAACTCTGTTCTTGACAGTGCTATCTTTGTCTATGGCACACGGGGTGGAGAGATCGAGCCCAGGAAGACAAGGAACCGCAGGCCCGCCTTTGGCCATAAGACTGACTTCTGTTGTATCCAGCAATCGAGTGGTACTCTTAGTGATGGATTCTATGTCTGCCGCCACATGATGGAGTACAGACGAGATCAGCAGAACCTTCGCATGGCACCTACATCCGGCGATGCCCATATTCTTCAATGGGCAAAGAACCTAGGAGATATCCCGGATCATCGACTTCAAGCTGAGTTCTATCACATCCAGCGTGAAGTTGCCCAAATCATCATGAAGGAGGTCCTCAAAAAAACAGGGATGTTCTACGAAGAAGGGCAAATGTCACGGGAAGACGTCCGAACACGCGTAGCCACTCAACGTCTCTACCTGAAGCCTTTCACTAATCTCGGGGAGTATCTCCCTGACATGGATGGATGGCACGACATGTTGGAGTGATTGACGGTATATGACAATGTGTCCGTTTAGTCCATACTTTGTGTATGATGAAACTTTGAGTTATGCATGATGAAACTTTAATTGTGATATAATTATACCGTCCTCCTCAACTAGCAAAGATCACTCTAGTTAGGGCATTTTGGGTACGATGAACTTTGTTATTTATGCTTCTATTTTTTCCAAGTCTGTCTCTTTTTGTTTCTCAACTATATATGTTGCATATTATCGGCTCATGTGACGATGCAGGTGCATAGATCATCGATGTTGAAGAAGTGCTACGTCAGGGGTATACGATGAGTGGCCGGAGTGTCAAGCCTAGGTGCACTGGTTTCCGGGTTCCGAGCGACAGCTACTAGTTAGTTTAGGTTCACGCTAGTGCGAGAGAGGGATATGAACCGACGCCTCAGGAAGTACTACATTATGTATGATGACACATGCCATGTAACTTGTAGAGCTATATCGTGATTATGATGTGATGACATGATTTGTGTTGGATGATATGATGAGACTGTTATGTGTATGATATGATGAGCATATGCATGTTTATGATATGATTAGAGTACTGTATAAAACCTACACAAATACGCAACAAAAAAAGATATGAGAAAATATTGTAGTAGCGCTCTTTAGCGTTGGACAGGAAAATGCTACTGCTAAAGCACTTAGCAGTAGGGCTGGTTTGGAAAGCGCTACTGCTAAGTAGGTATAGCAGTGGCGCGTGTCAAACATCACTACTACTAAACGTTAGCTATAGCGCCATATCAGTAGCGCGGGGTCCCGCGCTACTGATAGCCCTTAGACCCGCACTACTGCTAGGCTTTTCCCTAGTAGTGTTGGGA
The DNA here is from genome assembly GCF_056163025.1 of Triticum urartu. NCBI lineage: Eukaryota > Viridiplantae > Streptophyta > Magnoliopsida > Poales > Poaceae > Triticum > Triticum urartu. Next base: position 174,501,704 of record NC_141877.1, on the reverse strand, counting down.
GAAGTTCCACTTTATGGTTATGGAAGGTATTGTCTTGGGACATAAAATTTCTGAATGAGGTATTGAGGTGGATAAAGCTAAAGTTAACGCAATTGAGAAAATGCCATGTCCTAAAGATATCAAAGGTATTCGTAGTTTCCTCAGTCATGCTAATTTCTATAGGTGGTTTATTAAAGACTTCTAAAATTTCTAGGCCTCTTACAAATATTTTACAAAAGGATATTCCATTTGTTTTCGATGATGATTGTGTAGAAGCCTTTGAAACACTTAAGAAAGCCTTAATCTCTACACCTATTGTTCAACCACCTGATTGGAATTTACCTTTTGAAATTATATGTGATGCTAGTGATTATGTTGTTGGCGCTGTTATAGGACAAAGAGTTCATAAGAAATTAAATGTTATTCATTATGCTATTAAAACTCTAGACAGTGCCCAAAGTAATTATGCTACTACCGAGAAAAAGAGTTTTTAGCAGTGGTGTTTGCTTGTGATAAATTTAGATCTTACATTGTTGATTCTAAAGTAATTGTTCACACCGATTGATACATCTCCAATGTATCTATAATTTTTGATTGCTCCATGCTATATTATCTTCTGTTTTGGACATTATTGGGCTTTATTATTCACTTTTATATTATTTTTGGGACTAACCTATTAACCAGAGGCCCAGCCCAGAATTGCTGTTTTTTTTGCCTATTTTAGGGTTTCAAAGAAAAGGAATATCAAACGGAGTCCAAACGGAATGAAACCTTCAGGAACGTGATTTTTGGAACGAACAAGATCCAGGAGACTTGGACCCTACGTCAAGCAACCAACAGGGAAGCCACGAGGTAGGGGGGCGCGCCTACCCCCCCCCCCAGGCGCGCCCTCCACCCTCGCGGGATTAAAGAAGTCAAAACTTTAAATAGTAATGAACCCACTATTTTGTATTTCAAGGAATTTAATTATGATAGCTTCTCTTTGATAGATTGTATTTCCTTGTTGCAATCCGTGCTAAATTCTCCCCATGCTTATAGTGAAAATAAAGATTTACCGAACATATCGTTGATGCTTTGATGCAATATTATGAAGAAAAATTTGAGTTGGAAGTTTCTATCCCTAGAAAACTTTATGATGAGTGGGAACCTACTATTAAAATTAAAATTAAAGATCATGAATGCTATTCTTTGTGTGATTTGGGTGCTAGTGTTTCCACGATTCCAAAGACTTTGTGTGATTTGTTAGGTTTCCGTGATTTTGATGATTGCTCTTTAAAATTGCACCTTGCGGATTCCACTATTAAGAAACCTATGGGAAGAATTAATGATGTTCTTATTGTTGCAAATAGGAATTATGTGCCCGTAGATTTTATTGTTCTTGACATAGATTGCAATCCTTCATGTCCTATTATTCTTGTTAGACCTTTCCTTAGAACGATTGGTGCAATTATTGATATGAAGGAAGAAAATATTAGATTCCAATTTCCATTAAGGAAAGGCATGGAACACTTTCCTAGAAAGAAAATAAAATTACCTTATGAATCTATTATGAGATCCATTTATGGATTGCCTACCAAAGATGGCAATACCTAGATCCATCCTTGCTTTTTATGCCTAGCTAGGGGCGTTAAACGATAGCACTTGTTGGGAGGCAACCCAATTTTATTTTTATTCCGTGATTTTTTATCTTGTTTAGTAATAAATAATTTATCTAGCCTCTGTTTTGGTTGTGTTTTTTGTGTTTAATTAGTGTTTGTGCCAAGTAGAACCATTGGGAAGACTTGGGGAAAGTCTTGTTAATCTTGCTGTAAAAACAGAAACTTTAGCGCTCACGAGAACTACTGCCATTTTATTTCGAAAGCGCTATTTAGTTAATTATTTTTTCAAATGATTAATAGATAAATTCCTCACGTCCAAAAATTTATTTTATATTTTTTGGGGTTCCAGATATTGCGCTAGCTACAGATTACTACAGACTGTTCTGTTTTTGACAGATTCTGTTTTTCGTGTATTGTTTGCTTATTTTGACGAATCTATGGCTAGTAAAATAGTTTATAAATCATAGAAAAGTTGGAATACAGTAGGTGTAACACCAATATAAATAAAGAATGAGTTCATTACAGTAGCTTGAAGTGGTCTTTTGTTTTGTTTCGCTAACGGAGCTCACGAGATTTTCTACCTTAAGTTTTGTGTTGTGAAGTTTTCAAGTTTTGGGTAAGGATTTGATGGATTCTGGAACAAGGAGTGGAAATAGCCTAAGCTTGGGGATTCCCATAGAACCCCCAAGATAATCTAAGGACACCTAAAAGCCAAAGCTTGGGGATTCCCCGGAAGGCATCCCCTCTTTCGTCTACTTCTATCGGTAACTTTACTTGGAGATATATTTTTATTTACCACATGATATGTGTTTTGCTTGGAGCGTCTTGTATGATTTGAGTCTTTGCTTTTTAGTTTACCACAATCACCTTTTCTGTACACACCTTTTGGTAGAGACACACATGATTCGGAAATTATTAGAATACTCTATGTGCTTCACTTATATCTTTTGAGTTATATAGTTTTGCTCTAGTACATCACTTATGTCTTTTAGAGGACGGTGGTGATTTGTTTTATAGAAACTATTGATCTCTCATGCTTTGCTTAGATTATTTTGAGAGTCTTAAATAGCATGTTAATTTGTTTAAATAATCCTAATATGCTAGGTATACAAGATTAATAATAAAATTCTCTTATGAGTGTGTTGAATACTATGAGAAGTTTGATACTTGATAATTGTTTTGAGATATGGAGATGGTGATATTAGAATCATGCTAGTTGAGTAGTTGTGAATTTGAGAGATACTCGTGTTAAATTTTGTGATTCCCATATCATGCATGTATGGTGAACTGTTATGTGATGGAGTCGGAGCATGATTTATTTATTGATTGTCTTCCTTATGAGTGGCGGTCGGGGACGAGCGATGGTCTTTTCCTACCAATCTATCCCCCTAGGAGCATGCACGTAATACTTTGCTTTGATAACTTGTAGATTTTTGCAATAAGTATATGTAACACCCCCAGTGTCATGCTACAGTAACCCTCTATGATTAAACTAATCATTTTCGAAACAGTTCTTAATCACCTTTGTTCAATACCCATTTGGTAATTCCAGTCAAATTAAATTCAAGTGAAATTTGAAGTTGCCCAAAAGTTGCTGGAAAAATGTTCATCATTTGTCAAAAATTCCATAACAATTATTTGTTAAGGAACACAACATCACTCTTGTGCAAAGATGAGCATTAGTAATTAAAACAACACCAATTCAGCATTTTTAAATGCTATCCTATTTATGGAACATACCAAATCAATTCTTCTGGTCTCCAATATATTTTTGGCACTGTCTATAATCACCAGGAATTTAATGGGAAACCTCCCAAAATTTTGCTAAGTGAAATAGTTGGCCAAATAATTCTCTTTCTCTTTCTGTTAAAAAAATAAAAGCAAAACCAGAAAAGGAAATGGAAAAGGAGGAAAAGAAAAGGGGTAAAGTGCTCTGTGCACTTAGGCCTGCCAACAAAGTGGCTGGCCCAGCCGACTGACCGGGTCACCACCTACCTCCTGTTCACAGGAGCACGGTGGACGCCTGTGCGTCGTCCACAGCTCGGACCGGCCACGGGTCGACCATCCGGCAGCTCCGCGGTGATCTCAAGTCCCCGATGACACCCCCGATCGACCCCTAACCCTAGGCGCCCCTCAGTTCCCCCTCTCTCATTCTCCTCCCCATAGACCACACCAGAGCTGCGGCACCATGAACAAGCTCGCCCACGCAGCCACCGTGCCCTCCTCGCCGTCCGCACGTGCCCAGGTGGATCGCTGTCTTCCTCTGCGTCATCTACGCGCCACTATTCGTGCTCGGAGGCTCGGGATCGCCGTTGACGCCGTCTTCCCCATATCTTGATCACCGACCACCGCTGCCTCGATTCGCTGCACCGAGTCCTCTACGAGCACGCTGCCATCCCCCTATAGCCTCGCAGTGAGCTTCTTCCCCTCCTTCCCCTCTCCATTCGCTCTCACGCGCCTCCTAGCTAGCTCTCCCGCCATTGCCCGAGCGCGTTGCCGCCAACGAGCTCGGCGCCGTGGCCCTGGGCGCCTTCACATGAGGCTGAGCGTCGCATCGTGCTCCTGGGTTTCCTAGGGGCCCAACGCACGTGTGTGCTACTCTCGCCGAGCCCCGTAGCCCGATCCCCGCCAACGCCCGTTCTGGTCGTCCGCCCCACTCAACGCTGTCGTCGTTGCAACCCGCCCCCGCTCGAGCTAAGGTCGCAGTTGGATGCGCCGCTTCTCCCACGTCCGAACGAGCCTGGCCGCGCTCGAAACGGCCCCCTGTTGCGCTTTTCCGGTGAAGTCCCGAGCGCCACCGCCGTTCCCCGTCGCTGGTCCGGCCAACTCCGGCCTCCCCAGCGTCGCCTATTACCACCACTCGACGCGGCGTCGACCCAGCGATCAAAAAGTCCCACCCTCGTCTCCGTTCATGCCCTTGTCGCCGTCTCCGTCCTCGCCCAACTCCGGCGACCGCAGACCTCAACGCCGGAGCCGTTTCTAGCTGTCCCAGCCACTGCCGTTTCCGTGGTTGGACGCGCAATGACGTCAGCGTTCGAACGCTACCGGCCACGCCCTTTTTGACGCCCCTAACCCTTTCCCGATCCCCTCCCGTGCGCGCCGTCGCGTAGTTGGCTCGCCGGAGCTCCCTCCGGCGTGGCGCCGACGTGGCCGGCCGGGCCCCACCCTTGGGTCACTGCCAGTGGGTCATGGGGGCCCCGTTGACCTAGTCAACATGCTGACTGGGCAGCCCAGTGGCACTGACATGGGGGCCCCCATCGCGTAATTAAACTAATTAAAATGTTTTTAAAAATAAACATAATTAGTTAACCTAATTAGTCACTGACATGTGGGGCCCTACTGCTAATTAACTCTGTCTAATTAAAAATAACCCACTATTAGCCCTCTGTGTATGACATGTGGGACCCACTGGTCAGTTTGACCTGGTCAGCCATCCTGTTGACTGCTCACGTCACAGTGATGTCATGCTGACACTGTAATTCTTTTCTGTTAATAATAATAATTCCAGAAAATACTTTAATCTTTAGAAATTCGTAGAAATTAAACCGTAGCTCTGATGAAAATGTTTTCTATATGAAAGTTGCTCAGAAAAATCCAACGAATCCGAATGCGCAGTCCATTCACCTGTCACATGCCCCTAGCATGCTGAACATGGAACCGTCCCCTCTCTTCCATCTGTCCGAAATTCGTCTAACGCCGGGAATTCATCCTCGGATGTTTATCCCCTCCGTCTGCAACGTGTAGTACTATGTTAGGACAACCCTAGCTCTGCCCGTCGTCATGTGTAATGCTTAGTGATGCATCTGTTTGCTCTGTATTTACTGTTTCTTCCCCCTCTTCTCTCCGGTAGACCCCGAGACCACTGCTGATGCCCCTGTGATCGACTACGTCGACGACAACACTTCTTCTTTTTCAGCAGAGCTTCCAGGCAAGCAAACCCTCCTTGAGCGTTCTGATATCGCCCATTTATTTCCCTCTCATGCTTGCATTAGAACTGCTACTGCTTTCTGTATGATCCTACTCTGATGCATAGCCTGTTTTTGTAACCTGCTTTCATACCTTACTTGCCTATTCTAAATTTCTTAGTATAGGTTGGTTAGAGATCCATCAGTGACCCCCACCTTGTCCCAGTTGCCCCGCTTTGTGTTCGATGACTCGATCAACGGGATCGACGTCCAGGCCCCGACACCGCACATCACTTTCCCCTTAGTTGCTCGACACTACCGGGTTACCATTGAGTGCCGAGGGTGGAACCTATTACATCACTCCTGATGAGATCTCTGTAGTGTAGCTATACGGTCGAGGTCATCGAGGGTGATTTCCTCCTTAACCACTTCCGTTACGGCTTTGTCGTGCAACCCCTCAAGTGTGGACCTCGAGGGTGGATCCTCTTATGTTCACCTTGATGATAACATCAAGTGGAATTCACCGGGGGTTATTCCTCGAGTTTTCCCCTTGGTGTTAGACACACAGTTTCTATGGTTACTATGACTTTACACTGAGCCATGTTACTAAAGACGGGTCGGCCCTGAGGGGTACCTATGCGAGCTTAATAGCGAGTGATGTGGAGTTGGGTTGACCTGGAAGCTGCCCGCGAGATACTTACGAGGCGTTGCCGGGCATTCATAGCCCTTGCCGCAAGTACTCGAGACGGGGCGACGGGGTCACATCTTTCGTCAGTCTCTGCTTGTTACCGCGCGTTCCTAATCCACTACGATTTGGATATTTGATCCGAGGGGCCTCTGGCCTGATAGCACTAACCATCACGTGGGCATAGTATGGGCATTCTGTGTCGTATGCATCAACTAAAGTTTAATAGACGTTAGTGACTGAGCGGCGCACGCTGGGTTGGACTGGTAACCACCTGCCTTTTTGAAGGAGGTAGCTAGGTCTGCTCACCGTCCGCGTACGCAACGTGCAGGAGCTCCCGGGGAGATGGCCCATGACCCCTGGGGGCATAGGTTTAGTCCGACGTGTTGACCTCTCTATTAAGCCTAGGCCAGGTTGCGGTGTATTGTTTGGCCGAGGCCGGGCATGACCCAGGAAAGTGTGTCTGGCCGGAGTTAATCGAGTGTGGTGGGTAAGTTGGTGCACCCCTGCAGGGAACAAAAACATCTATCGATAACCTATCCTACGGTAACGGACACTTGGAGTTCTATCCAGATTGATACAACTAGAATTGGTTACTTGTGATGAGAAATGGATTGTGATGAGAAATGGATAGTATGGCTCTGGGATTGCTTTCTCGCCGGGAGTCGAGAAAGGATCTCTGGCCGAGGTGGATAACACTACTACTACTTTATATTAGGTTGATCTGTACTCTTCTATATGCTGCAAGATCCTTGAAGATGCTAGTCTTCGATAGGCTAGGCTTTCCCCTTCTCTTTTGGCATTCTGCAGTTTAGTCCACAGATACAGCCCATTTCCTTTGATACATATGCATACTTAGTTTAGATCTGATGTAAGTCTTGCGAGTACTTTGGATGAGTACTCACGGTTGCTTTGCTACCTCTTTTTCTCCCATACCCGTTTGTTGCGACCAGATGACGGATCCCAGGAGCCAGACGACACCACTGATGACTACTGCTACCACAAGGGTGCCTACTACTACGTGATGGCCGCTGACGACTTGGAGTAGTTAGGAGGCTCCCAGGCAGGAGGCCTTGCATTTTTGATCGATGTTACTTTTGTGCTAGTCTTCTTAAGGCAAACTTTTTTAACTCATGTCTGTACTCAGATATTGTTGCTTCCGCTGACTCTTGTGTATTTGAGCTTATGTATTCGAGCCCTCGAGGCCCCTGGCTTGTAATATAAAGCTTGTATTATTTTAATTTGTGTCTAGAGTTGTGTTGTGATATCTTCCCGTGAGTCCTTGATCTTGATCGTACACATTTGTGTGTATGATTAGTGTATGATTGAATCGAGGGCAATGTGTTCTTCCCTCACATTTGGGTACAATATGATTAGTGTACAATTCTATTACGGTTGTTTTTGAATATGTTACTAAGTTGGTAGAAGCTATTCCAATTAGTAGTGCTGATCACAACACCTCTATTAAAATGCTTAAGGAAGTTATTTTCCCAAGGTTTGGATTCCCTAGGTATTTAATGACTAATGGTGGTTCACACTTTATTCATGGTGCTTTTCGTAAAATGCTTGCTAAGTATGATGTTAACCATAGAATTGCATCACCTTATCATCCTCAGTCTAGTGGTCAAGTTGAACTTAGCAATAGAGAAATAAAATTAATATTACAAAAAACTGTCAATAGGTCCCGAAAGAATTGGTCTACGAAATTAGATGATGCACTTTGGGCTTATAGAACAGCATATAAAAATCCTATGGGTATGTCTCCTTATAAAATGGTTATGGAAAAGCTTGTCATTTACCTCTTGAGTTAGAACATAAAGCATACTGGGCAATTAAAGAACTCAACTATGATTTCAAACTTGCCGGTGAAAAGAGGTTATTTGATATTAGCACACTAGATGAATGGAGAACCCAAGCTTATGAAAATGCCAAGTTATTTAAAGAAAAAGCTAAAAGGTGGCATGATAAGAGAACCCTAAAGCGTGAGTTCAAAGTTGGAGAATATGTTCTTTTGTACAACTCTCGTTTCAGATTATTTGCAGGAAAACTCCTCTCCAAATGGGAAGGACCCTATGTTATGGAGGAGGTTTATCGATCTAGAGCCATCAAAATAAATAATGTTGAAGGAACTAACCTGAAGGTTGTCAATGGGAAAAGAATAAAGCATTATATATCAGGTACTCCCATTAATGTTGAAAGCAATATTATCCAAACTATGACACCGGAAGAACACATAAAGGAAACCTTCCGAAACACTCAAGAATGGTGAAAAAATAGGAGGTACGTGATACGGTAAGTAAACGGACTCCGAAAAATCCGCAATAATATTTTTTTCAGTTTTGGAATATATCAAAAATTAGGAAAATAAGAAACAACTAGGAAGGCAACCCTGGTGGGCACAAGACACCAGGGCGCGCCTGGCCCAGGTGGGTTGTGCCCACCTCGGGTACCTTCCGGACTCCATTTTTGTTCCGTTTGCTTGTTTCCCAAGATAAAAAATCTTTATATACCCTCCGAACCTATTGACCATCGTATCACGGAGAAAACTTATGTTTTATGTTGTTGCTATTTTCTAGCGGATCTAGATTACCATGGCCGCTTCAAGCTCCTCCAAGGACAAGTTCTTCGAGAACGTCATCAACCCATAATTTCGGGAGGTGATGCAACACCCTCAGGCTATTGAGATGCGTGACGGGGTGCTCCACATCTACGATGTGCAAGGTCCCAAAGGAAGGGGAACCATGGAGGCCAGGCTTGAAGCTATGGAGCAGGAGGTCTTCCGATGCAAGGGGGTGGTGGAACGTGGACTCAATGCCAATCTCCTCATGATCGCGGACTACACCCATGATCTCAAGGTGGATGGCAAGTCCATGAAAGACATCGTCCTCACCTTCAATGAGCAAATAAACTTCCTCCAAAGGCAGATCTACGATCTCCAAAACCAAGTCTTTGAATATGAGGCGAGGTTTAAAGGTATGAGTTTGGCTGCCAGTTGCAGGATCCGTGAGACTCGCTCCTCCTCTTACGATGGTGAGCCTCTGCCATGGAAACCTGAAGATAAGATCGATACTACTTCATCACCGCCACATCCTTCTTCATCACCAAAGGAAAATTGAGTATCGGGAATGGGCACTCCCCTTGTCTTATGCCAAGCTTGGAGGAGGTGTCCCGGTATCATATCATCTCCACTATATTTTGCCTTTACTTAACTTAGTTCGATCCATAGTTACCTTTTTCTTTAGATGAATAAATGTTTAGTTCGATCCTTTCTTTTTGAGTGTTTGCTTAGTGATCTATCCTTCTAATCGTGTGCGAGATATATAATGAAGTTTACTTTGAGTTTTGTTTTCTTTACTTTCATATCCAGCAAAAAGAAAGGAAATAAATGAAAAAGATCATATGCTAATCTTATGGTGAGTAAAGACAGCACGTAAGGACGAGTATAAGTAGAAAATTTTATTGGAGATCTACAAACATAGCATTAGTCAATGATGCAATTCATGAAATAATTAATAAGGGAAGAGAAGATTCATATGCAAATACACTATCTTGGACATCTTTTGTGATTGTGAGCCCCCATCAAAATATTATATGCCAAAATTGTTGACGTTGGACAAGGAAGACAACGTAATGATTCATATTTGTTCATATTCACATAGAAGTTATATTGTCATAGATCCTTTAACATGTGGTACTTTCCCCCATCTTTGCTAGCCAAAAATTTCGCACTAAGTAGAGATACTACTTGTGCATCCAAAACACTTAAACCCAAATCCTGTTTTGAAAGTCCACCATATCTATCTTGGGATTGAGTAAGATCCTTCAAATAAGTTGTCATCGGTGCAATAAGGCAATAAAATTTGCTTCTATAAGTGTTGGATCATTTAGTGTCAGAAAAAATGGAGCGTTGTAGGAACTTGTGATGGCAAAGTATAAAAGCGACAGACTACATAATAAAGGTTGCTATCATAAGGGGCAATATAACGTGATGTTCTTTTGCACTAAGAGATTGAGGATACAAAACAAAAGTGCATGGCAACATGTGCTTCCCTCTGCGAAGGGCTTATCTTTTATTTTATGTATTTACTTTTATGCAAGAGTCAAAGTATTTATCTCTATTCCTTTTTATTTTCTCTTTGGGAAGCACCATGTGATGAGGAAAGATCTAGGCACATATATACAACGAGATATGGGTGGCATGAGTTATTATTGTTGACATCACCCTTGAGCTGAATACGTTGGGAGGCGAAAATATAAGCCCCTATCTTTCTATGTGTCTGGTTGAAAATTTTTACTCATGTGTATGCGGTGAGTGTTAGCAATCATAGAAGACTATATGATGGTTGAGTATGTGGACTTGCCAAAAGGCTCCGATACGTGACCCTTCCTGAAAAGATTATGAATTGCAGTCGCAAAGTTAACTAAGAACATAGTTTGTTGGTTTTCAATAGAGTTTATGCTTTATACTTTGATGTTGTGACGAATTGTTACTTATTCATGAGAAGTCTATGATAAAAGTATTATGTTAAAGTTTGTTCATGTTATAATAATTTACATGATGCTTCTATGTCTGTATTTTGTTTTTATCGACGCCTCTCTCTTTAAGCACGTGGACATGTTTTTCAATTTCGGTTTTCGCTTGAGGACAAGCAAGGTCTATGCTTGGGGGAGTTGATACGTCCATCTTGCATCATGTTTACCTACTATTATTTATAATGTTTTTTGGAGTAATTCTAATGCATTTTCTCTCATAATATGCAAGGTTCACACAAAGCGGGAGAATATCGGCAGGTCGAATTCTGGACCTGAAAAAGCTACCTCAGGCTACCTATTCTGCACAACTCCAAATGTGCTGAAACTTCACGGAGATTTTTTATGGAATATATAAGAATTATTGGAGCAAATAAGTACCATGGGGGGCCACCAGGTGGGCACAACCCACCTGGGCGTGCTAAGGAGCCCGGCCACGCCCTAGTGGGTTGTGCCCTCCTCAGCACACCTCTGGTGCCCCTCTTCTGGTATATTAGTCATTTTGACCTTGAGAAAATAAGGGTAGGACTTTTGGGACGAAGTGCCACCATATCAAGGCGGAACATGGGCAGGATCACTTTTTCCCTCCGGCGGAGCGATTCCGCCGGGGGAACTTCCCTCCCCCCGGGGGGGGGGGGGATCATCGTCATCATCATCACCTACAACTCTCCCATCTTGGGGAGGGCAATCTCCATCAACATCTTCAATAGAACCTTCTCCTCTCAAACCATAGTTCATCTCTTGTGTTCAATCTTTGTATCGGAACTATAGAATGGTGCTTGTGGGTGACTAGTAGTGTTGATTACGTCTTGTAGTTGGTTTCTCTATGATTAATTTGGCGGGAGATTATATGTTTAGATCCATTATGATATTTAATACCCCTATGATCTTGGGCATAATTATTATTTTTGAGTAGTTACTTTTGTTCTTGAGGTCACGGGAGAAATCTTGTTGCAAGTAATCATGTGAACTTGATATGTATTCGATATTTTGATGGTATGTATGTTGTGATTCCCTTAGTGGTGTCATGTGAACGTCGACTACATGACACTTCACTGTGGCATGCCGGCTTAGAGCGACTGGTTTACCTTACAGTGCCAGCCCAGAGATGAAGTCTTCTGGCTACACATAACATCTTGGTATAGAAAACAATCGCTTTATTGATGCTAGCAGAAACATAAGTTTGATATTACATCAAGTAATGAGTCCAAGCGGCACACACTGTGCGGCTGAACAATATGTACATTATTTAATGAACATGAAAGGGCCTCGATCACAATAACTACGAGGCAGCGAAACGACGATGAAGCAAAACTCCATAGCACAAGGACATCGATGTGGACATGATCTAGACATGGGAAGCACTCCGATCCTGTAAGACTTTCCTGAAATCTGGCATGACACGCCAGGTCAGTACATTGAATATACTTGCAAGCTCACAACAATCATAAACATAATGGAAAACAATATCATGACAATTTATCAAGTTAAATGCAATGCGATAATACAGTACTGATGTAGTGAAATCAAACTTGTGCATTGAGTCGCTTGGACTCTCTTACCAAACAGGTTACCTCGTAACCAAACGGTGATCATTCCGGATCACAAACGAAACCAACACTTTGGTTCCCACAACGATCATCTTCATGAAATCACAAATATCATCACTTAACCAGTGCCAAGCATATAAATTTAGTGTGTAAGATTACTTATTAATGTTGATCCATGGTGTGACTTACTCACGAGCTATGTCCATAACCGAGGACACGACTATCGATAGATTTAATAAACACTCTGCAGAGGTTAGCACTACAAAAAAAAGACACTTCCGTGACATTTTGGGTCGAACGAAATTTTTTTGTCATACATATGACACTTCTATGATGATAATTGTGACAAAACCCGGTATCATCATAGATGTGGTGGGCTCCTACTTCTATGACAAAAAATCATGACAGAAAATGGGCTTTTCGTCCTGGGCGGGCCGGAGACGCAGCTGCATGACATTCTTTGGGCCGTCCATGATGGAAAAATCGTGGTAGAAGCGAGGGGGAGGAAAATTTCGGGGAGTTCCCGGTTACGGTGGGAGGTCGGGGGCCGAGCGATGCGCGTTTCTATGATACACGTACGCGCGTGTGTGCGAGGCGTTGGCTCTAACTGAACCCAAGCGAGGCGTTGGGCTCTAACTGAACCCGAGCGACTGCACTGCAGGCTACGTGTTACTGAACCCGAGCGATCGATCGATGGCTGTTAACTGAACCCGATCGAGCGATTCCTTCGCTACTGCTGCTAACTGAAGCCGATCGATGTTGCCTCTGGATGAACAATGAGCGTTGCGCGGGGGGGGGGGGGTTGGATGAACAGTACCCGGTGGGGATGGATGAACAGGACCCCGTGTTGTTGCCTCTGGATGAATAGGACCCCGATCGATCGAGCCGGTTGGGGCTGGATGAACAGGATCCCGTGGAGGGCAGGATGAATAGTAGATAGTGGAGGGCAGGATGAACAGTAGCCCGTGGAGGGGTTGTTGAACAGGAGCCCATGGAGAGGGCTGGTTGAAAAGTAGCCGGTGGAGTAGCGCGCGGTGGAGGCTGGATGAGCATGAGCCCGTGGATGAACAGTCGTAGGTGGAGGCTGGAGGAGGTCGACGGTGGATGAACAGTAGCTCGTGGAGGCTGGAGGGGGTCGACGGTGGAGATGAACAGTATCCCGTGGAGTCCCGTTTTGCAGTACGCCACACCCCTCCTGATGAATAGGACCCCTGTTTCGACCATAGCGCTCCAACACAAGTCCGTTTCGTCCGTTTTGTGGTACGCCACACCCCTCCTGATCAATAAGACCCCCATTTCGACCGTAGGAGGTCTATTTCCTCCGTTTCGCGGTACGCCAGACCCCTCCCGATCAACATGACCCTGTTCCAAATGTAGGAGGTCCGTTTCCTCCGTTGTGCGGTACGCCAGGCCTCATTTCCATCGTCTGTTCCGTCCAAGCCCTCCCGATGAACACGACCACACATTCCGTTTCGACCCAGCCGGTTGGCTCCCATGCGTTCCGTTGCCTCCCGATGAACACGACGCATTCCATTGCATCCTCATGAACACGACACATTCCGTTGCATCCCCATGAACACGACGCATTCCGTTGCGTCCCCATGAACACGACGACGACGTTGTTTCTCCGTTCCGATCCAGCCATGTACATGAGCCCTCGCCGTACGTATGCGCGAGTAGGCATTCGAGACCTCGCCCGTATGTACACATACGTGGCCGTATTTTCTTTCTTGCACCTTGGCCGATGTACGTACGTGTACATGCTACGTGCGCGCCTCTACTACGACACGTGCGTGCCTCTACATCGACCAGTATGTACGTACACGTTCACGACCAGAATGACAACGCTACGTACGCTTCGACCAGGTGGGTCCCGACTGTCAGGCACTTCCTTGCATGCAAAGATGTAGCTGGTGGGTCCCAACAGTCAGGGGGCGAATCGTTTTTTTTCGGACACACTTCCTTGCGTGCGAAGATGTAGCTGGTGGGTCCCAGCAGTCAGGGGGAAACGTTTTTTTCACAAAATATAGTGGCCCGTCCGGTGGGTCCCAGCTGTCAGGTGGAGGAATCATTATTTTCCACGTAATAAGGAGGAACTTCCTTGCTGCGGCCGTGGACCCAGTTGTCAGCCTCTCCACGTACAGTCCACGTCCGATGGAAGTCGTTCCTTGACCACGTTGACCACGCCGCACCGAGAGCACCAGGGCGGTGGACGACGGCGAGGCCTAGGAAGGGGACGACACGGAGGCAGGGAAGACTCGGTAGTTGTTTCCCACCTGGAGGGGAGTACGACTGTACGAGGGTTTACTGGTTCGTCTGCCGTCGCCGGAGAATAACAACAGGTGTGGGTGAGTAGAGGTATGGCTAGGCCAGCGATGGGAGTATGGTCGGGCGGTGAGCCTGCGCAGCAGCACAGCCGGCCGCGAGGAGGAGGGAGCAGGCAGTCCCGCCGGCGCTTGTTTGAGCGGCTGGAGCAGGAAGAGCAGAGATTGAAGAAGCACGACGGCCGTTGGATGGACATCCAACAGTCAGTGCTTGTGCGTCAACCTTTTTTTAAGGAAAGCCTCAAATCTGTGGAAAACGGCATTATTTCTAATAATTTACAGCCCATTTGCTAATTCTTAAGGTTTTTTTTTGGAGCCCATATTCTTTTTGTTAGCATTACAGCCCATATTGTCGCAACGGTTAAAAAATTATACGAAATTTTGCATATTTTGGTGCGGTACGAACTGTTTTTAATCCCAAAATTTCGACTCACATTCAAACTGATTTTAAAAATAAATGTATATCAATATAAAATCCAACAAATTCTCCACGCATAAAAATTAATGTAATTTAAAATATTCAAATGAAAAAAAAAGATATTTGAAACTAATTGCCAGTTTGATGTGTTTTAAAATGTACAGCCCATTTCTCATTACTGATGGGCCATTTTCTCAGCCAGCCGAATGAAAGCTCTCCTCGTCTTGAAAGATTTGCAGCCCAACAGGCCTGACAAAGCGACTTACTTGGCAAATCACAAAAAACTGGGTTGTGGCAGTGGACCTAGCTGTCAGCCTCTCCACGTATGGTACTCTTCCGATGGAAGTCGTTCCTTGACCACGTTGACCACGCCGCGCGGAGAGCACCACGGCGGTGGACGACGGCGAGGCCTATGAAGGGGACGACGCGGCAGTGGAAGCCCACGCGGAGAGGACAACGAGGGTTCATTGGTTCGGCTGCGGTGTGAGGCTGCCGTCGCCGCAGGGCCTGGCCAGTGGTGGGAATAGTAGGGGGTGGTGAGGCCTCTGCGGCAACACAGCCGGCCACGGGAGGCAGGGGCATGCGGCACGACCAGCGCTGCTTTGGGTGGCTGGAGCAAGAAGACCAGGGGTTGAAGAAGCACTACGGCCGTTAGATGGACATCGTACGGTCACTGGAGCTAGAATCGTTCATATTGACTAAGTTGACAAAGCCCATCATCCCCGTCAACTTAGTAGGCCCACAAGTTAGCCTCCTAGCAAGGTGGGTCCCAGCTAGCTGGGGGAGTATTCATTTTTTTTGTGCGTAATAAGGAGGCACTTCCGGTGGGTCCGAGCTGACAGCGGGGGGGCATGTTTTTTTCGCAAAATACGATGGCCCGTCCGGTGGGTCCCAATAGTCAGGGGGAAAAGATTTTTTTCGCAAAATACTGGCGGCCCGTCTGGTGGGTCCCCGCTGTCAGGTGGAGGAATAATTATTTTGCACGTAATAAGGAGGCACTTCCTTGCTGCGGCCGTGGACCCAGCTGTCAGCCTCTCCACGTACAGTCCACGTCCGATGGAAGCCGTTCCTTGACCATGTTGACCATGCCGCGCTGAGAGCACCAGGGCGGTGGACGACGGCGAGGCCAGGAAGGGGACGAGGCGGAGCCGGGGAAGACGCGGCAGTGGATGCCAACGCATAGAGGAGTACGAGGGCTCACTGGTTCGCTGCGGTGTGAGGCTGCCATCGCCGCAGAATAACAGGGGGTGTGGGTGAGTAGAGGGATGGCCTGGCCAGCGGTGGGAGTAGTAGGGGGCGGTGAGGCCTCCGCCGCATCGCAGCCGGCCATGGGAGGCAGGAGCACGAGGCACGACTGGCACTGGTTTGGGCGGCTGGAGCAAGAAGACCAGAGGTTGAAGAAGCACTATGGCCGTTGGATGGACATCGTACGGTCACTGGAGCTAGAATCGTGCATATTGACTAAGTTGACAAAGCCCTCTGTCCCCGTCAACTTAGTAGGCCCACAAGTCAGCCTGCCACTAAGGTGGGTCCCAGCTAGCAGGGAGTATTCATTTTTTTGTGCGTAATAAGGAGGCACTTCCGGTGGGTCCGAGCTAACAGCAGGGGGAACGTTTTTTTCGCGAAATACGGTGGCCCGTCGGGTGGGTCCCAGTAGTCAGGGGCAAACGTTTTTTTCGCGATATACTGGTGGGCGTCCGGTGGGTCCCTGCTGTGAGGTGGAGGAATAATTATTTTCCGCATAATAAGGAGGCACTTTCCTTGCGGCTGCCATGGACCCAGTTGTCAGCCTCTCCATGTACAGTATTCTTCCGATGGAATTCGGTCGTTGACCACATTGATCATGCCACGCCGACAGTACCACGGCGGTGGACGACGGCGAGGCCTAGGAAGGGGATGACGCGGAGCCAGGGAAGATGCGGCAGTGGATGACCACGCGGAGAGGAGTACGAGGGTTCACTGGTTCGGCTGCGCTGCCGTCACCGCAGAATAACAGGGGGTGTGGGTGAGTGGAGTGGAGGGATGGCCTGGCCAGCGATGGGAGTAGTATGGGGGCGGTGAGGCCTCCGCGGCAGCACAGTTGGCCACGGGAGGCAGGAGCAGGTGGCACGACCGGCGGTGCTTTGGGCGGCTGGAGCAAGAAGACTAGAGGTTGAAGAAGCACTACGGCCGTTGGATGGACATCGTACGGTCAGTCGAGCTAGAATCGTGCATATTGACTAAGTTGACAAAGCCCTTCGTCCCCGTCAACTTAGTAGGCCCACTATACTGGGTCCCAGCTAGCAGGGGGGTATTCATTTTTTTGTGCGTAATAAGGAGGCACTTCCTTGCGTGCGAAGATATAGCTGGTGGGTCCAAGCTGTCAGCGGCGGTAACGTTTTTTTCACGAAATACAGAGGCAGTTTCGGTGGGTCCCAGATGTCATGTGGAGGAAATCATTATTTTGCGCATAATAAGGAGGCATTTCCTTGCATGCGGCCGTGGACCCAGCTATCAGCCTTTCCACGTACAGTCCACTTCAGATGCATGTCGGTCATTGACCACGCTGACCACGCCACGCTGAGAGCACCAGGGCAGTGGACGACGGCGAGGCCTAGGAAGGGAACGACACGGAGGCAGGGAATACTCGCCCGTTGTTTTTTTTCCCACGCGGAGGGGAGTACGACTGTACGAGGGTTTACTGGTTTGTTTGCCGTCGCCGGAGAATAACAACAGGTGTGGGTGAGTAGAGGGATGGCTAGGCCAGCGATGGGAGTACGGTGGGGCGGTGAGGCCTGCGCGGCAGCATAGCCGACCGCGGGGAGGAGGGAGCAAGCAGTCCCGCCGGCGCTTGTTTGAGCGGCTGGAGCAGGAAGAGCAGAGATTGAAGAAGCACGACGGCCGTTGGATGGACATCCAACAGTATACATGCCATCTGTGGAAAGCCTCAAATCTATGGAAAACAGCAAACAACCCATCTGCCATTATTTCAAATAATTTACAGCCCATTTGCTAATTCTTACGAGTTTTTTGGAGCCCATATTCTTTATGTTAGCTTTACAGCCCAAATTGTGGCCACGGTTAAAAAATTATACGAAATTTTGCATATGTCGGTGCGGTCTGAACTGTTTTTAATCCCGAAATTTCAAGTCACATTCAGACTGATTTTAAAAATAAATGTATATCAATATAAAATCCAATAAATTGTCCACGCATAAAAATCTATGCAATTTAAAATCTCGAAATGAAAAAAGATATTTGAAAATAATTGTCGGTTTGATGTGTTTTAAAAATGTACAGCCCATTTCTCATTACTGATAGGCCATTTTCTCGGCCAGCCGAATGAAGCTCTCCTCGTCTTGAAAGATTTGCAGCCCAGCAGGCCTAATAAAGTGACTTACTTGACAAATCACAAAAGAACCGGGCTAGCCAATTTCAGAAAGAAAAAAAAACTACTGGGCTGGTCTGTGGTAAACATAAAAGAAAAGGTTGTCTAGACAGGCCAGAGTGTCCCGCACAGCCCAGTATTTCCGAAAGGACGTGTAGGCCGGGGTGCCTCTTCATGAACCATGGCAAACTCGCAACCGTCCACCGACTCTTCGCCTTTCCCTCTCAATTTGGAACTGCTGTCGCACGCTCTTACTCTCCCTCCTCCATTTTCCTTCAGCCCTTCACCCCTTCTTCTGCCATTGTTCGATCGTCTTCTCCATGGAGGGAACAGGCCGGAAACGACCCCATTATTCTTGCCCCGATCTCAAAGATGACGTGGTGGAGGAACTCATTGATCGGTGCGACATGATCACCTCGGCTAGCATGGCAGGTTCGTTCAAGCCCATTCTCAACTCAACTAATAACATCATTACAAAGAACCCAAGAGTTAAGGAGCGGTTTGATCTCCCCATATCTTCTTCACCGTGACCCTGATGACTGGCGTCGGCACGACGGAGGCCTCGCCCTGTGCCAGTTGATGCTGCTTGATAATGATACATATGATGTTAAGATGCCATCGCTCGAGGGAAAGGCTTGGGCGGGCGCAAATGGAGATTGTTTTGTTTACATTGGGTCCAACTGCGAGTAGGAACTTGTGAATGTGTACACTCGTCACCGGGTTCCACTTCCAAAAATCTCAGCACACTGCCCAGAGGTTGAGCACACCGGTAATGTACGCACGTTCAAATACGATCATGGTGACTGTCTTCTACGGAAGATAGCAATTTGTCGAGTTCCCAACCGCTCTTGGAATTACAACAACTATCAAGTTGTTGCTATCTTTGACAAGCTTGTTGCCGTCCTTCGTGGTTCGACTCGATGGATATTGCTCAAAAATCAGTTTCTGTACACGGATGAGTACTGTGATGCAATTCAATACGAGGGCCTTGTGTTTGCTGCCGCCACTCGTGGCACTATTTTTGCATGGCATCCTTGTAGTTTCGGTACGTTTGTCTTCCATCGTAATTATAATTGTTTCATCCACATGCATGCGGGTTAGCAAGTTTCCCTTTACTAATTAACCTTGTTCTTGTGTTTCGAAGGTCCTGTGAACATCCCACCACTTATACTTGAAAAATTTTATAACCAAGGGGGAAATGACGATGGTGATGATCACGAGCATGAGGACGAGCAGCGCCGATATACTCTATGGCGCCTGGCAACTAATTCCGATGGATCACCTCTTCTTGTGTGTATACAACCCACTGATGATGTTACTGGTAAGGAAGCAGGTGTCTCCCATGGTTGCACTCTCCGGACCTATTCCAACACCCGTTGCATGGTATTCGGGATGGATACTAGTGTGCTAGCGCCAACTCCTTCTCCCTGGCACATAATTGATAGTCTTGGAGAAAACTCGCTCTTCCTTGGACAAAACTATCCGATGATGGTGAAAGGCGATCCAACTGTTGTTGACACATTTATGAGAAGCAACTGTGTCTATACCTCGGACATTTGGGTGGTTCCCTACCCTCATACTGATATAGTAGGCCGCTTCAGCCTAGATGATCGGTCATGCGTTGGTCTCTAGATCGATTACAGATGGCCCGTCCAAGAGAATCAGTTGTGGTTCAAAGCAAGCGTTTCCAATGCCACGGAATGGTTGAGTTGAAGTTCATTTCATGGCTTGTTATTTGTTGTGTGGTGAAAACTTTAGTATTTATAATATATCCTCATTGCCGATGTGGGTTGATGACCTGTTGTATGCAATAAAATGATATGCCTGTGATAAACTTACTAAATTTATGAATGGCTTTCGAGTCGCTTCTCTAAATTTGTACTAGCTTCACATGCTTCGCGCGTCGGGCGGGTGTTTTTACTGTAGCCATATGTTAATGTGTTCGTTGTACGTAACCAGCACTTCGAATCCTCGATGCTAGTATACTATATACTAGTAGGAGTAAGTAGTAGGAGTAGTAGGGTGGCATGGGCCAGAACAAGCATTCACGTCCAGGAGTACGGCACACGCCACCACCACGACATCCATCTGACACCATATTATATCTTGGAGTCCGTGCTAGAGCAATCTCTTCAACCTCGTCGTTTCTCTAACTTCAGCCATCGTGCGGCAGGCGAGGTGGGCGTTTGCCGATAGTCGGTTTCCTTAACTGCGGTCCCACTTGTAAGACCAACTCCAACGCATGACCCCAAACGGACCTCCGTTTTGCACGAACTCCAACGATAATTTTGACTAGAAAAGCAAGACCAAAGAAAACAAGAACCACAAGAATACATTTTACTATTCCTGTAAGTTGGATTAGTGCCTTCTCGATGCATTCATTGTTGATCCGCGGAGGCTCGATCTTGCATGCTTCTTTCTTCTTCGAGTGTAAAGAAGTAGACGTTGCTTCCTCGCATCTAGTCTCATGTCTAGCCTCTATTCTAGTAGGAGTATCAACAAGCGCACTAATCTCATCCGATAGCAGAACCGGAGATTTGGTCGGGTTCTTCCTCCTTTTGCCGACACGTGGGACATCCAGCATCCAGGTCGTGTCATGAAAGAAAATAGAGTGGTAGTTGAAGCCACGAGATGTGCATCTTGGGTTAAATTGTAAATAGAATCTTACTACTCTTGAGTAACTCCAAAAGAGGCCACCGAAGATCTTATTGGATTTGTTTTTCATCACCAGCACGTCGAGGTGAAAGATGTGAAGGTTCAGTGGGTCCTCTTGCGTTTTCACTGACATGTGGAGCCGTGTGTGAGCAAACAGACGATGGGCTCCGTGCATCCGCTGGCTGGCTGAGAAGAGAGATAGAGGAGGGCTGAGCACGGACTGCAGGAAATTTGTTCTACGTACCTCGATATAGTGGGGTGGCATGGGCCATAACTCAGTAGCATTCACGTCTAGCAGTACGGCACACACCACCCACATGAGTCCCATCTAACACCAATTTTCTTGGAGTCCGGTCTATAGCCATCTCTTCTCCCTCCTGTTTTCTCAGCCATCCGACAAGATAATTACTGTAGTATCATATACTACTACATGGATTTGATGGAAAGATAAAAATACATGCGGATCTATCAACGTTCAACGACATCCTCACACCCTAGTGCGCCGGGTCGCCAACCGACGTGTGAGGAGCAGCGGCGTTGCCGGCGAGCTCAACGTGCTTCTGAACAGTGCCATCCAAGGTTGCCCTGCGCTCCAAGAAGGCCAGCATCCTATCGTCCTCCTCTTGCATGTAGTAGTCCTTGTGGACGATTTGCGCGTAGACGTGGGTGATTATGTCGATGGTGTCTTGCTGCGCCAGGCGCTGTGCGGCGAGCGCGACCTCGAGGTGGACATTCTCCGGCGCGATGGTAGGCAGTCGCAGGGCCACCAGTGCGTCGAAGAGGTTGTTACCATAGTGGTCGTTGAGGGTGGCGGGCATCGCAGAGCCTGGGCGCGTCGGCTGGAGGCTTACGTCAAAGTCGTCCGCAAGCTTCTTGATGACGGTGAACTTGTCGAGTAAACCAACGAGGACCTTGTCGAACAAGGAGACGCAGCTGTCGTCCAAGCGGCCCCTCGCCCTGGCGGCCTCAAGCAATACTACCTGGAGACGTTCCTCGGTGCTGGGCCACAGGCCGGCATCGTGGACCATCTGGCACAGCCGGCTGATGCGCGCGCTCATCGCCTTCATGGGTCTAGCGTAGCTTCTAGTCAACTGATCTTGCGATTCGAGTGATCACTCAGCCCTTGGTTAGCGTGCGTAGGTGCGTAGGATTTCGTACTACTCCTCGGCCCTCTACTGCACCTGCCTTTGGCTGTATGATAGGTGGGCCAGCCACCCCCTAGGGCCACGTGTCATTCACCCAAAGGCAGTTGCCGTAAGTCAATGAAGTTGCGTCCCACTCCATGCCAATGCAGTATAGTCATCTCACCGGGCCTCTAGTTGGGGCCAAATGAGAGAAGTTTGATCTTTACTGGTTTATTGGTCCCCTTTGCATTTTGCGCCAAGTTTTGACCTTTGATTTAACTATTAAATGTTAATGCATGTAAACAAAAATGTTGTGTGAGTCACCTTATGAAAACCAAATAATCCCAAAATACTTAGGCACGGTGCATTAACTCCCTCCTTGTTTCTTATTTCGTGACATATCAACCAATGAGAGATGTGGGCCGTGCATGCTTTCAGTGACTTGAGACTACCAAACATGACATGCAGTGTTTAGTTCATTGCATGTAATCCTATTAGTACTCTAGTTAGGAGTAGCAAAAAAACATTAAGTTCTCTCCACGATAGGAATAAAACACCATGTATTTATTTACAGAGGGAGTAGTACATTTTTGGTGACATGCATTACTAGATATTGCTAGTCAAATACTAAAATCCAGATGGACGTGGTAGTACTCCTAAATCCAGATGGTGGTGCTACTAGTACTAGTAGTAGTACTACCAATGTAGTAGTAGGAGTACTACCACTGTACTATCCGTTGGTCAAATTATTACGTGCTGCTCCTCACAGTGAAGTGACAAGACCCTGCGCCGGAGATGACACCTGAGTATAGCCGCCGTGTTCAGCATACCATAGTCAGCCTCACCATCTGCAGTCACTATCATCATGGCTGTAGAGCTAGCCTGCTAACAACTAGCCCTGTTCGACATAATTTCCCGTGCGTAGATGCCCGTGCATTGCACGGAACACCAAGATTGGGGGTGGATGGCTCCGGCAGCAGCCATCGCGCCAGATTTTTCCACGGCCTTCTACTCCTAGATGTGGTGGGGAGGAGATGAGGCTGATTGTGAGAGACAAGGAGTTGTTTGTAAATAGGGAACAAGTGCGGGCATCTTTTTGCAAAAATGGAGAAGATTGGTTTGTATGCGTCAGATCTAGATCCGACGGCTATTGGTGAAAGATGGGAGGCACAACATCATCACCAACTCAGGACCTGTTTGATTCGCAGGATTTTGAAAACTCATGAATAGGTCACCCTATGCGTTCGGTTTATTCGGTTTACATGGTTCGATTTATACGGTTTTTGAGTTTGTAAGGTATTAATACTTCGGTAAATATGGTATCAAATTAAAATACGGTTCGGTTTCGGTATATACCATAAAAACCAAAGTTGACGCGAATTTGGAAATGACGTAATAATAATTAGCAAATTTATGACTCAAAACACATACTATTCTACACAAATAGTATATGACTATATATATAAGTATATATGCATGCATTGATTCATCTGTTGATGGTTATGGACGTGCTTAGTATTTTCAAATTAGAAAAATGACTATGTTACAAGAAAAAATTACGTGCTTAGTAGTGCATTTGACTCATGTACAAGAAAAATGACAACTTGTATGGTTGTTCATCTCAAGAAATATAAATTTATTTTTTACTTCGGTTTATTCGGTTAACCATTCGGTTTTCCAGTATATACCATAAAAACCAAGTTCAAATCGGTATGAAAAGTTCATACCATACCGAAACCAGAAACCATAAAAACCATAAAATTGGTTTGGTTCGGTTTATTTTCGATATGGTTTTTTGGTTCGGTTTTTAAATGCATAGAGTGAGGAATAGGACACGGCAATATTACAAGTTTCAAACTGATATTACAAATGTTAGGAGTAATGCTGCACCTACGAAGAGGGAATTACTAGGAAGTTTACATAAGAACTTTCGTTACTTTAGGTGGATGCAGCTTTATCGTACAAACTAAAATCCACCGCCCTGACAAGTCACTAATGGGCAAATAAGTTTTCGAGTCTCTGGCCACTTGATCTTTCAAAAACAAATTCAGCTTCTGCGGAGAAATGAGCTCCACCGTGTACCCGCGCGGGTGTGGCTGGGCACGAAGCGTGAGTACGTGCACGGTGCACCTATTCTCTTCTTGTATACGTACATCACCTACATGGGGTTGTGTGAGATAGATACAAACCTAGAGATATATAGTGTGTGGGTTCTTGAGAGTTTTTTTGTGGGGGGGGGGGGTCAATCAAAAAAATTAACATATGCAATGTGTGTGAAATAGAGTCCTGGATATAACATATATATAGAGGGGCCGATCCACGAGAAGAGAGTGGAGGTATCATCGTCTTGAGGTGTCCATAGAATCGAAGAGAGGGATGATGTGTGTGTGTGCGCGCGCGCGATCGATAAAGAGTGCCATCGAATTTGTGTGTGCCCACGTCAAAGATATAGAGTGGCTGGCCTACTGGAACGTGAGATGGGACATGTGCAATTTGTCTCTGTGGCATGGCTACTTACCTACAACGCTCGACTATCGGTGTGTGGGGGGGGAAGAGGGAGGCCCAATTAACTATAGAGGTACAATGGCTGGTATATGTGTGGAGGAGGAGATAGGCCTACCTCATGTATTAAGGAGATCGATCTGCCTCATGTATTATGAGAGATCGCTCGGCATCCATGCATATGTGCAGGAGATGAATAAGGTTGGGAGAGAGACAGAGCTAGAGTGTTGGAGGGGGTGGTAGTGGAGTTGCTTCTAACAAATGGTGGGATAGGCTTGCTAGACAAACGGAGGGCACGCCCGCAATATCAATAAGAGAGGAGATGGGTGCTTGTTCTCTGTGCACGTGCGTGTGAGACACGGGTCAGGAGGCATGCACGAATGATGAGGGGGGACGATGTGGCTGTGGTAAGAAGACGTAACTACATAGGAAGATCAATCGCCCTTTGTAAGATAAAGGAGAAACATAACTTGTGAGGTACGTCGATCGATGGGGGCGAAGTTAAAGTCGATCTAGGTATATGTTGGGAGATCGATCGGTATACATGCATGTGTGTGTTAGAAGCAAATGAGGCACGAGGAGAATGATAGAGAGAGAGGGATGCATGTACGAGGTGGTACGAGAGGCATACTATATCAAGGGGGAGGAGTGTGCGAGTACGAGAACGATGAAAAGAGTGGTGGGAGTGAGGCATGGATGGTGACAAGAGAAGTGGGGGAGCTTGTGTTTGTGCTAGGCACACCTGGCTAGAGAGGCATATCGATCGATGTGTGTTGTAAAGAAGGAGCTGGCGGGCCTACACACACCGTGGGTGAACGACCTAAAGTGAAAAGACGAATTTGCACGATGGAGCTAGAGAATGCTGAGGGAGGGTGAGAAGGATGCGGGCGTGTGCATGCACAAGGGAAAGTTAGCGCTAGCTACAAAGATAAGAGGGTTGTGTGGGTGTAAAAGACGAATAGAGATCATATATACTTCATTATAAAAAGCGAATGCGAATATTTGAAGAATTTATCATAGTGTTTCAAACCGACGAATGTGTGAATATATATAACGGTGATACACATGGTGTGGTTATGAACATGGTATGCTACATTTAATATGTTTTATCTCTACTCTTATAAAAAACGGAGTTGTTGATGATGGTGTGCCTGCCATCCTGCATTATAGACCGTCTGATTTATATCTGGCGGATAGCAAGGAAACTATGCTGGTTGAAGTTGGCAACAATCATGATTGTAGATTCTTATTGAAATAGAGAAACGAATTCAAATTTAGTTTGAATTGCAGCGGTAGTATAGACATTTGGAATGCACTAAAATGTTGGTATGAGTAGGTTACATGCATTATACAGCAAGCGAAAAAATTTAATCGGACATAACATGGATTCATACTCCCTCCTTCCATCTATATAGGGCGTAATGAGATTTTTAAGATCGCCTTTTACTATTGACAACATTAATAGTACATGACATACACAATGTGAAAATTATATCATTGAAAGAACCTTTCACAAACGAATTTAACGATGTGCTTTGTGTAAGTTGTGTGTCATATATCATTGCCCTAATATTTGGTCAAAGTTAGCATCGAAAAATGCATTAGGCCCTATATAGATGGAAGGAGGGAGTAGCTTTGAATAGCATTTGTATAGTAAAACGGGGCAAGACTCTCTCTTTGTGTGGTGTGAATAGTTTTATTTTTTCGTTTTCTTTTTGGTTGAGGGAAGTGCGAATTTATTTGGTACGTACAAGTACAATATTACTACATGTTAGGCTTATACCTAAAATTCAACACGCGTCTTGTTATATCCTGAAAATTCAGATATCGTGCTCCCAAAACTGGCGCCTTCACAACCCGCTCCTTGCTATCCCGAAATTACAACGCGCGTGAAAACTCCCTCCAGCTGCCAAATTCTGACACGCGAAATTCCCCTTCTAACCCTGAGCCGAAAGGGCCGCTAGTTCAAATCGGTGGGGGGGTACTTTTGTAACACACCCTACATTTTGGACAAGCGCGTTCCTAAGTCATGCTTCACACCCTCCCATCGCCCCCTTTTCGCCATTCGAAATCTCAGGCCTCCATAACCACTCCGCTCCAGCCGCGAAACCCCATCCTCCTCCGTCCGCCACGTCACCGCTGCCCAGCCAGAGCCTCTTCCCCGACGACGTCGTCCAGCGCAATAGCTCGACGTCCCTCGTCCACCTCCCCGAATGAGGATCCGTCGTCCATC
Source organism: Triticum urartu (assembly GCF_056163025.1). Classification (NCBI taxonomy): domain Eukaryota; kingdom Viridiplantae; phylum Streptophyta; class Magnoliopsida; order Poales; family Poaceae; genus Triticum; species Triticum urartu. The sequence continues at coordinate 174,474,834 of NC_141877.1, read as the reverse complement.
TCGCCGTCCCGCCGGTTCAGCCGCCCCATCCTCCACCTCCAAGGAGCTGCTCTAACGATTGCTTCGTCTATCGCGGCTGCTCCATCCCCACAGCGCCGCCTTAACCTGCTCCACCGGAACCGCAGCATCCTCACCGACTCCTCGGACGAAGCCGAGGCCTACTCGGTGCCACCAAAGAGGTTGTACACTCATCGCATCGCACCTTCTCCTTAACTCGACCTCCCAGCACCGACGGTGCTCCATCCCGCACCCCCATGGAGCGGCTACCTTGAAGCCGGCGCCGCGGGCGACATCTCCACGGCGGCTCTCCCCCAGTGTGAGGCCCCTTCGGTGGCGGCGGCCATACCAGCCGGATCTGCTGTTGCTGCTGCTCCGGCTCTCGCTCGATCGCTCGCTCGCCCAGCTGCTACTGCTGCTCTCCCCCTCGCACGTGCTGCTGCTCTGCTCCGATTAAGCCACACTTCAGTCGACTGAATCGACTTTTGGGTCAGTCGATTTTCAGTGGTTGGGGGGGCTCGCCGGAGTTAAGGAAAAACCACCCGCAGCGGGGACGGGGGCTCGCCGGAGAGGTAACCCACTATCTATCTTGGGGTTTAGGGTGGGGGCAGGGGGCCTAGAGGGCTGGCCGGGGCGGCGGTGGCGAGTTGTTTCGGGGCGGCGAGGCAGTGCTGGGGCCGGCGGTTCGGCCGGTGGTGGCTGGCGGCTCAGGGGGGTGCAGGTTGAAGATGAACTGCAGGCCCTCCCTAAACTTCATGTCAAGTGCCTCTCTGCTACCATTGCGTTCAGTTTCGACAGTAGCATTCAGATTCCACAGTAAATTTCAGTTTCGACAGTTAAGTTCAGAGTCAACAGTTTTTACCTGATCTGTTGTAGTCAGGTGGTTTTTGGTGATGTTAATTTTACATCCATTTTACATCATCTATTGGAGATGCTATTAGAATCCCACTTGAGATTGACGATGTCTGTCTTGTGCTGCTTCAGCCTTGACGTCTTACGGCTCACCGGAGCTGCTCCAATGACAGAATGATCCGTCACGACAGAGCAGTGCCCTGGACGCCGTCTACAGATTCCTCAGATCTTCCTCCACACCTCCAACAGCCACCCCTGCCTCAACTCCTTCAGCGACCAACCCAATGATGTTGAGGTCGACACAGCTACAGCAAAGAGGTTGTACACTTGTTGCATCACTTATTACTATACATTCACGTTGATCCATTAGGGCTATTTTGGTTCAACGGAAAAACATCGATCCACTGGTTGTTACCATCACTCTAAATTTCTGGATGCTCTCCTTACATAATCTCACCATATTTTTTTCGTATGCATGTCAGATATTGTACACAGTCATACTGAACATGTAGAGAAAAAGAGAAGAGTTTTGCGCGGCAATACAATGTCATGCAGCCATCGCTCCATGGTGGGTTCAATGGCAAACCCTCCCCACCCCTCTCCAGATTGTAATCCAGAGGAAGATATCTGTTTTGAGGCAGAATCGGACGCCGCTGACCACTCCTATTTACCCCCCAAGGTGTTTTCTCTACCTTGGCATGATGATGTTAGTCATATCATGCATATGTTGCCTTGCAGTGCCAATTTTGACATCATATATGTCATCTGCTTAGTTTACACATGTTCTGTAATGCCACCTGTTTAGTTTCTATATCATATATGGGAATTATGCAGTCTCATAACTTTTAGCCAGCCATAATATATGTGAAATGTGCAATGCCATCCTGTTTAACCAGGCATTATATATTTGAATGATATCTTGCCCATCCTTTTCTTCATTACATTTCCATTTGTCGACAATGTTTGTACATTAAACTACTCTTCCTGTGAATCAGCCATTTGGGTGGGAGATGGAAAAATCTGGAGTGAAAACAAGGCCTTCAGAGCAGACAGTGCTACCTGTCGAAGCAGATCTCTTGTTGGGTCCCAATAGCTCCTCAGAGATGGATTCAGAGACAGATGACCAGTCCTATTCCCCCACTGAGGTGTATGCTCTAACTTGGCACGATTATACTGCTCATATCATGCATACGGTGTCTTGCATTGCATAGTTTAGACATCATATACACAATATTCAACACCATGTTCTTAGTTCAGACATCATATCGAATGCCCTTTGTTTAGCATATAAATCACATATGTGAATTAAATGATGCGATCCTGATTACTTAGATAACATGTAGGTGAATTATGTCATGCGATCCTCTTTAGTTATTCATCATATCTTTGAATTATGTTATGCTATGCTATCTAGTTTAGATAGACATCATATATGTGAAATTATGTCATGCTATCCGTTTTAGTTAAACAATATACATGTCAACTATTTCATGCCCTCTTTTTTCCACACTATCTATTGCATCTATCTCTCATACAATTTGTGTACATTCAACTATGTTTCCTGTTTATCAGCCATTTGAATTGGAGCGGGTGATGCCAGTATCTAGCCGACTAAAAACACAGTCTTCAAATAAAACAGTGCTACCTCTTGGTGGAGATAGCACCCCGGTTGTACATGCACAAGAACCAGCCCTACCACACATAAATCAAACTCTCGCAGATTGTACCCCTACTACGATGGACAGAGAACCAGCTTCACCCAATCTAACCCCAACCCCAGCCGATAGTAACCCAGTTCCTGTTGACACAACACCATCTCCACCACAGAGCTCCCAAACAAGAGCAGTTAGTAAGGCAGCTCCAGTGCCCAAAGGGCCAGTACTATCACGGCGAACCCCAACTCCACCAGTTAGTACGCCTATTCCTGTGGAGGAAGCACAACCAGCTAGTCGTAGTTTAGCATCTATCGCATTTGATGTTGTTAAATCGTATGTGCATATCTTCCCATCTTGGAAATATTATACTGAAGATGAAGGACAATGTCAGTTGCAGGTGTTTGTCTAGGAGTTATGTCTAAGTAATGTTATTCATGGCAATTACTTTGCTTCGTCCCATACATCCTACCTCCATGACGGTTATAATACAGCAAATTTTCCCATTTTTCTCTATAGAGAAGGACCGGTTTGGAAACTCAGGATGAGGTAACCTGTGCTAATACCTCTGCTATCTTCAAGAATGCTTGGTGGCAGTATCGAAATTACCTGAAGAAAACGTACTTCACCGGCAAAGAAACTCATCAAATTCCCTTACGTTCTCCTGAGACACATTTACTGGACGATGACTGGGAACGCCTTGTTCTATACTGGTCCCAAAAAAAGAATGTGGTATGGTCTATGAGCTCATTTTCTATTTTTAAGTATTATATTCTTGCGTCTTACTGTACTCTGTTCATGTAGAACAAGTGCCTAAACCTGAAGAACAACTATTCTAATTTAAGATTCCATTGCTACCATAGGACATAAATATATGTTTGTTTGATGCTTTTATTATGTACTAGTACTTGGCAATAGAAGACTTGGTAGTTTAATCCTGTCCACCTTACTAATGAACTGGTTCACCGAAATGAGTTTCATATACTAGTACATGCTAAACTTGTTATGTGTCTGCTTGTTTCTTCTTTTAGAATGCTGACAGAATATTGGGGAAGAGTGCCTTATTAAGCAACGGTAAAGGAAGTAATGTAGATAAGGTTCAGGATAGTGACACATCCTGTCTTGGTTTAGTGTTGGAGTTACTGGCCACTATCGCTTGCACAAGCTATTCAAGCTCACTGTCTGAATCAGTTCGGTTTCTTGAGTCTCAACTACAAGCTGAAAGACATCGATCAATTGTACTGCGACAAGAAGCGGAAAGACTGCAGAAGTCCCTGGAGCATTCAGATGCATACTTTCTGGTGCAACAGCAAGCGTTGGAGGATTTTAGCGCCAAACAGGACAAAGCTAATCAGCTTGCTAAGCTTATTGCCAGCATGGTGGATATCCAGGATAACGTTTCTTGAGTTCTTCTGAAGTTGTTTCAGTTATGCTCTTGTTTTGCTGCCACGTTTATTTGCACTGGTGGCCAATTTTGACAGCTAGTGTATATGATATGCTGCTTTGTTCCCTATATTTGCACTGGTGGCGAACTTTGATGCCCAGTGGATGTAATATGTGTAATAGCCGTGATAGCCTAGCGTTAGTTGCTTGCTTATTTATTTCCTTGTTGTCTTGTTTATTTGTTTGCTAGTAGTCATTGCAGTTCTTTTTCCGCGGTTAACTAGTGGCTGCAATAACCTATTTTTTAAAACTAGGCCACAATAACCATGGGCTAATATTTACTGTAGTGACACTGGGCCTCCTATGGTCCGTAGAAACAGTGTGCCTTCTACGGGCCATAGAAACAGTAGGCCTTCTACGGGCCGTAGAAACAACGGGCCTTCTACGAGCCGTATCATCAATGGGCCTTATACGGGCCGTATGATCGATTGGCCAAACATGGGCCAATAACAGGCCGCATTATGGCCGTAAATGGGCTAGAGTGGGAATCGTCCGTTCATGGGCCGACCGTAATGGGCCATCGTTAATAGGCCGTATTTGATGACGCTATGAAAACGGACCAATGTATTAACGGACCACAAACGGCCGACTGTAACCACGGGCTGAATTTGGCCCACAAGCAGAAAATGACAGTAACGGTCCATAAGTAAACGAATGCCGAAAATGAGCCCAAGAATAAATGGGCTCTGAGAAGGCCGAAAGATAACATGGGCTGGAAATGGCCCAACGGAATAATGGGCCGTTAATGGGTATAAAGTGATACACTGTTCATTACAGGCCAATTTCACCACGGGCCATTAATGGGTGTAAAGTGATACACTGTTCATTACTGGCCAGTTTCACCACGGGCCGTTAATAGGTGAAGAGTTACATAGGGCCTCATATGGGCCGAAAGACGTCATGGGCCATACATGGGCCAGAAGTGACAACGGGCTGGAATTATACGGATGGCCTAGATGACGCTACTGGGCCTAATTCGGATAGGGCGTAACGGGCCTTGGGTTAGCGGGCTGTAAATGGGTTATATGCGAACAGGCCGTTAACAGGCTTTCCATGGGTCGGCCCGCCACCTTTTGACCAAGTCAAATGGGACAGCCTTTTCACAGGAATGGGCCTCTGTTGGGCCGTGCCACGTGTCGACGTATCATACGCGCCTATCTGACCCACTGACGAGCTGACACGTGTTTCGTCCGGCCAATAAGAATTTTACACATGGAAATTTCCCATTGGTCGGGGCTGTTAACGGGTTATCGGATCCAAAACCCGACCCGATAGCTTAACGGCATTCCGTTACGGTGGATGCCACGTGTCGGTCACCCTTGACGAAAGCACTTCTGTGATGCGTGATTTATCGTCATGGAGGTGGACACTTCCGTGATGATAATTTCGGTAATGTCATGGAACACTTCTACGACAGCACATGTATGACTATCTTGATTCTGTCATAAATTTGTCATGGATGTACATGCATGACAAAAAAAGCGACCTATTGTGACAAACACGTATCATCACAGAAGTGTATTTTTTTGTAGTGTAGCACATTGTACCCACATCACGGAAGCCATGGCCTCACACTCCCATTCGGGTGGACCAAGGGCGTTCCGAAAAAACCAACCCATTGCCATGACACTCTCCCTGCCACTCCGACCAACTCCCGTCTAGGCTAAGTCATGGGTGGCCCCGTGTCTATGAAAGACATCAACAACCACCGTCATGGAAAAACTTAAACGGTCCCAAATGGGGACAAGATACCATAATCAACAATGGGCACACAAGGTTATGGTTGCTTACCGAGCGAGGGTACCGCATGCCCATAACCTTCCCTCATTGGATGTACCGACCAGAGGCATGACAACAGAATGAATAAAGGCCTTCCCATAAAGGCTAATGTGGTTGCACTGGGAAAACATGATTCAGTGGCACCATGACTTGATCAAAGATATGTTCAAGTTGAATTAACATCAGGTTTAACTTGAAATGAAAATAACTCGAGTCACAATATGCCATGAACATGCAACCACCCGACATGCATCACATATCACTTAGAGTAAACACATCAACATCATCAAGATTTCTACTTGCACTAGTGATCACTAAACTTTACTGGTTCTTATTCACTGGTTTTTAACACTCATCATTTATAGTTATGACACTAACATATTAAAATCAATTCCTCTCATATGAAAATAATACCGATGCTAGTCATATTATGACCATATCATAATCACACAATCAGATCTACTTCTACTACCTCATACTAGTCTATGCATTCTTACACTACTATAAACTAAGAATTTCAACCATGAAAAAGTAAATAACATAAGAAATATTCATTTAAATAATTAAATGCATGAAATAACTCATATTCAAGTTGGAAATCCATAAATATGGAAATGACACCATGCAAATGTTGGTGTGGTTTGCCTTAATTCAGAGGAGGTTCACACTCCTCCTGGTTCTCATCAAGACAAGCTTCTCCCTCTGAAAATAATTAAAACCACAAAAAGAAAATATCAAGAACACTTCTGAAAATCACCAGAAATTACAGGCAGCAGGGAAAAATCTCAACTTTGGTGTGCTGCTAGAATATTTCAATCCAAACATAATCCAAAAAATCAATTCATTTGGACTTATGGTTTAAAAGTTATGGCTGGTCAAATTTCTAGGTCAAACTAAGTTAAATTTAAATAAAAAGAAAAAGACCAGGGGGTGACGTCGAAAGCGTATTTCTGCGGGGCGCCACCACTCATACCGCTTCAGCCATGGCTGAGAGGCTGATAGTGGGCCCCCGTGGTCAAGTTTTAGAGGGGGCAAGAGGAAACAGAGGAGGGGTGGTGGTTCTCCGGCAAGGAGAGGCCGGCTGCCGCCGTGGAGGTGGGGAATGGACGCGCAAATACTCCGTTGAACCCATACGTACCCGGAGCCTAGCTAGAGGTGGTCGGAATTGGTCGCGGTGGTCGTCTCTCGAGACGTCGGCGTAGGGGGCTCGTCGGAGAAGATGATTACGGCGAGGCAAGGCATTCCCAAGGGCTCCAACTGCACCAACACGAATAGTGGATCACCAGGAGCACCCCGGAGAAGTTGGTCGAGCTCGAGCGGCTCTGGATAGGTGAGGGGTAGCAGTGGGGATTGCCGGCGAACTCCGGTCAGGGACAGAGGCTAGAGGCCTGCCTGGCCGGGCTGCGGCTATCTATGGCATTGTGGTGGATGTGTGAGTGTGTGGTGATGCTCGGAGCGGCTGGGGAGGGGCCGTATTTATAGGCAAGGGAGGAGAGGGGCTCGGGCTCCGCCGAATTTCTCAAGAAGCGGCGTCGAGCGACGAGAGGCGTCAGTGAGAGGGGGAGAAGGAGACGTAGCTCACGTGGCCACTGTGGGAAGACGGGGACGAGCATAGGAGCAAGGGTGGCGACGAGCATAGTGCCACTGGCGCATTGTGTGGTTGGTCGCGTCGTGCCCGTGCCCGCTGTGGCGAGCTCCGGCGTCGGCGAGTGCCAGGGGGAATTTAGGGCATCGGGACGATGATTGTGGCGAGGTTTGGCAAGGCGTGGCAAACTGGGAAGCGAGCACGAGCTCAACAGAGACTCGGGCGCGACGCAGAGCGCGTCAAACGCATGTCAGCACGCTTGGCCGAACATGGTCACCGCATGAACTTTGGCATCACGCCGCACAATGCAAGAAATTCATGTCTGGCATGTAGTCCTTGATGGTTTGGGTTGCGCCAATGCTTTGAGTTAATCACAAGTGGGCTGTGCGAGTGGGTTTCTTCCTGGAAAGTTTCTGGACAGAAACTTGTGGAGTTAACGGGGAAAATCTAGAAGTAGTTTAGGTCTGATCTCTGGTGGTTAGTAGTTTCTTAGGAGGGTAATGAAGCCCTAAAATTTTCAGCTTCATTGGATCAAGAAAAAATACACTTCATGTACAAACTGCATTTTCTATCCAAAACAGAAATGATTTTCTGTAGCAAAAATATTCCAAAAACCTATGCAATATTTTTGCTCAGGGAGGTGTGCCAAGGTTCAAAGAATATTTGGGAATTTTCTTGGATTTGTGTGGGAAAGAAAAATGAGGGTTTCTTTGGAGCACAGGTTACTGAAGTGAGGTTTAGAAGATAAATGAATATTTTTCATTTGAAAAATATTCCTAGGGCCATTTTGGGATTTATCAGAGAGAGAATGATGGTTTTGAGAGAGAGATAGTTCACTTGGGTGAAAATCTAGGGCATGCACAAGTGTTGAAGTCCACTGAGTTGATTCAAAATTTCAAATTCAAATCAAATGGCAAGAAAATCCAGGAAAAGAAAGAGGGCAAAAACCAGGTTGTCCCAAACCTCCCCTACTTAGTACGCATCTCGTCCTCGAGATTCAGTTGCTCGGGAAAACAATTCTAGATATGCTTCCCTTAAAAATTCCTCTCTTTCCCAAGTTGCTTCTTTCTCGGTGTGATGCTCCGACTAAAGCTTATAAAATTTTACCACCTTGCTGCGAGTGACTCGTTCTGTCTCATCCAATATTCGGAACAGTTTCTCCTCATAGGTTAAACTCTTAGGAAGCTCTATCTATGCCATATCAGTCCTTTTCTCCCGTGGCGAGATACACCTTCTTAGTTGAGAGACATGGAACACATTATGTACTTCTGATAATTCCGGTGGCAGTTCCAACTGATAAGAAATTGTACCAACTCTGGACATTACTGGGAACGGACCAATATATCTGGGTGCAATTTTTCCTCGGGTGTGAAATCTCTTGATTCCTTTCATGGGTGTTACTCGAAGGTACACATACTCTCCGGGTTCAAAACTGATTTGGCGGTGCTTTGAGTCATAGTAACTCTTTTGTTGGGACTTAGCCAATTGCAGTCTATCTCAGATCTCCTTGACTTGCTTTTTAGCCGCCATCATCAAGTCAGTCCCGAAAATACGGCTATCTTCTATTTGATACCAATTTAGCAGAGTGCGGCAGTTACGGCCATACAAAGCTTCATACGGTGACATATTCAGGCTGGTCTGGAAACTGTTGTTGTAAGAGAACTCGGCATAAGGCAGACAATCTTCCCACTTGGGTCCTTCGGCCAAAGCACATGCTCAGAGCATATATTCAAGTATTTGATTTACCCGCTCAGCCTGCCCATCTGTCTGGGGATGATAGGTTGTGCTGTATTTTAGTGCAGTCCCCAAAGCTTGATGTAGACGTGACCAGAATGCGGAGGTAAAGAGTGAACCTCTTTCAGAAGTGATAGCTCTTGGCACTCCATGCAAACTGACTATTCTTGACACATATAACTATGCGAGTTGATCATCTCGATAGGTGATTTGGATGGGAATAAAGTGAGCTACCTTTGTCAGCGTCTCCACCACAACCCATACTACATCATTGCCCCAGTGAGTCCTTGGTAGGCTGGTGACAAAATCCATGCAGACAATGTCGCACTTCCATTGCGTAACGGGTAGAGGTTGAAGAAGTCCAATGGGATTCTGATGTTCCGCCTTCACTTTGTTGCATATATCACAACAAGCGACAAAATAAGCGATGTCCTTCTTCATTCCATCCCACCAAAATATCTATCGAAGGTCTTCGTACATTTTGGTACCTCCTGGGTGGATTGAGGACGAAGATTTGTGCACTTCTACCAAGATTTTCTTTCTCAGGTATGCTTGCTCAGGTACGCAAATCTGTCCTTGAAACCTTAGGGTACCTTGCTTAACCTTAGAGAAATCCTGGGTCTTGCCTTCTTGCATACGCTTGACATGGTGTTGCAGGGTTGGGTCATCTTGTTGGGCCATGCAGATCTCTTTTTCGAGGGTAGGAGTAACTTCCAATATATTGGCAAGGCTGGCATCAACAATAACCAAGTGAAGCTGAGCGATCTCTTCTTGGAGTCCGGGAGGCAAGGACTCCATCATGGCATTCAGACTGGCAGCCTTGCGGCTGAGAGCATCGACAAAAACATTGGCCTTATCGGGATGGTAGTTGATACCAAGGTCATAATCCTTGACCAATTCGAGCCATGTTCGCTATCGGAGGTTCAGATCCAGTTGGGTGAATATATACTTGAGACTCTTGTGGTCGATAAATATCTGACATCTTTTGCTGATGAGTTAGTGCCTCCAAATTTTTAATGCGTGCACAACAACGGCCAATTCCAAATCATGTGTTGGATAGTTCCTTTCGTGAGGTCATAGCTGTTAAGATGCGTATGCTACAACATTGCCATCTTGCATGAGTACACATCCAATACCTTTCCTGGATGCATCACAGTATACATCAAAGATGCGGTAGATGTCTGGAAGGGTCAACACAGGTGCTATTTTCAGCATGGTCTTTAACTCACTGAAGCTTTTCTCACAGCCCTCGGTCCATTGAAATTTCTTATCTTTCTTGAGGAGTTCTATCATTGGCTTGGCAATCTTACAAAAACCTTCTATGAATCGGCGGTAGTAACAGGCTAATCCAAGAAACCTCCGGTTTTCTGATACTATCGTGGGTGCTGTCCATTCAAGCACGTCCTTTACTTTGCCTGGGTCCACAGCCATACCTTCTGCTGAAAGAACATGCCCAAAAAAATCTTACTTGTTTGAGCCAAAATTCACATTTGCCGAATTTTGCGTATAGCTAATGGTCATGGAGTCTTTGCAAGACTGCCCTGAGATGTCCCTTGTGCTCTTCTTCACCTTTTGAGTATATGACGATGTCATCGATGAAAACCACCACAAACTTATCCAAGAAATGCATGAATACTTTATTCATCATATGCATGAATAAAGCGGGGGCGTTGGTGAGGCTGAATGACATGATGGTGTATTCATAAAGACCGTATCGAGTAGTGAATGCGGTCTTAGGGATATCTTCCTTCTTGATTTTCAGCTGGTGATATTCGGTCCTCAAATCAATCTTGGAGAATACTTTTGCCCCACTGAGTTGATCGAACAAATCATCAATCCTCGGTAGTAGGTATTTGTTCTTGATAGTGACATCATTCAACTGACGGTAATCCACGGACATCCGGAGACTGCCGTCTTTCTTGTCCACAAATATTACGGGTGATCCCCATGGTGAAGAGCTTGGACGGATATATCCTTTTTGAAGCATCTCATCAAGTTGTTTCTTCAATTCCACTAATTCTGAGGACGTCATCTGATAATACTTCTTATATAACAGTGCGGTCCCGGGCACAAGATCAATTGGAAACTCAAGCTCTCAGTCTGGCGGCATTCCTGGTAATTCCTCGAGAAATACATCTGGAAACTCACTGACCATAGGAATTAAATCCAACTCTTTAGCTATAGTTGTGTAGACAATTTCTTTCTTGGGTATGCTTTTATGGGCATAGAATTTTGTAGTTTGACCTTCCTGACTTGTCAAGGTCACTTCTCTAGTCGCACAGTTGATGCATACTTGATATTGGGTCAACCAGTTCATCCCCAAAATAATATCCAACATGGCAGACTTGATGACTATCAAAGAAGTTGGAAAGCTGACTCCCTTGATACCAATTTCCAAATTATGGCAGACGAGATTGCATCTGAGCATGGATCCCGAGATTTGTACCATCATGCTCTTTCCCAAAATCGAACAAGGAAATTTGTTTTGGGTAACAAAACTTTGTGAAATAAAAGAGTGGGAAGCCCCAAAGTCAAATAAAATTATTGCATGTATGCTATTAACAGGAAACATACCGATGACAACTTCTGGGTCCTCTCGGGCTCCGTCTGTGGAGAGGTGGTGAACTTGCCCTTGGATGGTCTTCTGGATAGGATATGGCCCCATGTGGTTGACTTGCGGCCTGAATGGGGTAGTTAGCTTGGCGCTCTTGGGGCACTGTCTGGCATAATGTCCGGTTTGTCCACAATTGAAACACGAATTGTTGCGCTGACACTCTTCGCACATCAGGGTGGTCACAACATTCTTTAATTGAGTAGTTGTCTTGTTAACATTCTGTTGCCAATTGGGTTTGTACACAACCTGAGGCTACTGCAAAGTACGAGCCTTCTGCATCGGTTGTCCATCCTTCTTTGGCTCAAACTTGCACTTATGATCATTATTAGCGGGTTTATTATCGTGCACAAGCTTGTGTTCTCTTTCAGCAAAGAGGGCCTTGTTTACCAGAGTTTGGAAATCCAGGAAATCAAACATACTGAGAGTGCATCTGAGGTGCTGGTTCGGTCCTCCAAGAAATATGTCAATCTTTCTTTCTTCTGTGGCCACGTCATAGAGAGAATAATGAGCCAAATGGTTGAACTTATGCAGATACTCACTTACTGATAGGCTTGCTTGGATCAGCGTGAGGAATTTATGCTGCTTGACCTTCATAATACCAACGGGAATATGATAATTTGCGGAAATGGTCCTTGAATTTAGTCCAAGTGATTTCTTCGTCCGTAGGCCACATGGCTTTATCATTATCCCACCATATAGCGGCAGCTCCTTCAAGATAGTGTGTAGCAAACGAAACCCTGTCAGCTTCTTCAGTGCAAGCAATCTCAAGCTTTTTCTCAATAGTCCTCAACCAATCATCGGCTTCCAAAGGGTTGATAACTTGAATGAAACGGGGAGGCTTGGTCCTCTGAAAATCTGACAGGTTGGAGTGATGACCATTCTGATTTCCACTTTTCAACAGCTCAATCAGATCATTGTTTCCTTCTTTCTTCAAACATGCGCATAATTTGTTCAGTGGAAGGTGGATGTGGCGATGGAGGTAGTGGTGGAGAATACGGCTCGGGGGAATGTCCGGCCTGTCTCGCTGAGTGACGAACATGGACATCCTCACAAGCATGACTACTGCTGCCTCCCCGTGTCATCCTATTGTTTGTTTTTCCAATATAAAGCAACCGAGATGAGCAACATCCAAAAATGGGAAGAAAAGCCAGCGACAAAGCCGAAAGAAAGCAGCGAGAAACAAAGCGAATAACACAAAGTTCCAACATAATTATACATAGACTCATACATGAAAGATAAACATCATGATGGGTTTGACTACTCTCATACATGAAACGAAACATCATGACACATACGACTACATCTGTACATCAACATGACAACTGTGGATACTCTAACGCTCTAGTGCTCTGCCTGTCCTGCCGGGTCCTCTCCTGAGCCCGACTCAGATCCCGAACTGACGACATTAACAGAGACCTCCGGGTTAAAGGTAACACGACGGCGCTGCCTCGAGGGCTCTCCCTCAGGGGTGGGTGCGGGGTGAAGCTGGATCATAGGGGCTGCGGGGGTAGCGAGAAGGGAAGCCCACTCGGCAGGAGCACTATGGGGAGTCACAGTCGAGGTGCCCGAGCTACTAGGAGGAGTAACTTGGGGAACGGGCGAGCTACAACCGGGTGCAATATAAGGAGTAAATCCCATGGAAGGGGGAGTGGGATAGGACCTAGCGGCTACTAAAGCAGTGCGAGCACGAGTCAGCTCTTAAGCCAGCTCATGAATCAGGAGATAACTAGCAGTGATATAGCGAGAAAGGTGGCTAGTAGCACTATCGTCCGCTAGATCAATGACAGGAAAACGGAGACGACCATCGTCATGCAGGGATGGATGGTAGTAAAAACCTGGGTGGGTCTACATCTGGATCTCGTCATAGCGTAGCTCAATGAGGACCTCAAACGCAGCAAACTTGACGGCCTGAGCGGTGGTGGAAGCAAAACCACTCTTAGAGGTACGAGTGTAAGAGCCTGATGCTGAACTACTGCGCAAAGTAACCACTGCGTAATACTCATATACTCAGTCTCCTAGATGCTCCCGGTACACCCGATAAACTGGGTCGTCACCGTGAGGGTAGATTCGACACCATACATTTTGAAGAAGGTGCGGGAAAGTGTACTATAGCGGTTCCAACTAGCAACATACGACACTGGAGCCATCTACACTCACAACCATTAGTCGATTAGAGATAATAATAAACCAAGTGCATGCAATGCAGCAATCAGATGCAAACACTATCGTCACTCAATTTTAAGCTAGCTAATGTTCAACTAATGTGTCGGTGGTCTAGCATGTCCTAGAGTTAGCGTGGATCTAATACCAAATGTTGTGGCACCCCAGCTCAGAGCGACCAGTTTACCTTGCATTGCCAGCCCAGAGATCAAGTATTCTAGCAACACATAACATCTTCGTACAGAAAACAACCACTTTATTTATGCTAGCAAAAACATAAGTTCAATATTACATCAAGTAACAAGGCCAAGCAGCACACACGGTGCAGCGGAACAATATGTACATTATTTAATGAACATGAAAGGGCCTCGATCACGATAACTACGCGGCAGCGGAACGATGACGAAGCAGAACTCCATAGCATAGGGAAACCAATGTGGACATGATCTAGACACGGGAAGCACTCCGATCCGGTAAGACTTTCCTGAAATCTGGCATGACACGCCACGTCAGTACATTGAATGTAGTTGCAAGCTCACAACAAGCATAAACATAATGGGAAACAATATCATGACAATTTATCAAGTTAAATGCAATGCGATAACACACTACTAATGTAGTGAAATCAAACTTGTGCATTGAGTCCCTCAGACTCTCTTACCAAACAGGTTACCTCGTAACCAAACGGTGATCATGCCCGGATCACAAACAAAACCAACACTTTGGTTCCCACAACGATAATCTTCATGATCTCACAAATATCATCACTTAACTAGTGCCAAGCATATAAATTTAGTGTGTAAGAATACATATTAATGTTGATCCATGGTGTGACTTACTCACGAGCTATGACCGTAACCGAGGACGCGGCTATAGATAGATTTAATAAACACTCTGTAGAGGTTAGCACATTGTACCCACATCACGGAACCCATGGCCTCACACTCCCATTCGGGTGGACCAACAGCGTTCCGACAAAACCAACCCATTGTCATGACACTCTCCGGGCCACTCCGACCAACACCCCTCTGGGCTAAGACATGGGTGGCCCTATGTCTAGAATGACATCAACGACCACGGTCGTGGCAAAACTTAAAAGGTCCCAAATGGGGACTAGATACCATAATCAACAATGGGTACACAAGGTTATGGTTGCTTACCGGGCCAGGGTACCGCACGCCCATAACATTCCCT
The DNA here is from genome assembly GCF_056163025.1 of Triticum urartu. Lineage (NCBI taxonomy): Eukaryota > Viridiplantae > Streptophyta > Magnoliopsida > Poales > Poaceae > Triticum > Triticum urartu. The sequence goes on along the minus strand of NC_141877.1, from coordinate 174,459,824 downwards.
CGTTGGATGTACTGACCAGAGGCATGACAACAGACCGAATAAAGGCCTTCCCATAAAGGCAAATGTGGTTGCACTGGGAAAAACTCGATTCTGGCACCATAACTCGATCAACGTTATGTTCAAGTTGAATTGATATCAGGTTTAACTTGAAATGAAAATAACTCGAGTCATAATATGCCTTGAAAATGAAACTACCCGACATGAATCACATATCACTTAGAGTAAACAAATCAACATCATCAAGTATTCTACTTGCACTAGTGATCATTAAACTTTACTGATTCTTATTCACTGGTTTTTAACACTCATCATTTTTAGTTATGACACTAACATATTAAAATCAATTCCTCTCATATGAAAATAATACTGATGCCAGTCATATTATGACCATATCATAATCACACAATCAAATCTACGTTTAGTACCTCATACTATTCTATGCATTCATACACTACTATAAACTAAGATTTTCAACCATGACAAAGTAACTAACATAAGAAATATCCATTTACATAATTAAATGCATGAAAGAACTCATATTCAAGTTGGAATTTCACAAATATTGAAATGACACCATGCAAATGTTGGTGTGGTTTGCCTTAGTTCAGAGGAGGTTCACACTCCTCCTGGTCTCCTAAAGACAAGCTTCTCCCTGTGAAAATAATTAAAACCACAAAAAGAAAATATCAAGAACACTTCTGAAAATCACCAGAAATTCTAGGCAGCAGGGAAAAATCTCAAGTTTGGTGTGCTTCTAGAGTATTTCAACACAAACACAATGCAAAAAATAATCAATTCATTTGGACTTATGGTTTAAAAGTTATGGCTGGTCAAAGTTCCTGGTCAAACTGAGTTATATTTAAACAAAGAGAAAAAGACCAGGGGGTGACGTCGAAAGCGTATTTTCGCAAGGTGCCACCACTCATACCACTTCGGCCATGGCAGAGAGGCTGATAGTGGGCCCTCGTGGTCAGGTTTTAGAGGGGGGAAGAGGAAACAGAGGAGGGGTGGTGGTTCTCCGGTGATTCTCCGGCGAGGAGAGGTTGACTGCCGCCGTGGTGGTGGGGGACGGACGCGCAAGACTCCGGAGAACCCTACCCGGAGCGTGGCTATAGGTGGTCGGAGTTGGTCGCGGTGGTCGTCTCCAGAGACGTCGGTGCAGGGGGCTCGTCGGAGAAGACGATTCCAGCGAGGGAAGGCGTTCCCAGGGGCTCCAACTGCACCAGCGCGATCAGTGGATCACCAGGAGCACCCCGGAGAAGTTGGTCGAGCTCGAGCAGCTATGGATAGGTGAGGGGTAGTAGTGGAGATCTCCGACGAACTCCTGTCAGGGAGGGCGGCCAGAGGCCTGTCCGGCCGGGCCTCAGCTATCTACGACATTGTGGTGGATGTGTGTGTGTGGTGATGCTCGGAGAGGCTGGGGTGTTGGGGAGCATAGCATGCAATTCAAAAAAAATCCCTACGACCACGCAAGATCTATCTAGGAGATGCATAGCAATGAAACGGAGAGAGTGTGTCCACATACCCTCGTAGACCAAAAGCGGAAGCGTTATGTTAACGCGGTTGATGTAGTCGAACATCTTCATCATCCAAGTACCAAACGTACGGCACTTCCGTGTTCAGCACACGTTCAGCTCGATGACGTCCTTCGAGCTCTTGATCCAGTAGAGGCTCGAGGGAGAGTTCCAACAGCACGACGGCATGGTGACAGTGATGGTGATGTGACCCGCGCAGGGCTTCGCCTAAGCACTACGACTCTATTACCTGAGGAGTAAACTATGGAGGGGGGCACCGCACACGGCTAAGAGAACAATTGATGTGCTTTGGGGTGCCCCCTGCCCCCGTATATAAAGGAGGAGGGGAGGAGGCCGGCCACAAGGGGCGCGCCAAGGAGAGGGGAGTCCTACTAGGACTCCAGTCCTAGTAGGATTTGGCCCCCTTTTTTCCTTCTACTGGAGGGGGGATAGGGGAAGGAGAGGGAGTAGGGGAAGGAAAGGGGGTGGCGCCCCCTTACCTAGTACAATTCAGCCTCCTCCCTTGTGGGGGGCGCATCAACCCCTTGTGGGCTGGTTAGCCTCCCTCCTATGGCACATATGGCCCATATCTTTCCCTGAGGGGTTCTGGTAACCCCTCCGGTACTCCAATATGTACGCGATACACTCCGGAACCCTTCCGGTATCCCAATACTACCTTCCAATATATCAATCTTTACCTCTCGACTATTTTGATACTCCTCGTCATGTCCGCGATCTCATCCGGGACTCAGAACAAACTTCGGTCACCAAAACACATAACTCATAATACAAATCGTCATCGAACGTTAAGCGTGTGGATCCTACTGGTTCGAGAACTATGTAGACATGACCAAAACACATCTTTGGTCAATAAACAGTAGCGGAACCTGGATGCTCATATTGGTTCCTACATATTCTACAAAGAATTTTATCGGTCAAACCGCAATAACAACATACATTATTCCCTTTGTCATCAGTATGTTACTTGCCTGAGATTCGATCGTCGATATCATCATACCTAGTTCAATCTTGTTACCGGCAAGTATCTTTACTCGTTCCGTAATGCATCATCCTGCAACTAACTCATTAGTCACATTGCTTGCAAGGATTATTGTGATGTGCATTACCGAGAGGGCCCAAAGATACCTCTCTGATACTCAGATTGACAAATCCTAATTTTGATCTATGCCAACCCAAAAAACACCTTCGGAGACACCTGTAGAGCATCTTTATAATCACCCAGTTACATTGTGATGTTTGATAGCACACAAGGTGTTCCTCCGGTATTCGGGAGTTACATAATCTCATAGTCAGAGGAATATGTATAAGTCATGAAGAAAGCAATAGCAATAAAACTAAACGGTCATTATGCTAAGCTAACGGATGGGTCTTGTCCATCACAACATTCTCCTAATGATGTGATCCCATTCATCAAATGACAACACATGTCTATGGTTAGGAAACTTAACCATCTTTGATTGACGAGCTAGTCAAGTAGAGGCATACTAGGGACACTTTGTTTTGTCTATGTATTCACACATGTATCAAGTTTCCGGTTAATACAATTCTAGCATGAATAATAAATATTTATCATGATATAAGGAAATATAAATAACAACTTTATTATTGCCTCTAGGGCATATTTCCTTCAGTCTCCCACTTGCACTAGAGTCACTAATCTAGTTCACATCACTATGTGATTTAACACCAATAGTTCACATCTTCGTGTGATTATCAACCATAGTTCACATCGCCATGTGACCAACACCCAAAGGGTTCACTACAGTCAATAATCTAGTTCACATTGCTATGTGATTAACACCCAAAGAGTACTATGGTGTGATCATGTTTTGCTTGTGATAGAGTTTTAGTCAACGGGTCTGTCACATTCAGATCCGTATGTATTTTGCAAATTTTCTATGTCTACAATGCTCTACACGGAGCTACTCTAGCTAATTACTCCCACTACCAATATGTATCTAGATCAAGACTCAGAGTCATCTAGATTAGTGTCAAAGCTTGCATCGACGTAACCCTTTACGATGAACTTTTTGTCACCTCCATAACCGAGAAACATATCCTTATTCCACTAAGGATAATTTTGACTGCTGTCCAGTGATCCACTCCTGGATCACTATTTTACCTTCTTGCCAAACTCATGTTGAGGTACACAATAGGTCTGGTACACAACATAGCATACTTTATAGAACCTATGACTGAGGCATAGGGAATGACTTTTCATTCTCTTTCTATTTTCTGCCGTGGTCGAGATATGAGTCTTTACTCAACTTCACACCTTTCAACATAGGCAAGAACTCCTTCTTTGACTATTCCATTTTGAACTACTTCAAAATCTTGTCAACATATGTACTCATTGAAAAAACTTATCAAGCATCTTGATCTATCTCTATAGATCTTGATGCTCAATATGTAAGCAGCTTCACCGAGGTATTTCTTTGAAAAACTCCTTTCAAACACTCCTTTATGATTTCTAGAAAATTCTACATCATTTCCGATAAACAATATGTCATTCACATATACTTATTAGAAAGGCTGTAGTGCTCCCACTCACTTTCTTGTAACTACAAGCTTCACCGCAAGTCTGTATAAAATCATATGCTTTGATCAACTCATCAAAGCATATATTCCAACTCTGAGATACTTGCACTAGTCCATAGAAGGATCGCTAGAGCTTGCGCATTTTGTTAGCACTTTTATGATTGACAAAACCTTCTTATGGCAACATATACAACTCTTCTTTAAGAAATCCATTGAGGAATGCAGTTTTGACCTCCATTTGCCAGATTTCATAAAATGTGGCAATTGCTAACAAGATTCGAACAGACTTAAGCATCGCTACGAGTGAGAAAATCGCATACTAGTCCACACCTTGAACTTGTGAGAAAATCTTTACCTATCTTATTGACGGGCACGTCACGTTCGTATGCACCATCATGGTCACGCGTGATACTACCCCTGTTGTCACCGTGCTGCCATCCGACATCAAGAACCATCTCAGCTGCTTACTGGATCACGCTCACGCATATGGGACCGACGTGTCGTTTACCGTCCACGGCGAGACATTCCCCATGAACCGAGCGATTCTTGCAGCCCGCTCACCCGTCTTCAAGGCAGAGCTTTTTGGGTCCATGGCCGAAGCTACAATGGAATCCATCACACTACACGATATCACACCTTCAACATTCAAACGTATGCTTCGGTTCATATACACGGATGAGTTTCCTACTACTACTACAGAGGATAACACATCCAATTCCAATGAGGTATTGTTTGACTTACTTGCCGCCGCAGATCGGTACGCACTTGACCGGCTAAAGCTTATGTGCGTCCAAAAGTTATGGGATAATGTGTCAATGGATACAGTTACAGATATTCAAGCTTGTGCTGACATGTACAATTGCCTCGAGTTGAAGGACAAGTGCATTGGCTTTGTTGCAAAAGAGAAAAAATCAAAGAAACCTCTTGTTTCAAAAACGATTCGAAGAAGCCCACGACTTCATCAGGCTAAGGCACAGATTTCATAGAATTTTGTTGGTGAGTTTAGACTTTAATTAGAACAATAGTGCTGGAACATTACATATTAGACTATTTCACATTTGTGTTTTCTTTTGTCTTTTACATTGGTGCATTGGCACCCGGGATTCTATTTGTGGTTTGACGAGAACTATGGTTTTCTTGCGTTTGACAAGTATTTTACGTAGTACAAGAATCATTGTTTTCCTATGAAAAGGTGTGTCGAGGGGGGTTAATTTATTGTTGCTTTGTGGTTGCTAAATTCTTATACTGGATATGATTTCTAGTTTGTTAGAGGATTTTTTTTCTCACTAAGTAAGACGTAGTTGCATTTTAAAGAAAAAATTGCTACTAATAAATAGTTATCCTCATAGATGAAAATGTATAATATATTTTGTAAATAATCGCTTATGCCATCAATGTAATTTTTTTCTCCAAAGCTCACGGAATTGCATATCAATTTGTATTAAGAAAACAAAGTCTACTCATAGATGGAAAATAGAAAGCTATTTAAAGCAATTTGTGACTAATTGTTCTTTCAAGACTTTTCACCACAACTTTGTAATATGTACTGCTCCAACGAAAATAATATCCTTTCATCTCCAAAGAAACTGGAACATCCCCATGCTCCAATATCTCTCGCGCGGGATGCATGCATACATCCAAACAGAACCACTTAAAATATTTGTATCACTTCCTTGAATCTAATCTAGGAACTGAACAAAACAAGCCTTCACGATCACAGGGGGTCTTAATCCGTGTGACATCGCCTCTTCTCCCGCCATTTGCATGTAGCCGATGCACTTCTATTCGCATTTACGCATTTAGTCAGGGCATGATGTGCAGCGCATTATTAGGAAAAGGCCTACTAGTGGCGTATCAGCTTTGCCTACTAATGGCGCTATACTGGTGCGCCACTAGTATTATATACTAATGGCGCACCACAGGTGCGCCACTAATATTATATACTAATGGCGCACCACGCCGTGCATCATTAGTATAGACTAATATGCGCTATTAGTATGCCTCCCAGGGGGGCATATTTACCCATGTGCTTTGGCATACTAATGGCGCACTGTGGGGTGATGCGCCATTAGTATGAATATTAGTGTTTTTTTACTTTTTTGATTTTTGCACAGGTTACAAAATATATTATTGGATAGAATATAGACAGCATCACACAGCAAGAGGAGATTCATCGAATACAATAGAAGATTAGTCTTCGAATACAATTCATCATATTAGTCTCCGAATTCAAAAGACCGAACAAAGATAGAACATTACAAGTCTCGAGACCGCGAGTAGCGAGTTTGTCGGAAGTAATACTAATCCTAACAAGTCCTACTAATCATCATCATACAACTTCTACTCGTTATTAATAACAAGTCATACGATCATCATCCTGATAGTCATCGAACCAACCCTACTTAATTGTTCTTAGCACATGATCATCAGTATTATGCAGGACCTAAATACCCTATTTAAGGTAAAATAGCATAAAACAATATAGACCCTGACTCTCCATTATGGAGAATGGAGAACATCCTGTCTCCAATTCTTGCGCTTCTCTTCCTTTTGCTTCCAAGAACCTCCTTACGACTGTTCATACATTTTTTCCATCCTTTGATTTTCATGTCTCCACTTCTTTTAGAAATCGCGTATGCACAGTTGAGATTCATAAGATGACCTGGCTGTATGTTCAAAACATTAAGACTACCTTTCTGATACATCAAATGAGGCACACAATTCTCTGGGATTATCTGTTGAAAAACATGGTAATAACTTCATAGTTAGCAATGATGTACTAGTTTTAGAAGTATGCAAAAGATGCACGGATGTCGTAATAGTAAAAATCTTACCAGGGTATCTCCATGGTAGTTACCGTAGTTGAACACATGCACAAGTGGCACGTATTGACCATAATGTTGAGGAGTTTGATTGTGGATATTGTAATTCTCAATGTCAGTACAAAATCCGACTAGATGATTTTTCTCCTTGTAAGTTGTTAATACGGAGCCATCGGTGTAGTGGGTTTTGTCTACCATCTCCCGGACATTCTTTAAACAGTAAAAATAAGCTGTCAATGGAAATAAGCTGTCAACTATTTTGAAATAAACAATATAAATTAGCTAATAACTATGTTTGAGAAACTCACATAGCGGTAGAACTGGAGGCGTATCAACAAGGACCCAAATGTCCATATTGTCTTGGTCGATGTCAGGATTACCAAGATCCATGGTGATAAGCATACCCTCATCAAAACCATACATCTTGCAAAATGCTTCCCAATTTTTGCAACCAAAATGGGTTACGCTCTCAGAATTATACAGACTTACTTCAAAGTCCACATCGTGATGAGTCCTTAGGTGACTTTTCTTTGTTTCAGAAATTTCATGGTCTTCAAAATTCATCCTCTCCAAGATATAGCGTCTTGCATGGCATGGGATAAGTTATACTCGAATTGTAAAAGATGAAAATTACACATTGAAATAGTTGAAGTCATGCTTAATTATGAAAAAAAAACAATTGTCGTCGTTGCGTATCGTTTCAACTTCGAAGGTCTCCTCGAGCTTAATGCTGAAGCGCCGATCATCATCCAGGTGAGGCATGTCGCACAGACCTCGATCGTCGTGGCACCAGCCGCACTCCCCCGGGAGACTTTCGTCGTCCGATGACGACATTTCCTACGTTCATAATTCAAAACTACATAGGATGAGTGGTTCCTCTTCCAGATTAGGGTTTATCGATGACGAGCAACTGACATTAGTAATAAATATGAGTTGATATCACACTTCTATATGTATAACACAAGAGGCAGTTGATCCTACTTAATTAAATACTAAGATACCCCAGCCCATGCATTTGTCGCAAGTACCCCATATGTCCTATTTTTAGCAAAGTCATGCTAAAATTCACGAAAAATTTCAGCATGACCTTTGCTGAAAATAGGACATATGGAGTACCCGAATTTGCCGGAACGGAAGTTAATCGACATTCCGACAAACTCAAGGGCCTCTCGGGGTACCTGCAAAATCATCACGACACGATGGTCGGAGACAAAACCCAGCAAACTCCTTCCCTTCACTCGGGGTACAACAATATATCTTCTAGCCATGAAAAATAATACCAACTAGGATCGGTATGATCTTCGTTTTTCATTTTCTGTATGATCAATTAAATCTTCTGCAAGCTTATATGAAAAGGTTCAGCAACTTGAAACATAACTCTTGCTTGGTGTTCCAAATCATTTCATTTATATTTTAAATAACAGTAGGAATTATTTCATAATAGAATTTACCCCAAAATCAAATTCCTTTAATGCCATTTTCAAACTCTGAGTTGCCTCTGTTGCACTAAAACTAATTCAAATAATTTTTTACTAAAGTAGGAAATCAATGTTGACTAAATTTTTTAAGTGCTCTTCCTAAAAATCACTAAAGTAGGAAATCTTTAACATAATGTACCTTGCAGCTTTGTTCAATTGGTACAGTCAACAGTGGGTTTCGTTCAATTGATCAGGAGTAGGAGATCTTAGTGTTAGACCAAAAATTCATTTATGTCGTCGTCCAAAAATTCCTAATCTGATGTCACAGTAGCCACTATCTACCACGCACCATACAGAAGCACATCAGGCAACCGAACTAGCAGCAGCAGCCAATTCACACTAGCAGGATCATTGGCTGTACCAACAAAATCACACTAAGCATTGACAGTACCAACAACATTGCCAGCACCATACAAAATTGTTTCACTGGCAGCCACCAATCCAACCTAGTAGTTCACACTAGAGCAGTACACACGAGAGAGGAGACAGAGAGACGAGGAACTCACCGGCGTCAGGCGGTGAGGGCGGGGCGGAGTCGGGGGACGGCGGCGTCGGCGGCGAGGCGTGGAGGGGTCGGAGTTGGAGGAGGGAGACAGCCGGCGGCGCGCTTGGGTGGGGTGGGGGGAAACCTAACAGAGGGGCCGAGCGAGCGTGAGAGAGAGAAGGGCCAAAAATTCAGTGCTTCTTCAGAGGAGGGGAGAGGAGGTCAAGGACGATGGCGATGGCGGCGTAGCAGCGGGTGGGGCGGCGGCGGGTGGGGCAGGAGGCCGAAGGCGATGGACGAGCGGAGGAGGAGGGGGGCTTATGGGCGGAGGAGACCGGGCGGCGGCGCAGTGGGTGGGGCGGCGGCGCAGTGGGTCGGCGGCGAGGACCGAGACGGCGAGGCGGGGCGCGGGGGTCGTCGGAGCGAGGGGGGGAGTGGAGGGAGGGACGAAGGGATCGGGTGAATTTTTAGTTATGACACTAACATATTAAAATCAATTCCTCTCATATGAAAATAATACTGATGCCAGTCATATTATGACCATATCATAATCACACAATCAAATCTACGTTTAGTACCTCATACTATTCTATGCATTCATACACTACTATAAACTAAGATTTTCAACCATGACAAAGTAACTAACATAAGAAATATCCATTTACATAATTAAATGCATGAAAGAACTCATATTCAAGTTGGAATTTCACAAATATTGAAATGACACCATGCAAATGTTGGTGTGGTTTGCCTTAGTTCAGAGGAGGTTCACACTCCTCCTGGTCTCCTCAAGACAAGCTTCTCCCTGTGAAAATAATTAAAACCACAAAAAGAAAATATCAAGAACACTTCTGAAAATCACCAGAAATTCTAGGCAGCAGGGAAAAATCTCAAGTTTGGTGTGCTTCTAGAGTATTTCAACACAAACACAATGCAAAAAATAATCAATTCATTTGGACTTATGGTTTAAAAGTTATGGCTGGTCAAAGTTCCTGGTCAAACTGAGTTATATTTAAACAAAGAGAAAAAGACCAGGGGGTGACGTCGAAAGCGTATTTTCGCAAGGTGCCACCACTCATACCACTTCGGCCACGGCAGAGAGGCTGATAGTGGGCCCTCGTGGTCAGGTTTTAGAGGGGGGAAGAGGAAACAGAGGAGGGGTGGTGGTTCTCCGGTGATTCTCCGGCGAGGAGAGGTTGGCTGCCGCCGTGGTGGTGGGGGACGGACGCGCAAGACTCCGGAGAACCCTACCCGGAGCGTGGCTATAGGTGGTCGGAGTTGGTCGCGGTGGTCGTCTCCAGAGACGTCGGTGCAGGGGGCTCGTCGGAGAAGACGATTCCAGCGAGGGAAGGCGTTCCCAGGGGCTCCAACTGCACCAGCGCGATCAGTGGATCACCAGGAGCACCCCGGAGAAGTTGGTCGAGCTCGAGCAGCTATGGATAGGTGAGGGGTAGTAGTGGAGATCTCCGACGAACTCCTGTCAGGGAGGGCGGCCAGAGGCCTGTCCGGCCGGGCCTCAGCTATCTACGACATTGTGGTGGATGTGTGTGTGTGGTGATGCTCGGAGAGGCTGGGGTGTTGGGGAGCATAGCATGCAATTCAAAAAAAATCCCTACGACCACGCAAGATCTATCTAGGAGATGCATAGCAATGAAACGGGGAGAGTGTGTCCACATACCCTCGTAGACCAAAAGCAGAAGCGTTATGTTAACGCGGTTGATGTAGTCGAACATCTTCATCATCCAAGTACCAAACGTACGGCACTTCCGTGTTCAGCACACGTTCAGCTCGATGATGTCCTTCGAGCTCTTGATCCAGTAGAGGCTCGAGGGAGAGTTCCAACAGCACGACGGCATGGTGACAGTGATGGTGATGTGATCCGCGCAGGGCTTCGCCTAAGCACTACGACGCTATTACCTGAGGAGTAAACTGTGGAGGGGGGCACCGCACACGGCTAAGAGAACAATTGATGTGCTTTGGGGTGCCCCCTGCCCCCGTATATAAAGGAGGAGGGGAGGAGGCCGGCCACAAGGGGCGCGCCAAGGAGAGGGGAGTCCTACTAGGACTCCAGTCCTAGTAGGATTTGGCCCCATTTTTTCCTTCTACCGGAGGGGGGATAGGGGAAGGAGAGGGAGTAGGGGAAGGAAAGGGGGTGGCGCCCCCTTCCCTAGTACAATTCAGCCTCCTCCCTTGTGGGGGGCGCATCAACCCCTTGTGGGCTGGTTAGCCTCCCTCCTATGGCACATATGGCCCATATCTTTCCCTGAGGGGTTCTGGTAACCCCTCCGGTACTCCAATATGTACGCGATACACTCCGGAACCCTTCCGGTATCCCAATACTACCTTCCAATATATCAATCTTTACCTCTCGACTATTTTGATACTCCTCGTCATGTCCGCGATCTCATCCGGGACTCAGAACAAACTTCGGTCACCAAAACACATAACTCATAATACAAATCGTCATCGAACGTTAAGCGTGTGGATCCTACTGGTTCGAGAACTATGTAGACATGACCAAAACACATCTTTGGTCAATAAACAGTAGCGGAACCTGGATGCTCATATTGGTTCCTACATATTCTACAAAGAATTTTATCGGTCAAACCGCAATAACAACATACATTATTCCCTTTGTCATCAGTATGTTACTTGCCCGAGATTCGATCGTCGATATCATCATACCTAGTTCAATCTTGTTACCGGCAAGTATCTTTACTCGTTCCGTAATGCATCATCCTGCAACTAACTCATTAGTCACATCGCTTGCAAGGATTATTGTGATGTGCATTACCGAGAGGGCCCAAAGATACCTCTCTGATACTCAGAATGACAAATCCTAATTTTGATCTATGCCAACCCAAAAAACACCTTCGGAGACACCTGTAGAGCATCTTTATAATCACCCAGTTACATTGTGATGTTTGATAGCACACAAGGTGTTCCTCCGGTATTCGGGAGTTACATAATCTCATAGTCAGAGGAATATGTATAAGTCATGAAGAAAGCAATAGCAATAAAACTAAACGGTCATTATGCTAAGCTAACGGATGGGTCTTGTCCATCACAACATTCTCCTAATGATGTGATCCCATTCATCAAATGACAACACATGTCTATGGTTAGGAAACTTAACCATCTTTGATTGACGAGCTAGTCAAGTAGAGGCATACTAGGGACACTTTGTTTTGTCTATGTATTCACACATGTATCAAGTTTCCGGTTAATACAATTCTAGCATGAATAATAAATATTTATCATGATATAAGGAAATATAAATAACAACTTTATTATTGCCTCTAGGGCATATTTCCTTCAGTCTCCCACTTGCACTAGAGTCACTAATCTAGTTCACATCGCTATGTGATTTAACACCAATAGTTCACATCTTCGTGTGATTATCAACCATAGTTCACATCGCCATGTGACCAACACCCAAAGGGTTCACTACAGTCAATAATCTAGTTCACATTGCTATGTGATTAACACCCAAAGAGTACTATGGTGTGATCATGTTTTGCTTGTGATAGAGTTTTAGTCAACGGGTCTGTCACATTCAGATCCGTATGTATTTTGCAAATTTTCTATGTCTACAATGCTCTACACGGAGCTACTCTAGCTAATTACTCCCACTACCAATATGTATCTAGATCAAGACTCAGAGTCATCTAGATTAGTGTCAAAGCTTGCATCGACGTAACCCTTTACGATGAACTTTTTGTCACCTCCATAACCGAGAAACATATCCTTATTCCACTAAGGATAATTTTGACTGCTGTCCAGTGATCCACTCCTGGATCACTATTTTACCTTCTTGCCAAACTCATGTTGAGGTACACAATAGGTCTGGTACACAACATAGCATACTTTATAGAACCTATGACTGAGGCATAGGGAATGACTTTTCATTCTCTTTCTATTTTCTGCCGTGGTCAAGATATGAGTCTTTACTCAACTTCACACCTTTCAACATAGGCAAGAACTCCTTCTTTGACTATTCCATTTTGAACTACTTCAAAATCTTGTCAACATATGTACTCATTGAAAAAACTTATCAAGCATCTTGATCTATCTCTATAGATCTTGATGCTCAATATGTAAGCAGCTTCACCGAGGTCTTTCTTTGAAAAACTCCTTTCAAACACTCCTTTATGATTTCTAGAAAATTCTACATCATTTCCGATAAACAATATGTCATTCACATATACTTATTAGAAAGGCTGTAGTGCTCCCACTCACTTTCTTGTAACTACAAGCTTCACCGCAAGTCTATATAAAATCATATGCTTTGATCAACTCATCAAAGCGTATATTCCAACTCTGAGATACTTGCACTAGTCCATAGAAGGATCGCTAGAGCTTGCGCATTTTGTTAGCACTTTTATGATTGACAAAACCTTCTTATGGCAACATATACAACTCTTCTTTAAGAAATCCATTGAGGAATGCAGTTTTGACCTCCATTTGCCAGATTTCATAAAATGTGGCAATTGCTAACAAGATTCGAACAGACTTAAGCATCGCTACGAGTGAGAAAATCGCATACTAGTCCACACCTTGAACTTGTGAGAAAATCTTTACCTATCTTATTGACGGGCACGTCACGTTCGTATGCACCATCATGGTCACGCGTGATACTACCCCTGTTGTCACAGTGCCGCCATCCGACATCAAGAACCATCTCAGCTGCTTACTGGATCACGCTCACGCATATGGGACCGACGTGTTGTTTACCGTCCATGGCGAGACATTCCCCATGAACCGAGCGATTCTTGCAGCCCGCTCACCCGTCTTCAAGGCAGAGCTTTTTGGGTCCATGGCCGAAGGTACAATGGCATCCATCACACTACACGATATCACACCTTCAACATTCAAACGTATGCTTCGGTTCATATACACGGATGAGTTTCCTACTACTACTACAGAGGATAACACATCCAATTCCAATGAGGTATTGTTTGACTTACTTGCCGCCGCAGATCGGTACGCACTTGACCGGCTAAAGCTTATGTGCGTCCAAAAGTTATGGGATAATGTGTCAATGGATACAGTTACAGATATTCAAGCTTGTGCTGACATGTACAATTGCCCCGAGTTGAAGGACAAGTGCATTGGCTTTGTTGCAAAAGAGAAAAAATCAAAGAAACCTCTTGTTTCAAAAACGATTCGAAGAAGCCCACGACTTCATCAGGCTAAGGCACAGATTTCATAGAATTTTGTTGGTGAGTTTAGACTTTAATTAGAACAATAGTGCTGGAACATTACATATTAGACTATTTCACATTTGTGTTTTCTTTTGTCTTTTACATTGGTGCATTGGCACCCGGGATTCTATTTGTGGTTTGACGAGAACTATGGTTTTCTTGCGTTTGACAAGTATTTTACGTAGTACAAGAATCATTGTTTTCCTATGAAAAGGTGTGTCGAGGGGGGTTAATTTATTGTTGCTTTGTGGTTGCTAAATTCCTATACTGGATATGATTTCTAGTTTGTTAGAGGATTTTTTTTCTCACTAAGTAAGACGTAGTTGCATTTTAAAGAAAAAATTGCTACTAATAAATAGTTATCCTCATAGATGAAAATGTATAATATATTTTGTAAATAATCGCTTATGCCATCAATGTATTTTTTTTCTCCAAAGCTCACGGAATTGCATATCAATTTGTATTAAGAAAACAAAGTCTACTCATAGATGGAAAATAGAAAGCTATTTAAAGCAATTTGTGACTAATTGTTCTTTCAAGACTTTTCACCACAACTTTGTAATATGTACTGCTCCAATGAAAATAATATCCTTTCATCTCCAAAGAAACTGGAACATCCCCATGCTCCAATATCTCTCGCGCGGGATGCATGCATACATCCAAACAGAACCACTTAAAATATTTGTATCACTTCCTTGAATCTAATCTAGGAACCGAACAAAACAAGCCTTCACGATCACAGGGGGTCTTAATCCGTGTGACATCGCCTCTTCTCCCGCCATTTGCATGTAGCCGATGCACTTCTATTCGCATTTACGCATTTAGTCAGGGCATGATGTGCAGCGCATTATTAGGAAAAGGCCTACTAGTGGCGTATCAGCTTTGCCTACTAATGGCGCTATACTGGTGCGCCACTAGTATTATATACTAATGGCGCACCACAGGTGCGCCACTAATATTATATACTAATGGCGCACCACGCCGTGCATCATTAGTATAGACTAATATGCGCTATTAGTATGCCTCCCAGGGGGGCATATTTACCCATGTGCTTTGGCATACTAATGGCGCACTGTGGGGTGATGCGCCATTAGTATGAATATTAGTGTTTTTTTACTTTTTTGATTTTTGCACAGGTTACAAAATATATTATTGGATAGAATATAGACAGCATCACACAGCAAGAGGAGATTCATCGAATACAATAGAAGATTAGTCTTCGAATACAATTCATCATATTAGTCTCCGAATTCAAAAGACCGAACAAAGATAGAACATTACAAGTCTTGAGACCGCGAGTAGCGAGTTTGTCGGAAGTAATACTAATCCTAACAAGTCCTACTAATCATCATCATACAACTTCTACTCGTTATTAATAACAAGTCATACGATCATCATCCTGATAGTCATCGAACCAACCCTACTTAATTGTTCTTAGCACATGATCATCAGTATTATGCAGGACCTAAATACCCTATTTAAGGTAAAATAGCATAAAACAATATAGACCCTGACTCTCCATTATGGAGAATGGAGAACATCCTGTCTCCAATTCTTGCGCTTCTCTTCCTTTTGCTTCCAAGAACCTCCTTACGACTGTTCATACATTTTTTCCATCCTTTGATTTTCATGTCTCCACTTCTTTTAGAAATCGCGTATGCACAGTTGAGATTCATAAGATGACCTGGCTGTATGTTCAAAACATTAAGACTACCTTTCTGATACATCAAATGAGGCACACAATTCTCTGGGATTATCTGTTGAAAAACATGGTAATAACTTCATAGTTAGCAATGATGTACTAGTTTTAGAAGTATGCAAAAGATGCACGGATGTCGTAATAGTAAAAATCTTACCAGGGTATCTCCATGGTAGTTACCGTAGTTGAACACATGCACAAGTGGCACGTATTGACCATAATGTTGAGGAGTTTGATTGTGGATATTGTAATTCTCAATGTCAGTACAAAATCCGACTAGATGATTTTTCTCCTTGTAAGTTGTTAATTCGGAGCCATCGGTGTAGTGGGTTTTGTCTACCATCTCCCGGACATTCTTTAAACAATAAAAATAAGCTGTCAATGGAAATAAGCTGTCAACTATTTTGAAATAAACAATATAAATTAGCTAATAACTATGTTTGAGAAACTCACATAGCGGTAGAACTGGAGGCGTATCAACAAGGACCCAAATGTCCATATTGTCTTGGTCGATGTCAGGATTACCAAGATCCATGGTGATAAGCATACCCTCATCAAAACCATACATCTTGCAAAATGCTTCCCAATTTTTGCAACCAAAATGGGTTACGCTCTCAGAATTATACAGACTTACTTCAAAGTCCACATCGTGATGAGTCCTTAGGTGACTTTTCTTTGTTTCAGAAATTTCATGGTCTTCAAAATTCATCCTCTCCAAGATATAGCGTCTTGCATGGCATGGGATAAGTTATACTCGAATTGTAAAAGATGAAAATTACACATTGAAATAGTTGAAGTCATGCTTAATTATGAAAAAAAAAACAATTGTCATCGTTGCGTATCGTTTCAACTTCGAAGGTCTCCTCGAGCTTAATGCTGAAGCGCCGATCATCATCCAGGTGAGGCATGTCGCACAGACCTCGATCGTCGTGGCACCAGCCGCACTCCCCCGGGAGACTTTCATCGTCCGATGACGACATTTCCTACGTTCATAATTCAAAACTACATAGGATGAGTGGTTCCTCTTCCAGATTAGGGTTTATCGATGACGAGCAACTGACATTAGTAATAACTATGAGTTGATATCACACTTCTATATGTATAACACAAGAGGCAGTTGATCCTACTTAATTAAATACTAAGATACCCCAGCCCATGCATTTGTCGCAAGTACCCCATATGTCCTATTTTTAGCAAAGTCATGCTAAAATTCACGAAAAATTTCAGCATGACCTTTGCTGAAAATAGGACATATGGAGTACCCGAATTTGCCGGAACGGAAGTTAATCGACATTCCGACAAACTCAAGGGCCTCTCGGGGTACCTGCAAAATCATCACGACACGATGGTCGGAGACAAAACCCAGCAAACTCCTTCCCTTCACTCGGGGTACAACAATATATCTTCTAGCCATGAAAAATAATACCAACTAGGATCGGTATGATCTTCGTTTTTCATTTTCTGTATGATCAATTAAATCTTCTGCAAGCTTATATGAAAAGGTTCAGCAACTTGAAACATAACTCTTGCTTGGTGTTCCAAATCATTTCATTTATATTTTAAATAACAGTAGGAATTATTTCATAATAGAATTTACCCCAAAATCAAATTCCTTTAATGCCATTTTCAAACTCTGAGTTGCCTCTGTTGCACTAAAACTAATTCAAATAATTTTTTACTAAAGTAGGAAATCAATGTTGACTAAAATTTTTAAGTGCTCTTCCTAAAAATCACTAAAGTAGGAAATCTTTAACATAATGTACCTTGCAGCTTTGTTCAATTGGTACAGTCAACAGTGGGTTTCGTTCAATTGATCAGGAGTAGGAGATCTTAGTGTTAGACCAAAAATTCATTTATGTCGTCGTCCAAAAATTCCTAATCTGATGTCACAGTAGCCACTATCTACCACGCACCATACAGAAGCACATCAGGCAACCGAACTAGCAGCAGCAGCCAATTCACACTAGCAGGATCATTGGCTGTACCAACAAAATCACACTAAGCATTGACAGTACCAACAACATTGCCAGCACCATACAAAATTGTTTCACTGGCAGCCACCAATCCAACCTAGTAGTTCACACTAGAGCAGTACACACGAGAGAGGAGACAGAGAGACGAGGAACTCACCGGCGTCAGGCGGTGAGGGCGGGGCGGAGTCGGGGGACGGCGGCGTCGGCGGCGAGGCGTGGAGGGGTCGGAGTTGGAGGAGGGAGACAGCCGGCGGCGCGCTTGGGTGGGGTGGGGGGAAACCTAACAGAGGGGCCGAGCGAGCGTGAGAGAGAGAAGGGCCAAAAATTCAGTGCTTCTTCAGAGGAGGGGAGAGGAGGTCAAGGACGATGGCGATGGCAGCGTAGCAGCGGGTGGGGCGGCGGCGGGTGGGGCAGGAGGCCAAAGGCGATGGACGGGCGGAGGAGGAGGGGGGCTTACGGGCGGAGGAGACCGGGCGGCGGCGCAGTGGGTGGGGCGGCGGCGCAGTGGGTCGGCGGCGAGGACCGAGACGGCGAGGCGGGGCGCGGGGGTCGTCGGAATGAGGGGGGGAGTGGAGGGAGGGACGAAGGGATTGGGCGAATTTTTAGTTATGACACTAACATATTAAAATCAATTCCTCTCATATGAAAATAATACTGATGCCAGTCATATTATGACCTTATCATAATCACACAATCAAATCTACGTTCAGTACCTCATACTATTCTATGCATTCATACACTACTATAAACTAAGATTTTCAACCATGACAAAGTAACTAACATAAGAAATATCCATTTACATAATTAAATGCATGAAAGAACTCATATTCAAGTTGGAATTTCACAAATATTGAAATGACACCATGCAAATGTTGGTGTGGTTTGCCTTAGTTCAGAGGAGGTTCACACTCCTCCTGGTCTCCTCAAGACAAGCTTCTCCCTGTGAAAATAATTAAAACCACAAAAAGAAAATATCAAGAACACTTCTGAAAATCACCAGAAATTCTAGGCAGCAGGGAAAAATCTCAAGTTTGGTGTGCTTCTAGAGTATTTCAACACAAACACAATGCAAAAAATAATCAATTCATTTGGACTTATGGTTTAAAAGTTATGGCTGGTCAAAGTTCCTGGTCAAACTGAGTTATATTTAAACAAAGAGAAAAAGACCAGGGGGTGACGTCGAAAGCGTATTTTCGCAAGGTGCCACCACTCATACCACTTCGGCCACGGCAGAGAGGCTGATAGTGGGCCCTCGTGGTCAGGTTTTAGAGGGGGGAAGAGGAAACAGAGGAGGGGTGGTGGTTCTCCGGTGATTCTCCGGCGAGGAGAGGTTGGCTGCCGCCGTGGTGGTGGGGGACGGACGCGCAAGACTCCGGAGAACCCTACCCGGAGCGTGGCTATAGGTGGTCGGAGTTGGTCGCGGTGGTCGTCTCCAGAGACGTCGGTGCAGGGGGCTCGTCGGAGAAGACGATTCCAGCGAGGGAAGGCGTTCCCAGGGGCTCCAACTGCACCAGCGCGATCAGTGGATCACCAGGAGCACCCCGGAGAAGTTGGTCGAGCTCGAGCAGCTATGGATAGGTGAGGGGTAGTAGTGGAGATCTCCGACGAACTCCTGTCAGGGAGGGCGGCCAGAGGCCTGTCCGGCCGGGCCTCAGCTATCTACGACATTGTGGTGGATGTGTGTGTGTGGTGATGCTCGGAGAGGCTGGGGTGTTGGGGAGCATAGCATGCAATTCAAAAAAAATCCCTACGACCACGCAAGATCTACCTAGGAGATGCATAGCAATGAAACGGGGAGAGTGTGTCCACATACCCTCGTAGACCAAAAGCAGAAGCGTTATGTTAACGCGGTTGATGTAGTCGAACATCTTCATCATCCAAGTACCAAACGTATGGCACTTCCGTGTTCAGCACACGTTCAGCTCGATGACGTCCTTCGAGCTCTTGATCCAGTAGAGGCTCGAGGGAGAGTTCCAACAGCACGACGGCATGGTGACAGTGATGGTGATGTGATCCGCGCAGGGCTTTGCCTAAGCACTACGACGCTATTACCTGAGGAGTAAACTGTGGAGGGGGGCACCGCACACGGCTAAGAGAACAATTGATGTGCTTTGGGGTGCCCCCTGCCCCCGTATATAAAGGAGGAGGGGAGGAGGCCGGCCACAAGGGGCGCGCCAAGGAGAGGGGAGTCCTACTAGGACTCCAGTCCTAGTAGGATTTGGCCCCCTTTTTTCCTTCTACCGGAGGGGGGATAGGGGAAGGAGAGGGAGTAGGGGAAGGAAAGGGGGTGGCGCCCCCTTCCCTAGTACAATTCAGCCTCCTCCCTTGTGGGGGGCGCATCAACCCCTTGTGGGCTGGTTAGCCTCCCTCCTATGGCACATATGGCCCATATCTTTCCCTGAGGGGTTCTGGTAACCCCTCCGGTACTCCAATATGTACGCGATACACTCCGGAACCCTTCCGGTATCCCAATACTACCTTCCAATATATCAATCTTTACCTCTCGACTATTTTGATACTCCTCGTCATGTCCGCGATCTCATCCGGGACTCAGAACAAACTTCGGTCACCAAAACACATAACTCATAATACAAATCGTCATCGAACGTTAAGCGTGTGGATCCTACTGGTTCGAGAACTATGTAGACATGACCAAAACACATCTTTGGTCAATAAACAGTAGCGGAACCTGGATGCTCATATTGGTTCCTACATATTCTACAAAGAATTTTATCGGTCAAACCGCAATAACAACATACATTATTCCCTTTGTCATCAGTATGTTACTTGCCCGAGATTCGATCGTCGATATCATCATACCTAGTTCAATCTTGTTACCGGAAAGTATCTTTACTCGTTCCGTAATGCATCATCCTGCAACTAACTCATTAGTCACATCGCTTGCAAGGATTATTGTGATGTGCATTACCGAGAGGGCCCAAAGATACCTCTCTGATACTCAGATTGACAAATCCTAATTTTGATCTATGCCAACCCAAAAAACACCTTCGGAGACACCTGTAGAGCATCTTTATAATCACCCAGTTACATTGTGATGTTTGATAGCACACAAGGTGTTCCTCCGGTATTCGGGAGTTACATAATCTCATAGTCAGAGGAATATGTATAAGTCATGAAGAAAGCAATAGCAATAAAACTAAACGGTCATTATGCTAAGCTAACGGATGGGTCTTGTCCATCACAACATTCTCCTAATGATGTGATCCCGTTCATCAAATGACAACACATGTCTATGGTTAGGAAACTTAACCATCTTTGATTGACGAGCTAGTCAAGTAGAGGCATACTAGGGACACTTTGTTTTGTCTATGTATTCACACATGTATCAAGTTTCCGGTTAATACAATTCTAGCATGAATAATAAATATTTATCATGATATAAGGAAATATAAATAACAACTTTATTATTGCCTCTAGGGCATATTTCCTTCAGTCTCCCACTTGCACTAGAGTCACTAATCTAGTTCACATCGCTATGTGATTTAACACCAATAGTTCACATCTTCGTGTGATTATCAACCATAGTTCACATCGCCATGTGACCAACACCCAAAGGGTTCACTACAGTCAATAATCTAGTTCACATTGCTATGTGATTAACACCCAAAGAGTACTATGGTGTGATCATGTTTTGCTTGTGATAGAGTTTTAGTCAACGGGTCTGTCACATTCAGATCCGTATGTATTTTGCAAATTTTCTATGTCTACAATGCTCTACACGGAGCTACTCTAGCTAATTACTCCCACTACCAATATGTATCTAGATCAAGACTCAGAGTCATCTAGATTAGTGTCAAAGCTTGCATCGACGTAACCCTTTACGATGAACTTTTTGTCACCTCCATAACCGAGAAACATATCCTTATTCCACTAAGGATAATTTTGACTGCTGTCCAGTGATCCACTCCTGGATCACTATTTTACCTTCTTGCCAAACTCATGTTGAGGTACACAATAGGTCTGGTACACAACATAGCATACTTTATAGAACCTATGACTGAGGCATAGGGAATGACTTTTCATTCTCTTTCTATTTTCTACCGTGGTCGAGATATGAGTCTTTACTCAACTTCACACCTTTCAACATAGGCAAGAACTCCTTCTTTGACTATTCCATTTTGAACTACTTCAAAATCTTGTCAACATATGTACTCATTGAAAAAACTTATCAAGCATCTTGATCTATCTCTATAGATCTTGATGCTCAATATGTAAGCAGCTTCACCGAGGTCTTTCTTTGAAAAACTCCTTTCAAACACTCCTTTATGATTTCTAGAAAATTCTACATCATTTCCGATAAACAATATGTCATTCACATATACTTATTAGAAAGGCTGTAGTGCTCCCACTCACTTTCTTGTAACTACAAGCTTCACCGCAAGTCTGTATAAAATCATATGCTTTGATCAACTCATCAAAGCGTATATTCCAACTCTGAGATACTGGCACTAGTCCATAGAAGGATCGCTAGAGCTTGCGCATTTTGTTAGCACTTTTATGATTGACAAAACCTTCTTATGGCAACATATACAACTCTTCTTTAAGAAATCCATTGAGGAATGCAGTTTTGACCTCCATTTGCCAGATTTCATAAAATGTGGCAATTGCTAACAAGATTCGAACAGACTTAAGCATCGCTACGAGTGAGAAAATCGCATACTAGTCCACACCTTGAACTTGTCAAAAACATTTTGCGATAAGTCGAGCTTTGTAGATAGTAACACTACCATCAGCGTCCGTCTTCCTCTTGAAGATCCATTTATGGCTTGCCGATCATCGGGCAAGTCAACCAAAGTCCATACTTTGTATTCATACATGCATCCCATCTCGGATTTCATGGCCTCAAGCCATTTCACAGAATCTAGGCTCATCATCGCTTCCTCATAGTTTGTAGGTTCGTCATGGTCTAGTAACATGACTTCCAGAATAGGGTTACCGTACCACTCTGGTGCGGAACATACTCTGGTTGACTTACAAGGTTTAGTAGTAACTTGATCTGAAGTTCCATGATCATCATCATTAACTTCCTTACTATTTGGTGTAGGCATCACTAGAACTGATTCCTGCGATGAACTACTTTCCAATTCGGGAGAAGGTACAATTACCTCATCAAGTTCTACTTTCCTTCCACTCACTTCTTTCGAGAGAAACTCCTTCTCTAGAAAGGATCCATTCTTAGCAACGAATATCTTTCCTTCGGATCTATGATAGAAGGTGTACCCAACAGTCTCCTTTGAGTATCCTATGAAGACACATTTCTTCGATCTGGGTTTGAGCTTATCAGGTTGAAGCTTTTTCACATAAGCATCGCAGCCCCAAACTTTAAGAAACGACAGCTTAGATTACTTGCCAAACCACAGTTCATATGGTGTCGTCTCAACGGATTTAGATGGTGCCCTTTTTAACGTGAATGCAGTTGTCTCTAATGCATAACCCCAAAACGATAGTGGTAAATCGGTAAGAGACATCATAGATCGCACCATATCTAACAAAGTATGGTTACAATATTCGGACACACCATTACGCTGTGGTGTTCTAGGTGGCATGAGTTGCGAAATTATTCCACATTGTTTCAAATGAAGACCAAACTCATAACTCAAATATTCACATCTACGATCAGATCGTAGAAACTTTATTTTCTTGTTACGATGATTTTCAACTTCACTCTGAAATTCTTTGAACTTTTCAAATGTTTCAGACTTATGTTTCATTAAGTAGATATACCCATATCTGCTCAAATCATCTGTGAAGGTTAGAAAATAACGATACCCACCACGAGCCTTGGCACTCATCGGACCGCATACATCAGTATGTATTATTTCCAATAAGTCAGTTGCCCGCTCCATTGTTCCGGAGAATACAATCTTAGTCATCTCGCCCATGAGGCTTGGTTCACAAGCATCAAGTGATTCCAAAAGCCCATCAGCATGGAGTTTCTTCATGCGCTTTACACCAATATGACCTAAAAGACAGTGCCACAAATAAGTTGCACTATCATTATCAACTTTGCATCTTTTGGCATCTATATTATGAATATGTGTATCACTACGATCGATATTCAATAAACCATTCAGATTCCGTGTATGACGACCATAGAAGGTTTTATTCATATAAACAGAACAACAATTAATCTCTGACTTAAATGAATAACCAAATTGCAATAAACATGATCTAATCATATTAATGCTCAATGCAAACACCAAATAACATTTATTTAGGTTCAATTCTAATCCCGAAGGTAGTGGGACTGTGCGATGGTGATCGTATAAACCTTGGAATTACTTCCAACACACATCATCACCTCGTCCTTAACTAGTCTTTGTTTATCTTGCAACTCCTATTTCAAGTTAGTACTCTTAGGAACTGAACTAGTATCGAATACCGAGGGGTTGCTATAAACACTACTAAAGTACACATCAATAATATGTATATCAAATATACCTTTGCTCACTTTGCCATCCTTCTTATCCGCCAAGTATCTAGGGCAGTTCCACTTCCACTGACCATTTCTTTTGCAGTAGAAGCACTCAATTTCAGGCTTAGGTCCAGACTTGGGCTTCTTCCCTTGACAACAACTTTCTTGATATTCTTCTTGAAGTCCCCATTCTTCCGTTTGCCCTTTTTCTTGAAACTAGTTGTCTTGTTAACCATCAACACTTGATGCTCCTTCTTGATTTCTACCTCCGCAGCCTTTAGCATTGCGAAGAGCTCGGGAATTGTCTTTCGTCATCCCTCGCATATTATAGTTCATCAGGAAGTTCTAGTAACTTGGTGATAGTGACTAGAGAAATCTGTCAATCACTATCTCATCTGGAGGATTAACTCCCACTTGATTCAAGCAATTGTAGTACCCAAACATTCTAAGCATATGCTCACTAGCTGAGATATTCTCCTCCATCATGTAGGAAAAGTACTTTGTCAAAGGTCTCATACCTCTGAACACGGGCATGAGTAGAAAATACCAATTTCAACTCTTGGAACATTTCATATGCTCCAGTTGTTCAAAACATTTTTGAAGTCCCGGTTCTAAGCCGTAAAGAATGGTGCACTAAACTATGAAGTAGTCATCATACCGAGCTTGTCAAACATTCATAACGTCTGTATCTGCTCCTGCAATAGTTCTGTCACCTAGTGGTGCATCAAGGACATAATTCTTCTGTGCAGCAATGAGGATAATCCTCAGATCACGGACCTAGTCCGCATCATTGCTACTATCATTTTGCAACTTAATTTTCTCTAGGAACATATCATAAATAAAACGAGGAAGCTATACACAAGCTATTGATCTACAACATAGATATGAATACTATCAGGACTAAGTTCATGATAAATTAAAGCTCAATTAATCATATTACTTAAGAACTCCCACTTAGATAGACATCCCTCTAGTTATCTAAATGATCACGTGATCCATATCAACAAAACCATGTCTGATCATCACGTGAGATGGAGTAGTTTTCAATGGTGAACATCTCTATGTTGATCATATCTACTATATGATTCATGTTTGACCTTTCGGTCTTAGTGTTCCGAGGCCATATCTGCATATGCTAGGCTCGCCAAGTTTAACCCGAGTATTCTTCATGTGCAAAACTGGCTTGCACCCATTGTATGTGACTGTAGAGCTTATCACACCCGATCATCACGTGGTGTCTCGGCACGACGAACTGTAGCAATGGTGCATACTCAGGGAGAACACTTATACCTTAAAATTTAGTGAGGGGTCATCTTATAATGCTACCGCCGTACTAAGCAAAATAAGACACATAAAAGATAAACATCACATGTAATCAAAATATGTGACATGATATGGCCATCATCATCTTGTGCCTTTGATCTCCATCTCCAAAGCACCATCATGATCTCCATCGTCACCGGCTTGACACATTAATCTCCATCATAGCGTCGTTGTCGTCTCGCCAACTATTGCTTCTATGACTATTGCTACCACTTAGTGATAAAGTAAAGCAATTACATGGCAATTGCATTTCATACAACAAAACAACAACCATAAGGCTCCTGCCAGTTGCCGATAACTTTTACAAAACATGGTCATCACATACAACAATTTATATCTCATCATATCTTGACCGTATCACATCACAACATGCCCTGCAAAAACAAGTTAGACGTCCTCTACTTCGTTGTTGCAAGTTTTACGTCGCTGCTATGGGCTTCTAGCAAGAACCGTTCTTACCTACACATCAAAACCACAACGATTTTTCATCACGTGTGTTGTTTTAACCTTCAACAAGGACTAACCGTAGTAAAACCCGATTCAACTAAAGTTGGAGAAACAGACACCCGCCAGCCACCTATGTGCGAAGCACGTCAGTAGAACCAGTCTCATGAACGCGGTCATGTAATGTCGGTCCGGGCCGCTTCATCCAGCAATACCACTGAATCAAAGTAAGACGTTGGTGGTAAGAAGTATGACTAATATCACCCACAACTCTTTGTGTTCTACTCGTGCATATCATTTACGCATAGACCTAGCTCTGATGCCACTGTTGGGGAACGTAGCATGTAATTCAAAAAAAATCCAACGATTATGCAAGATCTATCTAGGAGATACATAGCAACGAGACGAAGAGAGTGTGTCCTTGTATCCTCATAGACCAAAAGCGGAAGCGTTATGTTAACGCGGTTGATGTTGTCGAACGTCTTCACGATCCAACTGATGCAAGTACCGAACGTACGACACCTCCGTGTTCAGCACACGTTCAGCTCGATGACGTCCCTCGAGCTCTTGATCCAGTAGAGGGTCGAGGGAGAGTTCCGACAACACGACGGCGTGGTGACGGTGATGGTGATGTGATCCGCGCAGGGCTTTGCCTAAGCACTACGATGCTATGACCGGAGGAGTAAATTGTGGAGGGGCACCACACACGGCTAAGAGAACAATTGATGTGCTTTGGGGTGCCCCCTGCCCCCGTATATAAAGGAGGAGGGGAGGAGGCCGACCACAAGGGGCACGCCAGGGAGAGGCGAGTCCTACTAGGACTCCAATCCTAGTAGGATTCGCTGCCCCTTTTCCTTCTACCGGAGGGGGAAAGGGGAAGGAGAGGGAGTAGGAGAAGGAAAGGGGGTGGCTCCCCCTTCCCTAGTCCAATTCGGCCTCCTCCCTTGTGGGGGGCGCATCATTCCCTTGTCGATGTCAAAACCGGCAGATCTCGTGGTAGGGGGTCCCGAGCTATGGATTCTTGGATCAATGGTAACAAGAACGAAGGAGACGATGTTTTACCCAATTTCGGGCCCTCTTGATGGAGGTAAAACCCTACGTCCCGCTCTTGTTTATATTGATGGAGTATCAAGTACAGAGTTGATCTACCTCTAGATCATATGTTGTGGTCTAAAACCCGAGGGTATGATGAATAATGTCATAATAATCTAGCGACTAGCCTGGCCTCGACTTATATAATGTACCGGATGCCTAGGATAATAAGAGTCCTGGTCGAATACGTTGGTGGAGAGGAGTCGTTGTCTTGATCATCAAGTCTTGTGGAATCTTCCTCGTGTGCGGCATGGGATGCCCGAAGTGGCCCATGAGTGAACCGCCATGGGGGTCCTCGGCCCAATCCAGCTGGTCGTGAGACGACGTGGTGAGTACCCCCTAGTCCAGGACACCGTCAGTAGCCCCCTGAACCGGTCTTCAAGTTGGGGACGCTCCTCGATTCTTCCGAACTATTCTTCATCTTCAGTCATCGGTCTTGAAAACTGGTTCAACAAATCTTCTTATCTTCGATCTTGAGGATCACCGAAGTAAATCCAAAGAGTTTACACGTCGGGTATCCTGAGGAGCCCCTTTAAGTTATCAGTTGTTATCTATTTTTACGCCCACCTCTGGTTTGAAGTGTTTCCCGTGCAGCGGTGTCCTCTCGCGTCCGAGTTCCAACGCCGGACTGCATTCGAGGTATCTTTTGCAGCCGAGCACCAACGTTGGACCGCTTCCGAGATTTAACACCGGAATGTATCCGAGCTCCAAGGCTGGACTGTATCTGAGGTGTCATAGTTTACCTTGGTCTTGAAATTTTTTTATCCGAGCTTAATGCCGGAAATGCCCTCTAAGGAGCCAGCCACTTGAATCCGAGCTATATGCCGAACTGCTTCCGAGGTGGCTCAGCACCTCGGTCATGGGCTGATTGTTTGCGGATTTTATTTCCGATGCGTATAAATTTATTTGTTGACGAGATATATGGCCAGTAGCCCTGAAGGTGTCTGTCGGCCTAAAATCTGAGATGGACCTGAAGGAAAATTTGAAACTGTTGATCCTAGTAGCTTCTGAGACTCAGGTCGTGAAATTGGCCCGAGGATCAACTCCTAGCTCGGCAGCATACATAGGAATAGAAACGCTATTAGAGGTAATAGTGATCGGCGGACGGGCCCTTGAGAGAGGGTTTTGAGAAGTCACCGCAATATATTAGCTTGATGCCGGATAAGTCCCAGATGGTACTTATTGTTGTCCGAAGATGCGTTTGCCCATAGTTCGGTCCAGCCGAACACTGAGCGCTTTGAATTTCTTGCATTGAATAGGCAATGTAGTAGCCCCCAAGACACTGGTCAGGTGGCAACACCAGATCAGGGGGTCGATACGCCCCTTTCAATATTAGTGAACTAGCATTGTGATACGTCCATTTTGCATCATGCTTTTATATCGATATTTATTGCATTATGGGTTGTTATTTCACATTATGTCACAATAGTTATGGCTATTCTCTCTTATTTTACAAGATTTACATAAAGAGGGAGAATGCCGGCAGCTGGAATTCTCTGCTGGAAAAGGAGCAAATATTAGAGACCTATTCTGCACAACTCCAAAAGTCCTGAAACTCCACGGAATACCTTATAATAAATAATGAAAAATCCTCGCCAAAGATGAAGACCAGGGGGCCCACACCCTTCCCATGAGAGTGGGGGCGCCCCCCTAGGGTGCGCCCCCCTACCTCGTGGGCCCCCTGGCGGCTCTCTGATGACCATCTTCTGCTATATGAAGTCTTTCGTCAAGAAAAAAATAGGAAGCAACCTTTCGGGACGAAACTCCGCCGCCACGAGGCGTAACCTTGGCGGATCCAATCTAGAGCACCGGCAGAGCTGTTCTGCCGGGGAAACTTCCCTCCCGAAGGGGGAAATCATCGCCACCGTCATCACCAACGCTCCTCTCATCGGGAGAGGCCAATCTCCATCAACATCTTCATCAGCACCATCTCATCTCAAAACCCTAGTTCATCTCTTGTATCCAATTCTTGTCTCCAAGTCCGGGATTGGTGCTAGTAGGTTTGCTAGTAGTGTTAATTACTCCTTGTAGTTGATGCAAGTTGGTTTAATTGGTGGAAGATCATATGTTCAGATCCTTTATGCATATTATTACCCCTCTGATTATGAACATGTTTATGCTTTGTGAGTAGTTACATTTGTTCTTGAGGACAAGGGAGAAGTCTTGCTATTAGTAGTCATGTGAATTTGGTATTCGTTCGATATTTTGATGAGATGTATGTTGTCTAGCCTCTAGTGTTGTTATGTGAACGTCGACTACATAACACATCACCATTATTTGGGCCTGGAGGAAGGCATTGGGAAGTAATAAGTAGATGATGGGTTGCTAGAGTGACAGAAGCTTAAACCCTAGTTTATGCGTTGCTTCGTAAGGGGCTGATTTGGATCCATATGTTTCATGCTATGGTTAGGTTTACCTTAATACTTTTGTTGTAGTTGAGGATGCTTGCAATAGAGGTTAATCATAAGTGGGATGATTGTTCAAGTAAGACCAGCACCCAAGCACCGGTCCACCCACATATCAAATTATCAAAGTACCGAACGCGAATCATATGAACGTGATGAAAACTAGCTTGACGATATTCCCATGTGTCCTCGGGAGCGCTTTTCCTTATATAAGAGTTTGTCCAGGCTTGTCCTTTGCTACAAAAAGGATTGGGCCACCTTGTTGCACTTTATTTACTTTTGTTACTTGTTGCTCGTTACAAATTATCTTATCACAAAACTATCTTTTGCCACTTATTTCAGTACTTGCAGAGAATACCTTGCTGAAAACCGCTTATCATTTCCTTCTACTCCTCGTTGGGTTCAACACTCTTACTTATCGAAAGGAGTACGATAGATCCCCTATACTTGTGGGTCATCACATTGCTACCCGCGCATTTGCGCGGCTAGATTTACTATACATTTTTATCTTGCGTTTTCTCTATAGAGATGTTAATTCATATTATTTGTAAGTTGCACTAATATTGATCTACAACTACAGTACACATTTACATCTCACGAAAACATTATTAAAGTTCGGTATACTTTGTTTTCCTATATTGAATTCAGTTGTTGGCAAAGACCTTTGTTGTGTGAATGTCAAAGACTAGAAATACCATGCTATATGTCCCATAACGTAACACCATTAGCTCTCTTGTTATTTTCTAGATTTTCCTATTCCACTCCTTCGCTTCCCGTGATATTTATTCAGAAATATTATTTTAGAGATTTTTAGAGAAAATCTGGACATTGATGAACCTTGTTCTCCATTCCATCTTCTGCTTTGCATTTGGCACTGTTGTAGTTATGTTTTCTGCATTATCGATTTTTTTCACTATCAATTGACATTTCTTTCTTTTGCTGGGTTTCTGCTGTTTTTTCTATTACTGGTTGCCTTTCAAAGTTTGTTCCCTATATACTCTTCATGCAAAATTATTGACCATATATGCCTGAAACCAAATGTATTGTCTCAATAGTTACCAATAGGTCTTGTCATGTTTGTGTTGCCTCATGTATAGAAATTGTAAATGCCCCAAATTCCCCCCCCCCCCCCACATGTATAGATGCTACATATCAGGCTAGCATTTTGCTTTTTCCCATCTAGGTAGATGATCAGTAATGGTTATATGTCTTCTCCGACTTAGGCAATCCTATTTTTTATGACCTATGGTTGAATCCTTCATATGTACCGAAGCTTTTTTTCATGACATATCGTGGACTCATATATATGTTATCAATGCTATGCGTTACTTGTTCATCTTCTAATTTAAGCCTTTTTTCTAGTGGTTGATGTGTCAAAAGAAATTATATATTGCAACCATATCCGACTTGTGAACTGAAGTAACTATTTATAAGAGTCCTTCTAGAATTTGTATGATTCCCCTAGTGTCAGCTCGTATGTGGTATTACAAAGTTAGCTCATGTCTGTTAGAAATTAAGTACAACAATATAGAGAAAATGTTGGGTGCGTGCAACATTCTTGTGCTAGCTCATATATGTAAATATTTTTTAAACGCTTGTATACATATTTTGCCCAAGCTAGTTCGCATTTGTTATACCTCAACATGATGGATAGCAAAAAACAATGCGTGCTTAGAGCTTTCCTGCTGCTAGGCCCTATGTGTTTACTTCAACGTCCTGGTTTCCCCGCAAAAAAAACGTGCTGGTTGATATTTTTTTAAAAGAAAATTGCATGCTTGTAGATTTGCTGGTGGTAGTTTTTTAGTGAAACCCTGGTGAGGTCATGTGTGTTTTAATCTCCCGTAAAAAAAACTGTTTTAGAAAAGCAATCTGCATGCCATCTTCTTCTTTTTTAGGTAACCATGAGGGCTGCTTTTTTCGGTAGCTCATATATACAATATATATTTTAAATGCTTGTATATGTATTTTGCGGAAGCTAGTTCGTATGTGTTATACCTCAACGTGATGGATAGGAAAAGGCAATACATGCTTAGATCTTTGTTGCTGCTAAGTCGTACGTGTTTACTTCAAGGTCCTGGTTGAGAAAAAAATTAAATGAAAATTGCATGCTTGTAGATTTGCTTGTGGTAGTTTTTTTAGTGAACCCCGAGGAAGGGTGTGTTTTACTCCCCCGACAAAAAAATATGTGTTTTACAAAAGCAAATTGCATGTCGTCTCCTACTTTTTTAGGTAACCGTGAGGGCTCCTCTTTTTTTATAACGTTTTTTTGTTTTGTGTGAGGGCTCCTCCTAGTGATTTCTGGGTCTCTGGTGGTGGGCTTTTCCCTTTATGTTACGTTTGGAATTCAAATAGTTACATTCCTATTGATTCATTACGTAAAATTTCGCATAAAAAATAAAAATATAGATCATAAGATAAGAAAATTTGCAGTTTATGTGTATTTTACACTATGTTTTTATGTTTGTAATTTTACATAACATAATTTTTTTACGACGATTATATATTTTCTTACGGTCTTTTTTTACGTCGGAAATAAGACATAACTTACGAAACGTAAAATTATGGTGCATTGATGTCAAAATAGAAAGGGGGTGAAGAATAACTATTCCTCACCCAGGGTGACGAATAGGGCGACCCTATATATATATATATATATATATATATATATATATATATATAGGGTCGCCCCCTAACAGCGGCTAACAAAAATCTTTTTTTAGTACGCGGCATGAAAAGAAAACCTGGCTAGCACAATTGGTTTTTTAGCCGATACTAACACATAGGCCATAGCACATGTACCTTGTTTATGTGGGCCATCCATACATCATGTAGGACTCTTTTATTTCTCCATACGTGTAAAGAGTTGAAATTTGTAGATGCTATAGTTTCACATAACTTTTATATCTTTTTAAATCTCAACCTTATAATCTAAATCAATAGAGTATATAGTCTTGGACTATGTGGATGAACATGATGGCTTATATTTCTTTTATCAAGTTGATATCAAAATAAAACCCATGCATGCACCTTTGAACATTATATGGGCCCACACACTAGGCCGAGCTCGAGCATGTATTTTTCACTACATCTCATGTATTTGTATGTTTGCAGAAACATTTGATATTTTGTAAAGTGAAAATATTTGGTGCTAAGATAGCAATTGTTCTTAAATAAAAATTTATCTTAGTACAACCTAGTATGATATTTTTTGACACTGTGATGGACTCTAAAAACATTTAATAAAAAGTTACAGGGAGTACTAAGTAATTGTGCCAATATTTTCTTAATTTATACATGTATAACTATTTGTCTATCACCGGCGTAGTGATCAAATTTCCAAATTTTAGTGTCTACATAGCAGTTGGACATGCCGACATTATAAATAGACACAAATACTTGTTTTTGTATATTTTTATTTTTTTTCATACGCTAGACAGTCTATATGCAGTGCAAGGCCATGTCCATAGGTCGGCACATGTGTTTTTAATTGGCGGACCGGATTTTTAATGGGCTGGTGGGCGGACGCATGTATATACTATCATCGTATTTGTCGTTTTGACTTTCATTTTGACCGGACTCTTTCTATCAATAGATTAGCCTTAATTCTTTATGTTAGACCGATTAGTACTCCAACTCCAATATTTTCCTCCGACCCGAATACATGCGTGGACGTTGCATCCATCTAGACTTTTTTTCCAGGGCATCCATACATATTACCATATATATGTTTGCATGTGACGGTTCAACATGCCGATATGTCAAAAATAGCATGTTACGTAAAATTTGTTAAATCTCAGCTATTAATATTCTATTCAAATGGTCGAAATAATATTATCATATGTGGAGGCACGTGATGGTTTATTTGTCTTCTGTCAAGTATATAATAGATGATAAGCCCGAAGCCCAGTAGCCCCCGAGTCTTAATGTGGGCACGGGTGGTCGAGTTAAGGATCGATATCCAGAGTAAAATCACAAATTATGTGTAATGATTCTATGTATCCAAGTACTTTACATCATAAATGCCCGGATCCGCATTATACAAAACTTTGTTGACCGACCATCGGCTTCAACCTCCTCAGCCAGAAGACAGAGAGTCTTTGTCCTACTTTATAAAGCCATTATAAGGACAAAGATTTATAGAAAACAAGGCAATCCGGCCATACGGTTTTATAAACAAAGGTACGGAGAGAGATATGAAACATCTTCCAAAGAAAATAATCCCGCTATCGGTTCCTTTCTTTGGGTTGTCATGCTGATCATGATCATGAAACCTCACCTCCAATCAATGTGGGAGGAAAATATTAAGGATTTAGTTCAGGGAAAGTTACCGAACTCTATGGTATTAATGCCAAAATTTTCACTTCCGTCGTTGCCGACCAATTATATCTTTTAAGATCGCTTATATCCTTTAAGATCGTTAGCTTTCGGCTTCACCTAGTCTGAGGTACTAACTCGGATGACCCGGTAGTAACAATCACAGAGGTGCTCCCTTTACCGCCTAGCCGAACAATCGGGAACGTAGGGGTAAGCACAGGAGCCAGGCAACCCAGCTTGGCCAAAATCTTAAGTCAAATTAATGCATATTTATGGCTTTATAACGATGATTACTGAAGGTAGCCCTCGTATATAAAATACGAACGCCGATGATATATTTATTTTTACTTCGTTGCGACCTTTTGTCACTTGAAAGTGGCCCATCGTCGCTTTCTACCCCCTTGTAGATGCTACGCACAGTGTTTCTGTAATAACATGACAACCCTTAGCCGACGTCTCTGTGCCCGAAGGCGGTTGTGTTAGAAGAAACGAGGCAATCAGATATGTGGGCTTTATAACATTCACTTAGTCATAGGAGCTTTAAACTGGGGAAGCTAGCTACGAGCCCCCGGTTAGTGTTCGGCACCGACCGAAGTCTAGCCATTATCACTTCGGCCAATGTTATGAAAGGCCCATCGTTTAACACGGGGTAATCAGTATCGATCTATAGTTTGATACCGCCATCGGATCGCTGACCAGATTATGCCCATTGTGATAGTTAGTTTTTGGCTTTCTCAACTGAGGTGCTTAACCATTCGAGCTGGAAGCACAATCGCAGTGGTTCTCCCTTTGCACACCTAGCCGAACAAAGCAGAATGTAGGAGGCAAGCACAGGAGCCGGGCAACCCAACTATTTATCAAAGACACAATTTGAAACCGATGCATATATAGCAATATCCGAGAATTTTTGTGTCGAATCTCTAAAGGTGTCCAGCGCTGCACTACGATACTTTTGTTGGAAACAAACAAATAGTTTAAAAGTGCCATACGCTTGAAAAAATAAAAAACTTCAGTAAAAACTTTACGCCCGAACTAAATCAAGTCATTTGGTGCGAATCCGAAAATTGGTCTTACTTTTATGCTTCTGTCATGCATTAATATGACACATCCGATCTCAAGACTTCAAGCGGGTCAGCCTACGACTGCAACCTCCTATCCCGAAGGTGGAGTACTGCTCGTTAGACCAGTTTAGCGAACTAAACTCGAGCGGTCACTAGAGAGAAAATGGGCTATCCGGCTATTGACCACACACTCGCGTCGAAAAAGGAGTGATAGAAAAAGATTTTGCAACGACTAGGAAGAAAACACATTTACTATAAAACAACTCATATAAATTTAAGAGCCCCTAGTAAACTTGGGTAAAAGAATTTTATGTATAATGATTGTATGGACCGAAGTACTTATATTATATCTATGTTCACCCAAACTTTTAAATGCGTCTTAACCGACCGTTGGTTTCTCACTCTTCGGTTAAGGGCCGAAAAGTGTTATGTACTCCACCTGCCGAGAATATCGACTGTGATTCCGATAACCAGGCAATCAGGCCATAAGGCTGTAACAGACAAAGCGCGCTCAGGGAACTTATGCTATATTACGGACGAAGTGTAAGAAGCATCTTCGAAGAAAATAGTACCCCCATCGATACCTTTCCTCGGTTTCTCATTGTTACTATGAGACTTGTGCAATAGATTTTTGTACTCATGAGTTCCAATGTGTGCCGACCATGATTGAAAACAATAAGAGCGCTAGCTTTCGCCTTCACCCAGTCTGAGGTCCGAGCTCGGATGACCCGATCGTGACAATCGCAGAGGTGCTCCCTTTACTCCCTACTCGAACAATCGGTAACGTATGGGTAAACACAAGAGCAAGGCAACCCGGCTTGCGGAACACTTAAGTCAACATGGTGCATATTGTGGTGTAATACACGAACAAGGAACGAAGCCATACAACTATAATCATATGCAAGAGGAAATGCTTCATAAAGGAAGCACCCAAGTAAACGGGGTATTTGAATTTGTGTGTCACAAACAAAGTTTTTACAAGGAAGTTTTTTCACAAACAACTTTTTGCCAAAAAAGTATAATGCTTGGT
The DNA here is from genome assembly GCF_056163025.1 of Triticum urartu. Taxonomy (NCBI): domain Eukaryota; kingdom Viridiplantae; phylum Streptophyta; class Magnoliopsida; order Poales; family Poaceae; genus Triticum; species Triticum urartu. The sequence goes on along the minus strand of NC_141877.1, from coordinate 174,423,986 downwards.
CGAACCGAACAAAATTGAAAACTAAAAGTTTTTGAGTATGAAAGTGACTTAGCTGGTTAATGTGCTCGGTATTGATGACACACTCCGAGCTTACGGCGGGATGAGCTCCTAGCCCCCAAGCCGGTCCCGAGGTGGCAGAGCAAAGAGCTCGATGCTCCGAAGTGGCGACATAGCACGGCCGATGCAGGCCGACAGTGTGACGCCGAAGTACCCGGCGTGGGTTAATGAAGTGATGACGAAGCCCCGGTCCAGCCAAGGTGACGTGGTATGTCGATACGCTGAGGTGACAGCGCTGCCCAATCCGGAACATTTACATGTGCACAGAAGATAGTGCAAGCCGAAGATAATAGTAGTAATAATAATAATATATATTTTAAAAAAGGATGCTTGATTAATAATTTATGCAAAGTGAGTAATAAAAGAAATATGGCCTGTGTGCTGAACACTCGATGAGGTAGAGCTCCCTCAGGGATGCCGAAGTCCCGAGGCAACCGAACATGTCGGTATGGAAATTCGACCAACAAGGTGGTCACGTGAGCCGATTTAGGCCGATTGGGAAGATGGCGTCGGCTTGCGAAGTGACCGCGTGACGCAGTCGAAGTCGATTACCTACACATGTAAAATAGTGTAGTCCTACAATAATAATATAAATATATAAAAATCCTCACGTAATTAATTTATGCAAAATAATTTATTTAAAGATATGTGGCCTGGCGTCGAAGTCAATGTCGATGCAGGGCGTTGGCATGATGCGGTAAAGGCGTGGCAAAACCGAACCACCACACGACCGTCGTTAATGCGGCCACCATTTGATAGGCATGTGTACAGATGATGGAACAAACCAGAGTAATAATTGCTCAGGAAAAATAAACCCAAACAAGCAAAAATTACTAGGATTAATAGCACCTGGTTTATTTGTTGTAGAAATCCAAAGAAAGGTGGCTCCCGAAGAAAGGTGACTCCCAAAATTGGGACTCGATCCGCACACCCATTGCCTGATGGGCGATAAAGCGACGGCATGGTGACGCTGGCAAAGGTTGGCTCGCCGATGCAAAGCCCCTGGTCCAGCAAACGTGACGAAGCCGGTCGGCTGGTGACGCCGGAGTCACCGGAGTATGTTGATGAAGAAATAGCAAAGTCCCCGATCCAGTCGTGGTGTCGAAGCCTCCATGTCAGCCGATGAGTCGAAGCAAGTCGGCTGGTGACGCCGAAGTCACCGGAGTAGGTTTGATGAAGATATGGTGAAGCCCCCGGTCCTGCAGAGGTGACGGAGCGGGTCGGTAAGGAGACGTTGAAGCTGCCGTGTCAGCCGAGGTGTTGAAGCAGTTTGGCATGCTGGACATCGGCTTTAAGAAGAAAAAGTGCGGCCATGCCGATGTAGGTCATAACTTGTGACGCGGTCAATGCCGGCTTGATGAAGTGACCATGCGGCAATGCCGGTGTGCCCGCTCCATGTGATTCGTGTGGTGGCGATGTTGGTGATGATTTTATCCTTTGTGATTCCAAACTCTGATTCGGCTCGCCAAGGTGATGATCTGAAGAAGTTGAGTTTGGCTCAACAAAGTGACGACATGTCTAGTGCAGGTCGGTAGTCGTGAAGAAATGTTGCCCGAATGGTTTAACACCAGCATGACGGTGAAGATTGCCTCCGAAAACGAGAAAAATTCGTGAGCATGTGTTCCGAAACAAAACACAATAGCCTAGAAAGATATTCTTCCAAAAAGGTTGTCCAATATCTTGTTCATGAAGAGAGATGATCCCAGGTCGGATTCGTATTCAAGGTGAAAACTGATCCGAAAAGTGATGCACTAATCAGAAGGTTCCTGAAGTTTGAACGGTTGGATCGAGCTGAAATTTTGAGAGGTGGTAGATATTTAAATTCCACGGCAGATGAATGGTTGGATCTTCCAAATATGGTCTGAACTGGGCTCTAGAGACCACGCCCTAAACTCGTCTTGTTTCCCATCTAGATTCGACAGGGCTCCGGTATATCGGAAATCGGCGGAGATTGCTCCATCTGAACGCGACGAAATTTTACAGGTTGTTGTAGACTCAATTCCGCACAATTCCATCGAAGGAATCATCAAAGAGATGCTCGAGGAGGTGGTGGCAGCGGATACAAGTTTGCTGTCCGGAAGAACAGCACGGTCACCCGAGGGCAATTTGACGTTGAGCCCCCAAGCTCCAAGGATGATTCCTTCATGATCATGATAGAGATCAGAGTTGATGTTTGATGAAGGCCGTCGTCCAAACATGATGATTGGAGGCGGGGCACAGTCCTTGGTCAAGCCAATGTGACCAGTCGAGCCGGCGACGAAGACGCCGATGTCGCAGTTGATCTGCAGACGAGCCATTGATCCTTTGTCGATCTCACAGCGGAACTCTCAATGAAAGCACCATTGTCGGTGTCAAAACCGGGCGATCTCGGGGTAGGGGGTCCCGAGCTGTGGATTCTCGGATCAATGGTAACAGGAATGAAGGAGACTATGTTTTACCCAGGTTCGGGCCCTCTTGATGGAGGTAAAACCCTACGTCCTGCTCTTGTTTATATTGATGGAGTACCACGTACATAGTTGATCTACCTTGAGATCATATGTTGTGGTCTAAAACCTAAGGGTATGATGAATAATGTCATAATAATCTAGCGACTAGCCTGGCCTGGGCTTATACAATGTACCGGAGGACTAGGATAACAACAGTCCTAGTCGAATACGTTGGTGGAGAGGAGTCCTTGTCTTGATCATTAAGTCTTGTGGAATCTTCCTCGTGTGCGGCATAGGCTGCCCGAACTGGCCCATGAGTGAACCGCCATGGGGGTCCTCAGCCCGATCTAGCTGGTCGGGAGATGACATGGTGAGTACCCCCTAGTCCAGGACACCGTCAGGTGGCGCGCCCTTCCCTAGTCCAATTCGGCCTCTTCCATTGTGGGGGGCGCATCATCCCCTTGTGGGCTGGTTAGCCTCCCTCCTATGGCCCATATCTTTCCCCGGGGGTTCCGGTAACCCCTCCGGTACTCCGGTATGTACCCGATACACTCCGGAACCCTTCCGGTGTTCGAATACTACCTTCCAATATATCAATCTTTACCTCTCGACCATTTCGAGACTCCTCGTAATGTCTGTGATCTCATCCGGGACTCCGAAAAATCTTCGGTCACCAAAACACATAACTCATAATATAAATTGTCATCGAACGTCAAGCGTGCAGACCCTACATGTTCGAGAACTATGTAGACATGACTGAGACACATCTCCGGTCAATAACCAATAGCAGAACCTGGATGCTCATATTGGTTCCTACATATTCTACAAAGATCTTTATCAGTCAAACCGCAATAACAACATAGGTTATTCCCTTTGTCATTGGTATGTTACTTGCTCGAGATTCGATCGTCAGTATCATCATACCTAGTTCAATCTCGTTACCTGCAAGTCTCTTTACTCGTTTCGTAATGCATCATCCCGCAACTAACTTATTAGTCACATTGCTTGCAAGGCTTATAGTGATGTGCATTACCGAGAGGGCCCTGAGATACCTCTCCGATACTCAGAGTGACAAATCCTAATCTTGATCTATGCCAACCCAACAAACACCTTAGGAGACACCTATAGAGCATTTTTATAATCACCCAGTTACGTTGCGACGTTTGATAGAACACAAGGTGTTCCTCCGGTATTCGGGAGTTGCATAATCTCATAGTCATAGGAATATGTATAAGTCATGACGAAAGCAATAGCAATAAAACTAAACGATCATTATGCTAAGATAACGGATGGGTCTTGTCCATCACATCATTCTCCTAGTGATGTGATCTCATTCATCGAATGACAACACATGTCTATGGTTAGGAAACTTAACCATCTTTAATTAATGAGCTAGTCAAGTAGAGGCATACTAGGGACACTTTGTTTTGTATATGTATTCACACATGTATCAAGTTTCCGGTTAATACAATTCTAGCATGAATAATAAACATTTATCATGATATAAGGAAATATAAATAGCAACTTTATTATTGCCTCTAGGGCATATTTCCTTCATGGGGATGGGCCATATTTATAGGCGAGGAAGGAGAGGGGCTCGGGCTCCGCCGGAGTTCTCTGGAAGCAGCGCCCGCCGATGAGAGGCGTCAATGAGAGGGGGAGAAGGAGACGCAGATCACATGGCCACTGTGGGAAGATGGGGACGAGCACAGGAGCGTGGGTGGTGACGAGCACAATGGCACTGGCGCACTGTGTGCTTCGCCACGTCATGCCCGTGCCCGCTGCCGCGAGCTCCGGCGTCGGCGAGTGCTAGGGGAGTTAAGGGCGTCGTGATGGCGATTGTGGCGAGGTTTGGCAAGGCGCGGTGAGCTGGGAAGCGAGCACGATCTCAACAGAGACTCGGGCGCGACCCAGAGCGCGTCGGACGCATGCTAGCACGCTTGGTCGAATCTGGTCACGTGTATGAACTCTGGCATCATGCCGGGCAATGCAATAAATTCATGTCTGGCATGTAGTCCTTGATGGTTTGGGTTGCGCCAATGCTTTGAGTTGATCACAAGTGGGTTGTGCGAGTGGGTTTCTTCCTCTCAAGTTTCTGGACAAAAATTTGTGGAGTTAACTGAGAAAAATCTAGAAGGATTTTAGGGCTGATCTTTGGTGGTTAGTAGTTTCTTAGGACGGTATTGAAGCCCTAAAATTTTTAGCTTCATTGGATCAACGAAAAATACACTTCATGTACAAAGTGCATTTTCTGTCCAGAACAAAAATGATTTTCTGTAGCGAAAATATTCCACAAACCTATGCAATATTTTTGCTTAGAGAGGTGTGTCATGGTTCACAAAATATTTGGGAATTTTCTCAGATTTTTGTGGACAACAAAAATTAGGGTAGCTTTGGAGCATTGGTTGCTGAAGTGAGGTTTAGAAGAGAAAATGAATATTTTTCATTTATGAAAAATATTCCTAGGGCCATTTTGGGATTTATCAGAGAGAGAATGATGGTTTTGAGAGAGAGATAGGTCACTAGGGTGAAAATCAAGGACATGCCCAAGTGTTTAAGTCCATTGAGTTGATTCAAAATTTCAAATTCAAATCAAATGGCAAGAAAATCCAGAAAAAGGAAGAGGGCAAAAACCAGGCTGTCACATTAATCATATTTGGGCCCAAGGGAATGCATTATGGATTAGTTATTAGATGATGGGTTGCGAGAGTGATAGAAGCTTAAACCCTAGTTTATGCACTATTTCGTAAGGGACTGATTTGGATCCAAAAGTTTAATGCTATGGTTAGATTTATTCTTAATACTTTTCTTGTAGTTGCGGATCCTTGCAAGGGGGTTAATCATAAGTAGGAGGTTTGTTCAAGTAAGAACAACACCTAAGCGCCGGTCCACCCACATATCAAATTATCAAAGTAGCAAACACAAATCAAACCAACATGATGCAAGTGACTAGATCAAATTCTCGTGTACCCTCAAGAATGCATTTCTTATCATAAGTGACTATTGTGGCCTATCCTTTGCCTCAAAAGGATTGGGCTACCTTGCTGCAATTTTATTATCAGTACCATTATTTTCTCGCTACAAATTATCTTGCTATCAAACTTCTCGTTACTTATAATTTCAGTGCTTGCAGAGAATACCTTGCTGAAAACTACTTGTCATTTCCTTCTGCTCCTCATTGGGTTCGACACTCTTACTTATCGAAAGGACTATGATTGATTCCCTATAATTTTGGGTCATCACACTGCCCCACGCATGGTGACTGATCGTGAGCTTCTTCTAAGTCTTCATCAGAAGGTCGATCGCAATCACATGTGGGTCAAGCGTCAATTTGGCTCAATTCTTCAGAACATGACTGTTACTCAGAACACTGTGAAGAAGAATCACTATTATGCACATGAAATATTCGACCACACTTGGGCCATTCTGTCTCATCTTTATATTGACAAAGACCTCAAGAAGATGGACTTTCAACAGAACTTTGACTGGGCTCAACCTCCCTCAAAGAAATTCAAGAAGGTCAAAGTTCCTCAGCTAATCACAAGTTCATATTCTTCATCTCACGAGATTGATGAAGATGAGGATCTCAATGACACTACGGCAGGCCCTACTTCAACAAACGACCCCGACAACATTGGCACTCCTCCATCGACATCATGATGATATTCTTCAGGGGCGTTAGTCCTCATTTTTTGTCCATTTTGGTTATTTGATGACAAAGGGGGAGAAATTTGAGTTAGTCTTCAAGCGGGTCTTATATATGGGATGTTTTTTCGTTAAGTTACAACTCTCGTTCTTCTGAAGTGTTTGTTGGTCAAGTTGTAGACTTAAGTCCGATGGTGGTCTGATACTTTTGAACTAATTTCTGCATGCTTATTTCCTCAAGTACCTTAGTGCACGCATGCTGAATTTCGTCAGACACAATATTTCATCATGCATTTAAAATTCTTCATATTATATGTTAAATATGTGTTTGAATTACAAGATATAGGGGGAGATCTCCATGATATTACTCTACAATGTGCATTTCCAATCCAAAGCAAATTCCTCAAATGTGCACATCTTTAGGGGGAGTTCTTCTATATCTTGCAATCAAATTCCCCAGTATCAGTATTTACACTTCATATATTTATCCCCGTCGAAAACTTAACCTATTTGTCATCAATCACCAAAAAGGGGGAGATTGTAAGTGCATCTAGTGCCCCTTAGTGATTTTGGTGTATTGAAGACTTATATGTTAAGGGACTAATGTGTTTGTGAGTGTACACAGGTTCTATAAGTCTCTGAGGAGTTTGATATTTCCGAAGAAATTCGACCCCTAAAAATGAACATCTTCAGTTGAAGACTTTGGTTTTATTGAAGACTTTGAAAATGAGGAAATTAGAGTGACCCTGAAGACATTGATATTGATGTGAGGATTATGAAGCGGGAAGACTTTTGTTTTGTAGTTTTTTCTCTTCCTTGAGCCATAGGAAACACCGTACTATTAAAGGGGTCGAGGTAAAACTATGGAAAATTTCCAAGTGGTCCTCATTACAAATCCTACACTTACCCAATCGTTCGAGTGAAGCCTCTGGAAATCTCATACAGTTCAGTCAACTTCTTCAGTGATAGAGACAAAGATCTTCTAGTCTCTGAGGAATTTTTTCTGACTGAGGAGTTAGGAATTCTCTAGTGCGGATTGCCTACAAGTGAGGAACATGATAGCCCTGAGGAATTTGAGAGCTAAAATTTCCGACCGTTGTTGTGCTACGCGCCAGCTGTCCCAAATATCTTATCTACCTAATAGTCATATCATTAAAGGTCATTTATGTTTTATCATGTCGGGCTCCTCCCTGGCTAGAAATAGTTGCCCCCCTCAACCACTAGTTGGTTGGCTGCTCCGAGAGAAACTGACACTTATCATTGAGAGCATCCCATCCTCCAAGGACTTTGAGAGAAAATCATCAGTGAGGAAAAACCCAAAACCCAAAGTGATTGAGCATCACGAAAGAGATTGTTCCTGTGTGGAACCTACGCTTGTTACCTTTGAAGACTGTGCATCCACTACTGCAGGATGGTCCAAACGCGAAACTATGATTAGAGACCCTTCGACGAAACTGTGTGCAATGCCATAATCACAAACGGTGGTGTAAAAAACAGTCAAAAAAGGTGCAAAACGTTTGCGATGATGGATGCATCAAACACGGTTCTTATTTTAATTGTGTGTATGATGCAGGGCATATGGTTTAGTTCAATGAACTGTTTGCGATGAGGCAGAACAAAAGAAACGGGCAGCTAGATGAAGGCGTGTGCGATATACAACATATGGTTCACTCGGATGAACTGTTTGTGATGAGAAGGAACAAAATAAACGGGCAGCCAGATGAAGGTGTGTGCGATATACATCATACGGTTCATTAGGATGAACTGTGTGTGATTAGGCAACACAATGGAAACGGTTCAACTGAACAAGATGTGTGTGATCCGCGGCAAACAGGTCCGTAATAAAAAATGTGTGCGAAGACCAATAAGAACAGAGATGATTGCTGCTAATAAGCCGTGTGATTTGCTCTATCTACAGAAGAATAACATGTATATATATAACTGAAATAAACATCCAATTACATAAGTGACTATACAGATCATTCACACACACCTCAAAGGGCTCGCTTCCTAGTGAGCCTGTGCATTGGAGGACAGCTCGCACGCTTCCCGGTGAGCCTGTGCATTGGAGAATAGCTTGCACACCTCTCGGTCAACCTGTGAACCGGACTACGCTCGCACGCCTCCCGTTCAGTCAAGGTCAAGCAGCTCTCCACACGACACCTCGTATAGCCATTAAAACCAAGACACGTGGCGTCACGTGAATGGTTAACAGAACGCACATGGTTTGAATTATACAAACGTTTGAGATATTAAATTGGCAGTTATTTTTTCAAAATAGCTTTGTTTGTTGTTATTCGAGTGCGCCTTCTCTCAAAATGGACACAAAAAATACCATAGAATATCGGGTTCCATTCCATCATAGCATGCTATGTTTCAAGAATTTCAGACAAGTTTAGGATTTAGTAGAATTTAAAAACAAAGTATCTCAACGTTTTCCCAGCAATAAACGGGGCCCTGGTGTTTGAAATCCATTCCCATTTCTTGCATTGGACCTAAGCATGCACCCAAGGACAAAGATTTGATTTTTCAACCAATTTATATGCACTGGAGCATGTGCATATAGTTCAAATTTGAATTATGCACATAAATGCATTGAAAACTCAGTTAATGCATAAAAGTGTCCAAACAAACCCTGAAAATCACAAAAATTGAACTCCTGTTGTTCTATGTTGACACGAGAAATTTTTTGAAAGCATAAGAGGCAATGGATATCGTTTCGTCCCCAAAGGTGGGACGTTCCCTACCGAAACCTTCATGCTTGTTGTGAGAAACTCTGGTTTGTGAGAAGCATATACCCAAACCTGCCCCAAATGGGACAAAAAATTTATCACAACACGTTGATGCCGCTCCATGATAGCATACCAAGTTTCATGAATTTTAGACGAGTTTTGGATTTACTAGAATTTAAAAACAAGGTATCTCAATGTTTGCGGCCGAGTGACGGTGGCAGGGTGTTTGACATTCATTCCCATTTCTTGCATGGGACCTAAGCATGCAACCAAGGACACATATTTGAATTTTCAACCAATTTATATGCATTAGAGCATGTGCATGTAGTTCAAATTTGAATTATGCACATGAATGCATTGAAAAATCAATTAATGCATAAAAATATCCAAACGAACCCCAAAAATTCCAAAAATTGACACAACACTCCTGTTGTTCTATGTTGACACTAGGAAAAAATTGAAATCGAGAAGTGGCAATGGATATCGTTTCGTCCAGAAAGGTGAAAGGTTCCCTACCGAAACCATCAGGCTTGTTGTGAGAAGCTCTGGTTTGTGATAGGCATATACACAAACCTTCCCCGAATGGGACGAAAAATTTACCACGGCATGTTGATGCCGCTCCATGATAGCATGCCAAGTTTCATGAATTTCAGGCGAGTTTTGCATTTACTAGAATTTAAAAACAAGGTATCTCAATGTTTACGGCCGAGTGATGGTGGCAGCATGTTTGACATTCATTCCCATTTCTTGCATGGGACCTAAGCATGCAACCAAGGACACATATTTGAATTTTCAACCAATTTATATGCATTAGAGTATGTGCATGTAGTTCAAATTTTAATTGTGCACATAAATGCATTGAAAAATCAATTAATGCATAAAAATGTCAAAAGGAACCCCGAAAAATCCCAAAAATTGACACAACACTCATATTGTTCTATGTTGACACTAGGAAAAAAATTGAAATCGAGAAGAGGAAATGGATATTATTTCGTCCAAAATGGTGAAATGTTCTCTACCGAAAACATCAGGCATGTTGTGAGAAGCTCTGGTTTGTGAGAAGCAGATCCCCAAACCTACCCCAAATGGGACAACAAATTTACCACGGCATGTTGATGCCGCTCCATGACAGCATGCCGTGTTTCATGAATTTCAGATGAGCTTTGGATTTACTAAAATTTGAAAACCAAGTATCTCAATGTTTGCGGCCGAGTGACGGTGGCAGGGTGTTTTACATTCATTCCCATTTCTTGCATGGGACCTAAGCATGCAACCAAGAATACATATTAGAATTTTCAAGCAATTTTTATGCATTAGAGCATGTGCATGTAGTTCAAATTTGAATTTTGCACATGAATGCATTGAAAACTCAGTTAATGCATAAAATTGTCCAAACGAACCCCGAAAAATCACAAAAATTGACACAACACTCCTGTTGTTCTACGTTGACACGAGAAAAAAATTTAAAGCAATAAGAGGCAATGGATATTGTTTCTTCCCCGAAGGTGGGACGTTCCCTACTGAAACAATCATGCTTGTTATGAGAAGCTCTGGTTTGTGAGAAGCATATAGCCAAATATGCCCCAAATGGGACAAAAAATTTACCACGGCATGTTGATGCCGCTCCATGATAGCATTCCAAGTTTCATGAATTTCAGACGAGTTTTGGATTTAATAGAATTTAAAAACTAGGTATCTCAATGTTTGCGGCCAAGTGACGGTGGCAGGGTGTTTGACATTCATTCCCATTTCTTGCATGGGACCTAAGCATGCAACCAAAAACACATATTTGAATTTTCAACCAATTTATATGCATTAGAGCATGTGCATGTTGTTCAAATTTGAATTATGCACATGAATGCATTGAAACTCAGTTAATGCACAAAAATATCAGAACGAACCCCGAAAAATCACAAAAATTGACACAACACTCCTGTTGTTCTACGTTGACACGAGAAAAAATTTGAAAGCAATAAGAGGCAATGGGTATCGTTTCATCCCCAAAGGTGGGACGTTCCCTACCGAAACCATCATGCTAGGTGTGAGAAGCTCTGGTTTGTGAGAAGCATATACCCAAACCTACCCCAAATGGGACCAAATTTTTACCACAACCTGTTGATGGCGCTCCATGATAGCATGCCAAGTTTCATGAATTTCAGACGAGTTTTGTATTTACTTGAATTTGAAAACAAGGTATCTCAATGTTTGCGGCCGAGTGACGGTGGCAGGCTGTTTGACATTCATTCCCATTTCTTGCATGGGACCTAAGCATGCAACCAAGGACACAAATTTGAATTTTCAACCAATTTTATATGCATTAGAGCATGTGCATGTAGTTCAAATTTGAATTATGCACAAAAAGGCATTGAAAACTCAATTAATGCATAAAAATGTCCAAACAAACCCCAAAAAATGCCAAAAATTGACACAACACTATGTTGACACTAGGAAAAAATTGAAACCGAGAAGAGGCAATGGATATCATTTCGTCCATAAAGGTGAAACGTTCCCTACTGAAACCATCAGGCTTGTTGTGAGCAGCTCTGGTTTGTGAGAAGCATATCCCAAACCTGCCCCAAATAGGATAAAAAATTTACCATGGCATGTTGATGTCGCTCCATGAGAGCATGCCAAGTTTCATGAATTTCACACGAGCTTTGGATTTACTAGAATTTAATGTGTAAAATGTTCAAACGAATCCTGAATAATTCCATTTCTTTTACGACACACATATAGTTGCATGTTCATTGTAGATAAAAGGTCTAGCCATTCAAACAGAGTCCATTGCCATTGTGACCCCATTATGTAATTCAAATCAAGGTGAAAAATCAAGTAGATCCCACACAATTTATTATCACAAACTGCGTGAGACGTAGCACAAAATATCCTGGAGCACCATCGATGTATAGTACGCCTATGGCTTACGCGAGAAGGTGCATCAGCTACAGTCCACAGCCGGCGTCTCAAGCACACAAGCTCGCTCCCCAAGTATCATTTCACTGTTCAGTCGTCGCCGGTGAAAGATGGACATGTGGACCCGCGTCGTGAGGGAAACTTCGGTGGTCCACTCTGGCGAGAGCGCAGCCGTAGCCGCCATGCGCATGCTAACAAGGTGCATGAGCGCGACCACAATATGCGACCGAGCGGCCAAGGCAGCCAAACGGCCGCTGTTGCTTCTCAGGTGGTGATACGTCTTCGTCGTATCTATAATTTTTTATTGTTCCATGCCAATATTCTACAACTTTCATATACTTTTGGCAACTTTTTATACTATTTTTGGGACTCACATATTGATCCAGTGCCCAATGCCAGTTCCTGTTTGTTGCATGTTTTTTGTTTTGCAGCATATCCATATCAAACGGAGTCCAAATGGGATAAAAACGAACGGAGATTTTTTTGGAATATATGTGATTTTTGGGAAGTGAAATCAACGTGAGACGATGCTCGAGGGGCCCACGAGGCAGGGGGCGTGCCCCTGACCCTCGTGGCCACCCCGTAAGGCGGTTGGTGCCCTTCTTTCGCCGCAACAATTATAATATCCGGATAGAGATCGTGTCAAAATTTCAGCCCAATCGGAGTTACAGATCTCTGGGAATATAAGAAACGGTGAAAGGGAAGAATCTGAGAACGCGGAAACAGAGAGAGACAGAGAGACAGATCCAATCTCGGAGGGGCTCTCGCCCCTCCCGTGCCATGGAGGCCATGGACCAGAGCAAGGAAGAAGAAGAAGGAGGGGTCCTCTCTCCCCCTCGCTTCTGGTGGCGCCGGAGTGCCACCGGGGGCCATCATCATCACCACAATCTTCACCAACAACTTCACCGCCATCATCACCAATGCTTGCCCCCTCTATGCAGCGGTGTAACCTCTCTCTTACCCGCTGTAATCTCTACTTAAACATGGTGCTCAACGCTATATATTATTTTCCAATGATGTATGGCTATCCTATGATGTTTGAGTAGATCCGTTTTGTCCTTTGGGCTATTTGATGATCAAGATTGGTTTGAGTTGCATGTTTTATTATTGGTGCTATCCTATGGTGCTCTCCATGTCACGCAAGCGTGAGGGATCCCTGCTGTAGGGTGTTGCAATACGTTCATGATTCGCTTATAGTGGGTTGCGTGAGCGACTGAGACACAAACCCGAGTAAGGGGGTTGTTGTGTATGGGATAAAGAGGACTTGATGCTTTAATGCTATGGTTGGGTTTTACCTTAATGATCTTTAGTAGTTGTGGATGCTTGCTAGAGTTCCAATCATGAGTGCATATGATCCAAGTAGAGAAAGTATGTTAGCTTATTCCTCTCCCTCATATAAAATTGCAATAGTGATTACCAGTGTAGTTATCGATTGCCTAGGGACAAATAACTTTCTCGTAACAAAAAGCTCTCTACTAAAACTAACTTAGTTGTGTCTTTATCTAAACAGCCCCTACCTTTTATTTACATCCTCTTCATTACCTTGCAAACCTATCCAAAAACACCTACAAAGTACTTCTAGTTTCATACTTGTTCTAGGTAAAGCGAACGTCAAGCGTGCGTAGAGTTGTATCGGTGGTCGATAGAACTTGAGGGAATATTTGTTCTGCCTTTAGCTCCTCGTTGGGTTTGACACTCTTACTTATCGAAAACTGTTGCGATCCCCTATACTTGTGGGTTATCAAGACCTTTTTCTAGCGCCGTTGCCGGGGAGCAATAGCGTGGGGTGAATATTCTCGTGTGTGCTTGTTTGCTTTATCACTAAGTAATTTTTATTTGCTGTTCTTAGTTGTTTTCTATCTTTAGTTATGGGTAGGAAATGCAAAATACCAAAAAACTTATTTGTACCTACTAAACCAATGGTTGAAGAACCACTCAAAATCTATCACACTGCTGAAGCTTATTACTTGGATCATCTTCGATCCCTATGTGCTTGTGCTGAAACCCCAACTAGCTTAGTTGAGGGCAAATCTTTGGATGAGCATGCTTGTTATGTGCGACACCGAATATCTGAAAAAGGGAAAATTTTACTGGGTCAAATTCATCGTTTGCAATGCTATGCTTGGAATTTATGCGAAATATATGGTATTACTTGTTGTTCTGAAAACCCTAAGAAACACCTTCCCTATTAATGTGAGTTTAGTGATAATGGAATCGTATCTTTGTATGCTAAGGGTGTTTATATTTACGATGATGTTCAACAAATTGAAGAATTTGTTGCTTTTAAGGGTGCTTATGAAATTGCTTCTTTGATTGAAACATATGATGCTACTCTTTACAAATCTAAATTTTTTGCCATACTTAAATATTGCTATTATAATTATGCTTCTAATGCCTATGTTGAACCATATATTGAGGACTACCCCGCTGTCCAAGAAGAGACTAATATTTTGCAGGAGTCTATGGAAGAAGAAATTGATGAAACTGTGAGCTCATTGGATGAAAAAGATGAGGAGGAGAGCGAAGAACAAAAGGAGGAAGAGCGGATTAGCTACCCATGCCCACCTTCTAATGAGAGTAACTCTTCAACTCATACACTGTTTCATTTCCCTTCATGCTTACCGAAGGATGATTGCTATGATGATTGTTATGATCCCGTTGATTCTCTTGAAATATCCCTTTTTGATGATTCTTGCTATGCTTGTGGCCAAGATGCCAATATGAATTATGCTTATGGAGATGAACTAGCTATAGTTCCTTATGTTAAACATGAAATTGTTGCTATTGCATCCATGCATGATAGTCCTATTATCTTTTTGAATTCTCCCGACTACATTATATCAGAGAAGTTTGCACTTATTAAGGATTATATTGATGGGTTGCGTCTTACTATTACACATGATGATTTTGATGAATATAATATGCATGTGCTTGCTGCTCCTACATGAAATTATTATGAGAGAGGAACTATATCTCCACCTCTCTATGTTTCCAATACGATAAAATTGCAAGAAACTGTTTATACTATGCATTGGCCTTTACTATGTGTGCATGAATTGTTCTTTTATGACATGCCAATACATAGGAAGAGAGTTAGACTTTGTTGTTGCATGATATATGTTACTTTGTTCTCACTACTAAATTACAAATCATTGTTAATTAAAAATGGCTTTGATATACCTTGGGATCCGGGTGGATTCACTACTTGAGCACTATATGCCTAGCTTAATGGCTTTAAAGAAAGCGCTACCAGGGAGACAACCCGGAAGTTTTAGAGAGTCATTTATTTCTGTTGAGTGCTTTCATATATTTTAAAAACAACAAAAATAAAGAGGGGAACCCGAAACTTTTTCAAAAAGGAAATTGAAAGTGAGAAAGACAAGCATTGTTGAAGTGGGAGAGCTCCTTGAACTTTGTTCATGCTCACGACAACTTTGTGAATCTTGATTATAGAAACTTTTCAACAAAAATAATTATCCCCTTGTACAATTCCATTGTATTATAAAAATAATGTGCCAAGGTTTGCCTTTAGGATGTTTACATTTGCTTGATGGTTTGTACGGTGCAGGACAGAAACTTTGGCTGTAGTGCGCGATTTTACATTTTTAGCTGGAACGTCAAATGGTTCTGATTATTTTTGCACTGTCTTTCTATACAAATTGTGTATTTTTCCTAATTTCGTAGAATTCTTCAAGTATCAAAAGTATGGTCAATGTTCAGATTATTACAGACTGTTCTGTTTTAGACAGATTCTGTTTTTGATGCATAGTTTGCTTGTTTTGATGAAACTATCGATTCATACCAGTGGATTAAACCATGAAAAAGTTATATTACATTATACACAATGAAAAAACAAAATATGAATTTGTTTGCAACAGTACTTAGAGTAGTGATTTGCTTTATTATACTAACGGATCTTACCGAGTTTTCTGTTGAAGTTTTGTGTGGATGAAGTGTTCAATGATCGAGAAGGTCTCGATGTGAGAAGAAGGAAGAGAGGCAAGAGCTCAAGCTTGAGGATGCCCGAGGCACCCCAAGTAAATATTCAAGGAGACTCAAGTGTCTAAGCTTGGGGATGCCCCGGAAGGCATCCCCTCTTTCTTCAACAAGTATCGGTATGTTTTCGGATTCGTTTCATTCATGCGATATGTGCAATCTTGGAGCGTCTTTTGCATTTAGTTTTCATTTTTCTTTTATACACCATGATGGTATGAGATAGTACTTGGTTGATTTATAGAATGCTCTACGCACTTCACTTATATCTTTTGAGTATGGCTTTATAGAATGCTTCATGTGCTTCACTTATATCATTTGAAGTTTTGATTGCCTGTTTCTCTTTTCATAGAAAACCGCCATTTGTAGAATGC